>NC_134688.1:279542410-279853521 GCF_050947455.1 Rhinoderma darwinii
GCAGAGCTGCAGTAACCCACCATGGCCACTATACAGTGACCGGAAGCCACCAGCTTCCGGCACCGACAACTGCACAGTTTCCGGCAGCCGGAACAGCTGATCGGTGCAGGGTCCGGGTTTCGGACCCCCACCAAACATATACTGATGACCTATGCTGTAGATAGGTCATCAGTATAAAAAAACAGTCCCCAACCTGGACAACTGCTTTAATACATCTAATTAATGAAACTAAAGTTAAATATATGAGACATTCCTTTTAAAGACAAATACAACATACTGGAAAATATCATATTTAATTTGTTATACTAATACACAGTAAATCCAATGCAACAAAAATGATGGGCTGTAAAACATGACTGTTGCCTTAGAGTCCTAGCCCAAAATAGATACCTGTACCATCTGTTTCTTGTTTAATCAGCTGCAGACGGATATATGTGTGTGCACCCCTAAAAAAAAAGAAAAAGTTATCAAATTAAAATCTGGTATTTATAAAGTAACAATCATCCAAATATAAATGTAGTTCAGAAATTTAAAGCATAAGTTAGCCACTTGCAATTTAAAATTTCAGAATCCTGAAAACGGCACGTGGCAAATCTGTACCTATACTTTAAATACGTTGCATGAACGAAGATTAACACTTTGAACTACAGTCCATTCCCTTTCACTATCCTAGAACTGTGCTGATCCAGGTGTATTTTTTTTTATTTTGCCCATATACTCCTCGTTTGCAGCCAGAACATGACAGAATGCTGTATCCATCATCCTTTGGGGTGAATCTTACCCATAAAGTACCTCACTACTATCTAATGAGGTCCCTTATACCTGGTCTTTTGGACTGCTTACATTTTGCCAGGTGGCTTGCACCTGCAAGACTTGTATTATGGCAGCTGATTTTTGAACTTTATTTGGTTTGTCCCCTGATGAACTATGATTTGGTCATAGGGCAATGTGTCTTTTTGAAATGGACTGACTGTCTATGTATTCCCACTGATAGGGACCGCACTTGTCAGGGCAACAGTTCCGCTATAGTTTAGGGTGTATAGAAGGTGAGATATTTCTATCTGCCCTATGATCGTCCATCAACTGCATTATACCCTACCTGCTTGGTAGAAATTTATCATCAGGTGTTGACTCAATGTGACCCAGCTACAAAAGCTGTATTTTAGTACATTTTGTGTTAATTAAAGATTAAGTTTTATATTGATGGTCCCTCTATCCCCTGATCCAGGTGTCTGCAGCTCTCTGGGCAGTGTCAAAAGCCATTCAAATCAGTGACCTAAATTTAAACTGGCAGGGCCCATTCATTACGGCCTTGATTAAGGAAAGCTTTGCTCTTCTAATTGCACATTGTGTACCTGTGAGCTCAGTCTGAGCGCTGAAAAGAGAGATCTTGTCCAGTTTGACAGTTTGGGATATTTATTCAGGACAAAGCTTTTAAAATTCTTTTAAAAACCTAACTTTTTCTGCCCCAGCAAGAATTTTGGTCTACATATATTTTTATTAACTAACTTGACTGGGGTTTGTAGGTTGTTTTTTGGATCTATCATTCCATAACATATCAGAGGTTGTAGTGTTTTGTCCCTAAAATATTATCAGGTTAAAAACAAAACCAAAAAATTCTGCAACAAAACGCTTACTTTTTAATTGGTGGCTTTGTGTCTGCTTCATCTTCTAGCCATTCTGCCATCTCCCACATGTTGCCTCGCCCCCACTGCTCATCTGTAAGAGTTGGAGACTTTCTGAAGGAGTTAAAAGTAGAACCTTGAGTTAAAGGACCAATTAAATATAGAGAAGCCATTGATATGAAGCCTGTTAAAATTACCTGGACTGTGGAGAATCAGGTGGATGATCAGGAATGGGGTTGGGTGTTCCAGGTCTCCGAGACTTTAATGTGTTGTAGGATGGTAGTGGTCGTTCGCCACTAAGACGATCCTGCAAGAAAATCTCTCTGTTGAGGTTTACTTCTGAGTAGGGACAGCCAACAGCACTATAAACAGAAAATGGCAAAAAGCAATACAATATTAAAATACAGAAAATGTTTCAGTACATTATCCTCTCAGCCTATGCGAATGCAAATGTTTACATACGTGTAATGGGTGCCATATTTTGGTCCTCGCACATGTCCAATTCCTTTACATCCAGCAATGGGACAGCCTTGTCCAGGAACTGGGCATGTGTCTGCAACACCTGGAAGAAAAATGGTTCCCATAGAATACTAAATAAACAAACTAATTTGGTTAATCGTATTATAATCTGATTCTTTTAAAATATAATTTGAGCTATTTCTTCAGGGTCCGCTATTAAAATACTTTCTTTTTGTTTGTCTCACCATATTAAAATAGTGGTTTTCTGCCTGATAGCTACTTCTATTGGAATTAGCCTTAAGAGATTGCACTGCTAGCTCCCACAAAGCATATGGCTGTCAGGTAGGCACTACTTCATTTAGGCAGGCACAAGAAGAGTTTATAATATTAGGATAAAAAAGACTGTGGAATGTATTACTTGCAGCTATGGAGCAAAGACATTTCTACTTTAACAAGTGAAACATTATGCAGACTAAGAAAAAGGAACATTTGCAAGCCCACGTGAACTTGTTATTTGGGAGGAGAGACATTTTGAAGGCGTTTTCCAGTTTCAGCAAATTATGCAATTTTCTAATATACTTTGTGAATCAATTTCTCATGGCTTTCAAGATCTCTGCTTGTCATCATTGAATAGGAAACGTCATTGTTTTCTTCCATAGGATGAAAACTTTGATAAACCCACAATAGCAAGACTCGTTACAAGGGAAAGCTCTGATAACTGTAACAAGCCATGCACCTGTTTGTCCATCACATGATCAGGACTGTTTTTTTTTTTATCCCCAGGAGTAAACAATGAAAGCTCCTATTGAATGACTGCAGGAAGAGTCTTAAAAACCATGATAAATTGATAATATATGCTGTGTACCAAGTTATCATGGTTTTCAATACCTCTTCTTGCAGTCATTCATTAGGAACATTCATTGTTTACTCCCAGGGGATACAAATTTGTCCTGGTCATGGGATGTTCACATAGGTGCACGGCTTGTTACAGTTATCAGAGATTTCTCATGTAACAAGTCTTCCTCCTGTTTGTCCATCACAGATTTTTATCCTCTGGAAGTAAACAATGAAAGTTCCCATTCAATGACTACAGTCAGTGGTCTTGAAAGCAATAAAGAATTGATACACAAAGTATATTAGAAAATGTTCAACTTTTCACTATGCAATAAATAAGCTTTATTTGCTGAAGGAAGGAAGCCCTTGTAAAGTAAACAAAATTTGTCTATAAAAACGATTGAAACATAACATCTTCTCTTACCAGGAGGCAATTGTAGAGGGTGTCCAGTCTTTGCACACCAACCTACTGGGTGAATGTCTGGACTGTCAGCATCCACCCAATAATCGTAAAGTGAGCTCCAGAAATCAAAATGTAGCTAAAATAAGGATAAAATAACTATCGTCAATTTGTGTCCGTCTGTATATAATCAATATCAAAGCCCTTGTATTTTCTGAAACAGATCTGCACAATTCTCAAAAGCCATGTATGTAGCCTGTGCTATTGTGGTTGCCAAACTTTAGAAAACTTTCTTCTGAGGCCAACAAATCTAGATCTATTTTCCTAGATTTTCGAAACAGGTCGTTTGTATTTGAGTCACCTTGATGCGGTTTTCTTCTCTTTCAACGATAGTGCAGACTCGGATTAACATGGGATTCCTCTTGTCAACAGCTTCTAATTTCATCTGTGGCTGGAACCCATGTGGTGGGCGCTGATAACAAGAAAGAGACATGAATAAAATTATTAAAAAGACGGGATCAGAAGAGATTTATTTCAGTGTAACATGATGTGATGCTCTAAATGATGTGAAGAAAAGTATGCAAGTAAACAGCCTATATGGTAAAGTTTCTACTACTAACAGAATCATATTAAAAAAAAACATATCTATTGGTAGAAACATAATATCTGTTACTCATATGCAATTCTTGATTACCATTTTCCAAACAATATATAAATAGGTTCAATCTGTAGAGAAAATATAGCAAGATCTAGCTATACTGAGAAGTAAAAACATGAATATGTGTAAGGGTAAGTACACCAGAAGTTACTATTTTACTATAAAAATTCCTGTCAATTACAGTGCCATCTCAGAATTCCAGGTCTTGTATAAAACATGAACATAACTATGCGACTAAATAAAATGGGTATAGGCTGCCGCCACTAGGAGGCGTCACTAATCAATAAAAAACGGTTAGCTCCTACTACACAGGCTATACCCCTCCTGCAGACACTAATAAGCAGCAGGAGCAACTAGGAGGAGTTAACCTGGAGAAGGAAAAAAGAAAGTAGGAAAAAATATTTGCTCCCCCACTGACTAAAGCAAGTCTTGTGGATAATATGAGGCGAGGGAGAAACTGCTGACCCTCTGCATGTTCGTGAAAATGGACTTTTGAGCAACCACAAGATCTTCGGACAGTGGTTAGACAAGTCGTCAAACAGGGTGGAAAAGTAGACAGCGAGTAGGGCATCTTCTGAGACGCAGAAACTTGTGAAGTTTGGCTAGAAAAGAGATAATATGGGCGTGCCAACGCTGACGAGAGAGCCCTGTGTCACCTGAAGAGATGGAATGTGTTCTGCCTCGATCAACCTGAACAAACCAGGAGAGAAGAGGCAGGAGAAGGAAGATTAATCTTAGGAAGACAGATCCCAGGAAAAGACCAAAGCATCCACCACACGACAAAGAATGAAGGAACCACTTGACTGAGGCCAGACGCTATCCAGTGTACCCTAATGTTAAGTAGGCGACAGAGAGGGACAGACATGGCTCTCTGCCTACAATGAGATACTGCGAAGGTGCAATCATCTCAATGGTCCAAGTGGGCGATTACAGAAGCTTTTTCATACATGATGGGAATGGACGCCTCTAAGTAAGTCCAGAGAAGAAAGACCAGGAAAGGAGGGTCCCTGGAAATAGTTTAAGAGGTGAAGCCTGCTGGGGTGCACAACAATACCAGGGAGAGAACAAAAGGATGATCCAGCTAAGTTGGATATCTATCCCATCGAGACAAAATCGTCTGAAGATAAGGACGAGTGTAACACTGAGAGAGGGCTTCCCCAGGAAGACAGTGTAGAAAATATGTGTGGATGGAGAGAGAAAGGAGAAAGAATGACTAGGATGATTGAAGGCAGTCCTTGTTGGCGGAACAGGAGGGTCCTATACCAAGATATCTTCCAGGTATGGCATGACCAAAAAAACTCCTGAAACAGAGAACACAAGGAGAAGACGCAAGGCTGAAGGAAAATCTGGTGGCATTGCTGGAGGGCCGGAAATTGAAAAAGTGTGCACTGAAGCAGAAAAACTCGGTCACTGTCCTCAATGACTGCACCCGAAAAACTATAGGAGTAAAACTTTAGGAGGCACACTAGAGCCAAGATGGGTCGGCCAGACTCATCTTTAACCCCTTAACTCCTTCCAGTCATAAACAACTTTCAGATTTTCATTTTCGTTTTTTCCTCCCCACCTTCCAAAAGTCATAACTTTTTCATTTTTCCGTCGATATAGTCCTATGAGGGCTTGATTTTTGCGGGACGAGATGTCGTTTTTCGTAGCGTCATTTATTGTGCCATATAATTTACTAGAAAACGGGAAAAAATTATTTGTGGGGTATAAAAGGAAAAAAACAGGGATTCCTCCATAGTTTTTTGCGCTTTGTTTTTACGGAATTCACTGGGCAATTAAAACAACATGTTAACTTTATTCTGCGGGTCAATACGATTACGGCGATAACAAATATATATAGTTTTTTCTATATTTTACTACTTTTACAAGGGAACAACTAAGTGTAAAAAATGTAATTTATTTTGTGTCGCCAAATTCCGAGAGCCATAACTTTTTTATTTCTCCGTCGATTAAGTGGTATGAGGGCTTATGTTTTGCGGGATAAGCTGTCGTATTTAACTATACCAATTTGGAGTACATGTGACGTTTTGATCACTTTTTATTCAATTTTTTGTGGGAGATGAGGTGACCAAAAAATTGCGATTCTGGCGTCTAAATTTTTTTTATTACGGCGTACACCGTGCGGGTTAAATAATGATATATTGTAATAGTTCAGACTTTTACAGATGCAGCGATACCAATTATGTTTAATTTTTTTTATAATCTTCTAGGGGGAAAATGGGAAAAGGTGGGTTTTTGAACTTTACATTTTTTTTTTTACATAAAAAAAACAACAACTTTATTTTACACATTTTTACTTTTTTTTTTAAATTAGTCCCCCTAGGGGACTTCAACCAGCGATCGTTGGATCGCTTGCACTATATACTGCAATACTAATGTATTGCAGTATATTGTCTTTCTGACAGGCTTCTATTAAGCCCTGCCAGAGGCAGGGATTTATAAGAACACAAAGATGGCAGACCTGGTGGCCTTCATTAGGTCCCCAGGCAGCCATAGCAACCATCGCCCCCCGCGATTGCGTTGTGGGGGGCGCGATGAGCTGCTAGAGGGGGTCGCCCCCCTCTTTCTAATGATATAAATGCCGCGGTCGCTATTAACCACAGCATTTAACGGGTTAAACGAACAGGATCACGCTCGAACGCGATCCTGCTCGTTACTCTGAAGTGTCGATTGTAACATAGTAACATACAGTCGACACCCGCATCGTATGAAGCGGGTTCACTCCGTGGGCCTGTTCCATACTTCCGCTACCTGGCTATGACGTATGCATACATCAAATGTCGGGAAGGGGTTAATATTTCTAATTTATTTATTTTTTACTCCCTGCGTTCCAAGAGCCATAACTTTTTTATTTTTCCGTCAATGGAGCGGTGTGAGGGCTTACTGTTTGCGGGAGGAGTTGTAGTTTTTAATGGCATTTAAAGTACAAAAAAAAAAAATCTTTCTGGGCTGAAATTGGAAAAAACTGAAATTCCTACATTGTTTTTTGTTTTTACGCCTTCCACCATGCGGTAAAAACTACAACTTAACTTTATTCTGCGGCTCAATACGATTACGGTGATACCAAATTTATATAGGTTTTTTTTATATATATATTATTACTTTTAAAAAACCTTTTTGTTAAAAAAAAAAAAAATTGTTTTGTTTCACCACATTCTGGGAACCACAACTTCTTTATTTTTCCTTGGATTGAGTGCTGGGAGGGCTTATTTTTTGTGGTATGAGGTGTAGTTTTTATTCGTACCATTTTTTGGTACGTACAACTTTTTGATCACCTTTTATTGCGAGCTTAGATGACCAAAAAAATTGCGATTTTTTTCGGTTTACATTTTTTGTTTTTTATGTTCACTGTGTTAAATAATGGTATATTGTAATAGTTCAGACTTTTACGGACGCAGCGATACCAATTTTGTTTATTTTTTACATTACTTTAGAGGAAAAATGGTAAAAAGGTTTTGTTTTTTTTAAAACTTTGAATCTTTTTTTTTTTTTTTTACTAATAACTTTATTAACCCCTTCAGGACCAAGCTCATTTTGGCCTTGAGGACCAGGCCCATTTTTTGCGTGTTGCGTTTGCAATGCCCTGAAGGGACCTAAACAGTGGAAACCCCCCAAAAGTGACCCTATTTTGGATACTATGACCCTCAAGAAATTTTTCTAGTGGTATAGTTAGCACTTTGACCCCACAGGTTTTTTTGCTGAATTGGTTTCTGGGGGCCATGTCGCATTTGCAGAGCCCCTGAAGTACCAGTACAGTAGAAATTCCCCAGGTGTAATCCCATTTTGGAGACTATACCCCTCAAAGAATTAAATTAGAGGTGTAGAGAGCATTTTGATCCCTCAGGTGTTTTATAGATTTTATTAGAATTGGGCCGTGAAAATGAAAAAATATTTTTTCCCAATAACCTGTACATTTAGCTCATAATTTTTAATTTCCACAAGGAATACAGGAGAAAAGGCACCCCAAAATGTGTTACACAATTTCTCCTGAGTAGGAAAATACCCCATATGTGGTTGTAAACTGTTATTTGGACAAAGGGCAAGGGTCTAAAGGGAAAAAGCGCAATTTCGTTTTTGGAGTGGAGATTTTATAAAATTTGTTTTTGGCGCCATGTTGCATTGCGCTGAGGTACCAGTACAGTGAAAACCCCCAAGAAGTGCCACCATTTAGGAAACTACACCCCTCAAGGAATTCATCTAGAAGTGTAGTGAACATTTTGACCCGAAAGGTTTTGCAGAAATTAGTGCAAAGTGGATGTTGCAGATTGAAAATTGCTATTTTACACAGATATGCTATTTCAGTGCCCAATGTGTTGTGCCCAGCTTGTACCACTGGAGACACACACCCCATAAATTGTTAAGTGGTTCTCCAGAGTACAGTAATACCATATATGTGATCATAAACTGCCGCTTTGGCACACTGCCAGGCCCAGAAGGAGCGCCATTTGGCTTTTGGAGCACAGATTTTGCTTGGAAGTAGTTTTATTTAGTGTTTTACTGGTGTTTCAGTTTATAACGTGGGGGCACATGTAAGCTGGGCGGAGTACATCAGGGTATATGTAAGCTGTGCGGAGTACATCAGGGTATATGTAATATGTGAGGAGTACATCAGGGTATATGTAATCTGTGCGGAGTACATCAGGGTATATGTAAGCTGTGCGGAGTACATCAGGGTACATGTAAGCTGTGCGGAGTACATCAGGGTACATGTAAGCTGTGCGGAGTACATCAGGGTATATGTAAGCTGTGCGGAGTACATCAGGGTATATGTAAGCTGGGTGGAGTGCATCAGGGTATATGTAAGCTAGGCGGAGTACATCAGGGTATATGTAATCTGTGCGGAGTACATCAGGGTATATGTAAGCTGGGCGGAGTGTATCAGGGTATATGTAAGCTGTGCGGAGTACATCAGGGTATATGTAAGCTGGGTGGAGTACATCAGGATATATGTAATCTGTGTGGAGTACATCAGGGTATATGTAAGCTGGGCGGAGTGCATCAGGTCATAATAGGATGATGTAATAATGGGGTAAATGAATAATAAAATGAATTATCCATGGATAGTAACGTACGCTTTGAACCAATCCTTTATGCACAGGCCAGATTATTGGGTGCAGGAGTCGCACTTCTAAAGGGTGTCCGTAGTATTGAGAAAGCTTGACGGCGAAACGTGCGTCGGGGGCGGTCAGTGTGGAGTGTTCCTGCGTGCTTCCTATCATGCAGTCCATGGGTTTGTGCAATATCCTTTATTTATAAAGCATGGTCTTTGTTTTGGGTGCAACTTGGAGCTCTAGCTGTATACTTTTATATGCATGCACAATTGTGTGCTCTTCTGTCAGGTGCTAAATATATTTATGTGCTTCTGTTGTCCAAATACTTGATCTATATGATCATCTTTTCTATAGATATCTGCATTTGTTACCACATCACAGGATGTTTATAGTATGGTAGCATATATATTGGATTATTCATGCAGCTCCTCCAGACTCTCCTTTTTAACTGTGTGCTATATTGTTTTTATATTTTGATGGCCAATATGTTATGTATATTTCAATAAAGTTTATTTTATATTGTCATGGTACATGACTTGTGCTATATGTGTTTCATTTTCTGGATATACTAGTAGTCTTCACAGTCTGGTATAGGTATTGATATTGTCTAATCTTTGACTTCTTCACTAGCCCCATATGTAGCACAGACCCCAAAATGTCATCGTTTCCGCTGCATTTACAGGGTCTACCAGTGGGGGCTAGCAAATGATGAAGTGGGGTTTTAGATGAAGAACTGCTGCACATATAAATTGGTCTGGGCCGTCGTTTTGCATTATTGCGTTCCAAGGGTCATAACTTTTTATTTTTTCCGTTGACGAGCTGTGTGAGTTCTTGATTTTCATGGGACTAGCTGTAGTTTTTATTAGTATCATTTTGGGGTACATGTGATAATTTGATCAGTTTTTATAAAAAAATTTGGGAGGTGAGGAGACCAAAAAACAGAAATTCTCTCTGTTTTTTTTAAATACATTTTTACCGGCGTTCTCTGTGCAGTATAAACAACAGGTTTACTTTATTCTGCGGTTCGGTACGATTATGGCAATACCAAATTGATATAGTTTTTATATGTTTTACTATTTTAAACACAATAAAAACACTTTTTTCTAAATAAAATAATGTTTTAGTGTCACCATGTCCTTAGAGCCATAACTTAGACACGGCTTAACAGAGGTAGACCTGGGGGCTTTCGTTAGGCCCCTGGGAGGCCATGGCAACCACCTGCACCCCCCGATCGATCGCGGTGTCGGGGCGTCGATGAGCTGGCGGAGAGGGCCGCCCCCCTCTTTTCAACGCTTCAGATGATGCAGTCATGATTGTCCACAGCATTTGAGGAGTTAAACTGCCAGGAACAGCACGATCGCTGTTCTCGGCCGTTAGTCTGGGCTGTCAGCTGTAAAAAACAGCTGACACCCGCATGGTATGGAGGGCGCTCAGCCCGTGAGCGCCCTCCATACTTCCCTATGACACTTATCACGTACATGATAATGCGTCAAGGGGTTAAAGGGCGTTATCCCTCCACAACTCCTCATTA
Source organism: Rhinoderma darwinii (assembly GCF_050947455.1). Taxonomy (NCBI): domain Eukaryota; kingdom Metazoa; phylum Chordata; class Amphibia; order Anura; family Rhinodermatidae; genus Rhinoderma; species Rhinoderma darwinii. Next base: position 279,552,972 of record NC_134688.1, read on the forward strand.
CATATCCACAGAATAGGTGATAAGTGTTTGATCGCTGGGGTTCCCGCAACTGGGACCCCCACCGATCAAGAGAACACCCCTGAATAAATGCAACGGCGGTCGTGCATGTGAGCTGCCACTCCATTTATTCTCTGTAGGACTGCGGAGATAGCCAAGTACTGTGCTCGGCTATCTCCGGCAGTCCCATAGAGAATGTATGGATTTGTGGGACTGGCAACGATCAAACACTTATCACGTATCCTGTGGACAGGTGATAAGTTGTTGTGGTGGGATAACCCCTTTAAGTTCTTAAATGAAAAATGGATTATGGAACAAAAGGGCCTACTTCGTAGAGCCATGTTTCTGGAAGGAGAGCTCCCCTAAGAATTCAAAGAGAAGGACCCTGTCCACTACCTGAACCGCCCTCATCATCATGCAGAGATGGGTCCTCTTAGCATCGCAGTCATTCTAGGGCAAGTGAGAGCTTCTATCCCCAGTTACCTCAGAGACCTCAATTAGTCTACTGCTGGACTAAGAGGCAGGAATCGGAAAAGCGAAGAACAGTAAGAGCGTTTTAAAGCTGGGTCAGCTTTCCTAACTTAAAGTCAAAGAATGACAAGAGTTATTTTATATTCAGAGGATCCTCGCTGTGTAATTTTCCTGCAGAGAAAAATAGTATGGTGCAACGTCACCTGGGAGGTTTTAGACAAGTGTTAATGATAGTCTAAACCAGAGGAGGAACGGACAGGGCTACTATAGACTAAGCCAGCTGCTTGGTCAGGAGGTGTTCAGATACAGACTTTAGAGTGGGAGAAGCGACTGTCTGGGATACGTTGAGACACTTGTGACTGAGTGGGTTAGAAAAAATCCCTAGGAGAGCTACAGTTCTCCGAGGGGCACCCTCGTGACCAAAGAGAATTGGAAGGGGCTGGGACCTTCATCTAGAGCATTTCCCAGACTACTAATGTAGTTACAATTATGTCTCACAGAGCCAGATTCCTTTTGACATGAACTACCGCAAGGGGGACCTTAATGCAGTGATCGGCTTCCTAGGAAGGGGTCGGTTAGGTAGTCGGCCCGGGATGACCTTGACTGTTAGAGACTTAAGAAGGTGGGTCCAAAGACACGCATAGTGCCCAGTACAGCCCTGAGGAACCAGGCCTGGATGTTGCACCCAGGTAAACAACAAAAGAACCTCACCAAGCTCTTAGAAGCATGTTGTCAAGAATTGGAACTCTAAACTCCTCTGTATTGGTTTGCAGCCTTGACTGCTGTGCTAGACAGAGCCTTCCGAAAAGTGTGTAACGTTTCGTTGCTAAGCTCTGACCATTCCAGCAGAAGTCTAGTACACCGTCAAGAAAAGAAAAAAAAAGAGGGTAAACTGCTACAAAATGAGCCTGTCTGAGGGTATAATGCGTCTTTCTCATGTTTGCAACAACTGCATTGCCAAATCAGTAACAGAGTCCAGCAACATCTTGATTATCCCACCTATGAAAAGAAGGTGCAAAAACGGTGTAGGAATGATAGAAACAGCTTCTAGCTTCAGCACAATGCTTTAGCACAATGACTCAGTCTGTGCGTACCTATGTCAGCTACAGGGGGTTGCCATTACTCCACCTAAGAAGGGCCTAATGTTGCTGCCTGGTGCTGGCAATAACTGCGTAGGCATGTCAGATACAGCGTCTACCCTATATAGGGGGCTAAAGAGGCTTTTCGGTACATGCAGTTACTGCTAGACCTGTCTGACACAGGTTCCAGTGGTAGCACAATTACTCGGTCTAAATCAAAGGGCAATGTGGGTGCCTAGAGATTGCAATAAGTGTGTAATAGGTGTGTAGCCATGTCAGGTACGGTGTCTTGCTAGAACGCAATTACTGCAGCTGAGAATTTAGAAATAAAAGTAAAATAATGAAAGCAGGTAGGTCTGCCTCCTAAAATTTATTTGCTCTTTGTGTCGCCTCCTACTGGCAGCAACCTATACCAACGGTCCGGTTTGTCCCCTAATGATACGAGCGAGAATTAAAGGGGTTTGCACATCAGGGACATTTATGGCATATCCACAGGATATGCCATAAATGTCAGATAGATGCTGGTACTGGAATGGGCAGCTACGTTGCTTCTGTAACTCACATTCACTTCTATGGGAGTTACGGAAACAGTGTAGCTCAGCAAGCTATGCTGTTTTTGTAATTTCCAACCATGTAATCAGGAAGTGGCCCAGGAGGCAGTGGGAACCGAGAAAGGTAGAACGTCTTTAGGGGGCCCCGTTCTAGAGATCGGTGCGGGTCCCAGAGGTGGGACCCGCATCTATCTGACATTTATGGCATATCCTGTAGATATGCCATAAATGCACCTGATGGACAAACCCCTTTAATTTCTTTAGTTTATGGAATACATATTTACAGATATTTACCACTTTGAATGCCCTTGCTGGGGCTGCCTGTGTGCCAGTCTTCTCCTGATACACCTCCCAGGAGAAACTTTTAGGATCTTTATATTCTAAAAAATGGAGGAACAGATGTTTAGTCAGAACATTGCAATTTCTGTTTACGGTACACTGTAATATTAAACACACTGTACATAAGGGAAAACTCATGTTTTGTGATGTCAAATACCCATTTTTTTTCTTTTATTAGCTATTGTAAACCATTGCATGTAAGAGATCAGTAAATTCAGTAACATGATTATGGTAGGTACCTGAACATAAAAAAAAAAAAAAAAAAAAAAGGTCCAAAATTCTGTGCGGTTAAGTTTCATAAAATATCTTAGTAGAGGGTCAGACCTCCGTTTTACTTATTAGAACAACCTTATTTATACAAATACAGATCTATATGCAGAAAACTCCCCCTAGTGGTCCTTCATTACAACACACATTTTCTCAAAATTTATTGTGCCAGATTTTGGAGAAAATTTAACTGGTTAAAAAGTTGCATCTAAAATTGAGCCAAATGTGAGATAAAATTTGCAACATTTCTCACTGCAAAAAGAAAAGTTGTTGAGAAAAGTGGGTGTGGTCAGGCTGTTAAGTGTACGTTTAGGCTGGAATCACACAAAGTTTTGGGTGCAGTTTTCGATACAGTTGTTTTAGCCAAACACATGAGTGGATCCAAAGGAAGGAAAAGTAGAAATACTCTCCTCTCTTTTGTATGCAATCCTGGCTTTGGCTTATAAAACTGCATCAAATCCGCACCAAAAACTGAATGTGTGATTCCAGCTCGAGAATCATTTAGCAAAAGCATAGGTTTTAAAAAAAAAACCTGTGAAAATTAAAGGAGCAAATGTACAGCTGCTTAAAGGGAACCTGACACAGTGATAGAGGGGAGGGCATTTGTAAAATTATGTTTAATTCCCCCAGCGCAAGTTTCACTAAGGCTAAAGTTGATGTGCAAGTGCCCCTCCACTGCAAGCTCCGCCACTCTACTCTGAGTGACGGCTCTGGCGGCCTCCTGATTGAACCCTCACTCAGGGTAGAGAGTGGCACTTGCGACCGCTGCACCGAGTAAACCGTTAGTTTCTAGGTCATGACCGAGAAAAAAAGGGAAATTTAAAATGCCCTCCCCTATTTCATCCTATCGGCAGTTTTGAGGCCTCAAAACTGATGACAGGTTCCCTTTAAACATGAGTAAAAATACATTTTCAAAATGCACCTGATTTATTAAAAAATGGATGCGCCTTTTAATAGTCTACATGTGTACAAAATATTCAAATAAAAAAGGCATTACCTGGTGGCGGAGTCAGTGAAATACCAGCTTCTTGACAATGCCCAACTGGTCTGATGTATGGACTGCTAGCATCACACCTGGGAAAAAAACAATCAAGAAAGGCTATTCAACCTCAAAAAATAAATAAATAAATTATATATATAAAAGAATAAAACAGTGAATTTCATACAATAAATAAACGATTTTAGTTAAATAAATAAAAAAACAGCCCTCATCTAAATGGTGAGTTAAAAACAGCTTTAACTAATGTTACGCTGTACAACGGATTGGGTAAACGCACAGGAAATGCGGCAAAGGCAAGTTTAAAGCGTAACTGAACGTTCGATCAACTTTTTATTTTCTAGCAGAATGTATAATATAAATATATTTTGTAATATACTTTATTAATGAATTTGGGCTCCTTTTTATGTAATATGTGTTTTAAATGGCCACTCTGACACTTTTCTACCACATTTCATTTCTTGCATTTCTCCTGTTGCTAGCAGAAATCCATACACCGTTTGAATGTATCAGTGTACGGATTCTGCTGCCTATGAGTGCGGGTGGGTGGTGGCCCCATCCTGACGTCAGATGTGCACGCCCCCATCGTGACGTCAGGAAGGTCTCTCTGCCTCTATACACTACACCGTTCTCTTTAGAGCGCATGGAAGAGACTGTGCGCACTGCTCTCTGTGCCTGGATGATTCTCCCTCTTCCCTCCGGCAAAGAGTCTCAGGACACTGTATTCTGAGCTGCTAATTAGCATCAGATAAGACTAAGACTGATCCGCCCCCCCCGCCCCGCGCAATCACCCTGCCCTCCTGTCTTACCTTCCCTGCACTTGCCAGGGAAAGTGAAAAAGAAAAACTCTGATTCCTTTCTTCTGGAGTGTGCAGAGATATTCACATCTCTATATATGTGTTGTGCTGTGCATAGCTGAGGGCACGCTCACAGTATTGTAGTTATCACCTCAGAGTTCACTGCCCATGAAAGATACAGACAAATCGTAAAACCACACACAGTAATACACGCCCCTAGCAACTGGCCAGAATCAGGAAGTGTGAGAAAATAGATGTGGATGTTTCACAAGAAAAAGAGCAGCAAAAAAGGTACTTTGAAGTGAAAAAAAATTGCTAGGAGTAATGTATTCACATAGAGGGACATAATCGCAGTTTAAATATATTTTTTTTGCGAAAGTTTAGCTACGCTTTAAATAAATTTTGCAGGTTTATTAGTACTTCAAGGTAAATGTTCCTATAAGGCCAGAATCATAGACACACAGTTTTGATGCTGTTTTTGGCTCGTTTTTTTGAGCCAAAGCAAGAAGTAGATCCAAAAGAAAGGAAAGATATAAAAGAAAAGACTGATGCATCTCCTTTATTTTGTGTCAACTTCTGTGTTTGGCTCAAAAACTGAGCTAAAAACTGCCATAAAAACTGAATCAAAACGGTGTGTGTGATCCTTGGCTTCACATACACTGTTTTTTCTTTTGTTTGTTTTTAAAAAGTCACTGCTTATTTTTTAATGCAGTTTTTAGAGCCAAAGCCAGAAGGGAACCAAGCAGAAAGAAGTCCTTCCTTCATATTTCCCATTCCTTTTGAGTCCACATCTGGGAACTTCAATGGTACAGTGATTGAAGTCCACACAATTTTTCTATGCCGTAGTTTTACTCCATTGAAGTGAATGGGGAAAAATTGATATATTTTTTTCCTGTTCACCTAGAGGCTGCAGAAGCTAAAACACAAAAAAAGAATGTTAAGTGGCCAACCTCTTGTGTGCTCATCTTTAAAAATCATTATGAAATGTGTGTTCACTGAACAGTGATATCAGTTCTACTTGCCATGTAATAAAAGCTCCAGCAATGTCCAAGCTCATTGGACTGAGAAGTAATGAAGGCCTCATTACATGACGTTATTAGAAATATAGGTGGGAGGACATTAATATTAAATTAATATAAACACACTTAATACCAGTAATCATAGCTGTGATCCCAGTTGTCAAAGTGAATAAGCAATCTGTTCTCCACAATATCGGAAATTGTAGCCACACACAGCAAGGAAGGATTCTTCCGATCCACCGCTTCCAGTTTCATACCAACCCGGAAGCCAGATGGAGTAACAGGCTGCATGGAAAAGCAAACAGAAAGATACTGGCAGACACTAAGAAAGTATAAATGAACATATGGATGATGTTGAAGAAAAAAAACATTAAAGGGACCAGTCTACATTAACTTTGTCTTCTCACCGTGTTGTAACTTTTAAAGAATGTTTTTGGAGCAGCCTGAGCTTTACATTGTTTCAGATACGTGGGCCAGCTAAACTCTCCATCTTTGTAACCTGGAAGCACAATGTAAAGAAGAATGAATGTTATAGCAAAAATAACAAAAACAAATAAATACAAGTAAGCCCAAAAACATATATACTTGAAGTAAATTACAAAGAAATGGTCACCACTTCTCCCATATAAAATAAATATAAGGAAGCGTAGGGGTCTTCTAGACAATGCTAGGTATTATAACTGCTTTAAAGACTAGATCAAGCCTTGAAATCTGTCCTGCTGCCAAAGAATATTATACCAGCAGGAGTCCATCTCAGCTTTTTTAGCAACCCGACTTTAGTGCAGCTTTTTAGCCAATCACATGATCAGTAGATAGACTACTCTTTTCCTGTGACACATGCAAGCAGAACTTGTATTGGTAGCAGGAAACAAAACAAGGGCTCTGATATGAGAAATACAGAGAATGAAAAGAGGTTTATAGAACACTTAGGGTACGTTCACACGAGGTCATTACGTCCGTAATTGACGGACGTATTTCGGCCGCAAGTACCGGACCGAACTCAGTGCAGGGAGCCGGGCTCCTAGCATCATAGTTATGTACGACGCTAGGAGTCCCTGCCTCTCCGTGGAACTACTGTCCCGTACTGTAATCATGTTTTCAGTACGGGACAGTTGTCCTGCAGCGAGGCAGGGACTCCTAGCGTCGTACATAAGTGTGATGCTAGGAGCCCGGCTCCCTGCACTGTGTTCGGTCCGGTACTTGCGGCCGAAATACGTCCGTCAATTACGGACGTAATGACCTCGTGTGAACATACCCTTACTCCCAATGCGTATTTTAAATAGATGACAGGTTCTCCTTCAAGTTAGAAAACCCTTTCAGTAAAAAACTAAATATTGCAGTTTACCCTACTGATCAGTCACCTTTTGGGGGCATAAGTTTATGTCCAGTTTTTTCACACCATGCCACAGGATGTATATCCAGAGAATCAGCATTAACCCAAAAATCATAGCAGTCAGGATATCCATCAAAATGAATTCGGATTCGATAGCCTTGAACCTAGAAGAAGTTGAAAATCTGAGCTTATACGACAATGAAGCTGTACAAATTGTGGGGAAAAATACATAATACAAATAATGTTGAATTCACTACTCTTACAGCTGCATAGATAAAAGAACTAAAGTGGCATATAAAGGGGTTAGTCTGGATTTAAAAATTTGATGGCCCATCCTTATGTTAACATCGATTTTTTTTCTTTTTCACACTTTACACGCCGTTACATTCGTTGCAGCTGTGCAAGGTATTGCAGGAATGTCCAACTCATTTGAATGGGACAATGCTGAAATACAATCACAGCCACTATGAAAGTAACGGCTTGTGCAAGTACAAACAGAAATAAAATCAATGTGAACAATGAAGAGGCTGCAGCGCTCGTACGAGTGACGCGGCCAATTCAAACAGCCGATTGGCGGGGGGACCCTCGCCGATATAATACTGACAGTCTAGCCTAGGAATAGGCCATAAATGTAAAATTCTGGATAATGCCTTTAACCCCTTAGTGACCAGCCTATTTTTGGCCTTAATGACTAAGCTATTTTTTTCGTTTTTCATCGTCTCATTCAAAGAGCTATAACTTTTTTATGTTTGCGTCGACATAACTGTATAGGGTCTTGTTTTTTGCTTGGCAAGTTGTCTTTTTAATAGCACCATTTTGGGGCACATACAATTTATTGATTAACTTTTATTAACTTTTTTTTGGCGGGGGGGAATAGAAAAAAAAGACAGCAATTTCGGCACTCTTTTTTGCGTCCCAAAATTACGCCATTTACCGTGTGGTGTAAATAACACAATAACTTTATTCAGCGGGTTGTTACGATTGCAACGATATCAAATTTATATAGTTTTCTTATGTTAACTACTTTTACACAGTGAAAACACTTTTTTTCAAAATTATTTGTTTTTGGGTGTCCATATTTGAAGAGCCATGACTTGTTTATTTTTCCGCCGATGCAGGTGTAAAAGGGTTTTGTTTTTTTTGCGGGACGACTTGTAGTTTTTATTGGTACCATTTTGGAGTACATGCGACTTTTTGATCATTTTTTTATCACATGTTTTTTAAGGCAAGATGCACAGAAAACAGCAATTCTTGCATTGTTTTTTATTTTACTTTTTATGGCGTTCACTGATCGGGTTAAATGTAATAGCTTTATAGTCGGCGATACCAAATAAGTCAAACTTTTTTTTTTTTTTTTAATAATAAAACATTTTGTAAGGGAAAAAAGTGGGTTTTTTCAATTTTTTTCACTTTGAATTTTTATTTATTTATTATTAAAACCGGCAGGCATCTGTTGAGCCATGCCTCAGTCATGGCCTAGCAGGCATTAACTAGTGGCAGACCTGGGGGCCTTTATTAGACCCCCGCTGCCATAGAAGGCACTGGTACCCTGCGATCTTATCGCAGGGTACCGGTGAGGATAGAGAGGAAGCTCCCTCCCTCCAAAACCAATCAGATGCGGCGCTCGCTATTGAGCGCCGAATCTGAGGGGTTAAACGGGCGAGATCGATACTTATCTAGATCTAGCCCGTTCGAGTAGGTCTTCTCTCAGCCCTTAGCAACCTCTCAGTGGAGAAATCTCCCTGCTCTCAGCCCTCAGCAACAGTTGCTGAGAGAACGGAAATTTACCTGCTCCCCGCTGCGTTTCTTTATTCCGATGCAGCGCCGTAGAAAGGCAATTGAATCACAATTAAAGAGGCTCTGTCACAAAATTATAAGTGCCCTATCTCCTACATAATCTGATCGGCGCTGTAATGTAGATAACAACAGTGGTTTTTATTTTGAAAAACGATCATTTTTCAGCAAGTTATGAGCAATTTTAGATTTATGCTTAGACAGATTTATGTTTAGACAGTGAATAGACATACCACGGGATGTCTATTCACAATCCCTGCACTTCGTTACTCTGTCTGTGGTAGTTACAGCAGAGGAAGCGTGATCCCGCGAGATTACGCAGTAAATGACAGGTTACAACGAGATCACCACAGACAGAGTAACGAAGTGCAGGGATTGTGAACAGACATCCCGTGGAATGTCTATTCGCTGTCTAAACACTTCAGTATTGTTAATGTGTTAGTAAAAGACAGCACATAAGGATCTAAAAGGATCCCTATGCGCTGCCTAAATTAATGGAGAGGAGTGCATGATGCTGATTGGTCAGCGTCATACACTCCCCTGTACAACGCCCACTTGATCTGAAGTAAAAATACGCCCACTTGGGCATTAAGCAACTCATTAGCATAAATCTAAAAACACTAATAAAGCGTTGAAAATAGATCGTTTTAAAAAAAAATAAAAAGCACTACTGTCACCTACATTATTGCGCCGATCTCCTTATGTAGGAGATAGGGCACTTATAATCTGGTGACAGAGCCTCTTTAAAGAGGCTCTGTCACCAGATTATAAGTGCCCTATCTCCTACATAATCTGATCGGCGCTGTAATGTAGATAACAACAGTGGTTTTTATTTTGAAAAACGATAATTTTTTAGCAAGTTATGAGCAATTTTAGATTTATGCTAATTAGTTTCTTAATGACAAACTGGGCATGTTTTTACTATTTACGAAATGGGCGTTGTACAGAGGAGTGTATGACGCTGACCAATCAGTGTCATACACTTCTCATTGTTCCAGCCCAGCTTCTTTCACTGCACAATCACACTGTAACAATGGGCTGGAACAATGAGAAGTGTATGACGCTGATTGGTCAGCGTCATACAATCCCATGTACAACGTCCAGTTGTAAAAACACGCCCAGTTTGTCATTAAGAAACTAATTAGCATAAATCTAAAATTGCTCATAACTTGCTCAAAAATGATCGCTTTTAAAAATAAAAACCACTGTTGTTATCTACATTACAGCGCCGGTCAGATTATGTAGGAGATAGGGCACTTATAATCTGGTGACAGAGCCTCTTTAAAGAGGCTCTGTCACCAGATTATAAGTGCCCTATCTCCTACATAAGGAGATCGGCGCAATAATGTAGGTGACAGTAGTGCTTTTTATTTTTTAAAAAAATCTATTTTCAACGCTTTATTAGCGTTTTTAGATTTATGCTAATGAGTTGCTTAATGCCTAAGTGGGCGTATTTTTACTTCAGACCAAGTGGGCGTTGTACAGGGGAGTGTATGACGCTGACCAATCAGCATCATGCACTCCTCTCCATTCATTTAGGCAGCGCATAGGGATCCTTTTAGATCCTTATGTGCTGTCTCATACTAACACATTAACAATACTGAAGTGTTTAGACAGCGAATAGACATTCCACAGGATGTCTATTCACAATCCCTGCACTTCGTTACTCTGTCTGTGGTGAACTCGTTGTAACCTGTCATTTACTGCGTAATCTCGCGGGATCACGCTTCCTCTGCTGTAACTACCACAGACAGAGTAACGAAGTGCAGGGATTGTGAATAGACATCCCGTGGAATGTCTGTTCACTGTCTAAACACTTCAGTATTGTTAATGTGTTAGTATATGACAGCACATAAGGATCTAAAAGGATCCCTATGCGCTGCCTAAATGAATGGAGAGGAGTGCATGATGCTGATTGGTCAGCGTCATACACTCCTCTGTACAACGCCCACTTGGTCTAAAGTAAAAATATGCCCACTTGGGCATTAAGCAACTCATTAGCATAAATGTAAAAACGCCAATAAAGTGGTGAAAATAGATCGCTTTTATAAATAAAAAGCACCGCTGTCACCTACATTATAGCGCAGATCTCCTTATGTAGGAGACAGGGCACTTATAATGTGGTGACAGAGCCTCTTTAAGCCCATTAGTGGCCGCCGTAAAAACATCTATGGGCGGTCACTAATGTGTTAAAGGCTATGGACACATTTGCACGGATTGTTTTTTTTTTTATTGTTGATTTTCTTCCTAAATGCAAAAAGTTAATCAACTTTCCAAATAGTTTTCATTAAAAATGTCCTACCATTTGGCTGCTGTAGAGTCTGTGTAGCTGCTTTAGATAACTGGCTAGCTGCTGCTTCTAACTCAAATCCTGACATGCTGATGTAATCTGCTTCCCCCCCAGCTTTTCTCAGTGTTAGGCTGGATTCACACGAGGTCATTACGTCCGTAATTGACGGACGTATTTCGGCCGCAAGTCCCGGACCGGACACAGTGCAGGGAGCCGGGCTCCTAGCATCATAGTTATGTACGATGCTAGGAGTCCCTGCCTCGCTGCCGGACAACTGTCCCGTACTGTAATCATGTTTTCAGTACGGGACAGTTGTCCGGCAGCGAGGCAGGGACTCCTAGCATCGTACATAAATATGATGCTAGGAGCCCGGCTCCCTGCACTGTGTTCGGTCCGGGACTTGCGGCCAAAATACGTCCGTCAATTACGGACGTAATGACCTCGTGTGAATCCAGCCTTAGAGATATCAGCAGGGAGGGAGAGAAGTTGTACAGGCAGGTCAGAATAAGGAGGTTGGGAAAGCTTCCAAGTGATCAGGGAGGGTAGATCACACATGCTGTCAGTATCAGAGTGTATATAGGGAGGAGAGCACAGGAGGAATCCCACAGGCTAGTGTAGAGCGAAAGCTAATCTGATGCATGGGAGATAATGAAAGCAGCAGTATGCCGGACACACAGACCTCACATCCAGCATGTATTACTGGGAGGGACATGGCCACAGAAGAAAAGTCTGAAATTAGAGCAGCTTGTAAACAGAATATAAGGGAGTCTGAGAATTAATGAAGAAATTAATGAAGATTGCAGCTTAAAATTTAGAGCAATTTCTTTCACTCCAGGTAACCACTAAAAATCTTTTTTTCCAAGTCAAAAGGTTTCCATAGCCTTTAAAAATGAGGTTGAGCGACTTGGAAAACCTCTTACAAAATAACAGCTCCTCAGCGATGAGCTGATTACAGAGGGTCATACTGCCCAATAAGCGGTTATCACTGGGGGGAGTGGCCATTGAGTGCTTGGAATCAATGGGCAACCTGTGTGACACAGATGAGCCAGCTCTCTTGCGGAATAGCCACTCTTCGTAAAGGCTTTATAGCTAATAGAGGGAAGTTATATAAATAAAGGCTGTCTAAACCAGTCGACCCCTTTTAAAAGGTTATACCATATAAATGAGTTTTCCAGAGCATTAACATTGATGACCTATCCTTAGGATATAGCTTAGGATAGGTTATCAATGTTTGAGCGGTTGAGATCCGACCTCCGGGAGCCCCACCAATCAGCAGAATAAAAAGGGACGCTTCTCCTTCATTGGTAACACAGGCATAGTGTATGGGTGGCTGTGCCTGGTAATACAGCTTAGTCCTTGAATCAGACCCACCCTATCAATCATTAATGTTTAAAGCGGCTCTCATATGCCTTAATCAGCTGATCGCTGTGGGTTTAGCTTCTCTCAACCCTGCCAATCAGCTGTAATCACTGCGAGAATACGCATCGAGACATACATGGAACATTACATGGCGGCCCTTCAAATTAATGTATTCCAATATAATGCAATGACGTTCCATGTTCGCCAGACCGGCTCTCCGCGAATAGGGTATAAAAGACAACATGTTGGCAGTCAAACTTAGTGGCTCTTACCTCTACAACAGTCAGGACGCAATACAAGGATGGATGTTCTGGATCTATTCCTTCTAACTTTAATCCCACTTTAAAGCTATTCCGTGACTGGGGAAAAGACTGATGCTGAAACAAAGAAAACTAGTTTTAAAAAGTGTTATTATTTAAAAGAAAACCTTGTGCTCGGCAGTAATTTAGGAAACTTTGCTACACAGAGAAAAGGAAAAAATACAAATTGAAAGATGGCTCATCCAGCTCAATACAATAAAGAAAACAAAATGGATAAAAAAAAAGGAGGAAAAAAAAAATATCTAAATGCAACAATAACAGATATTCCTGTAGTCTTCTAGTGTACTCTTTCATTTTGATTCAGAGAATCATTTTATTATGAGAATCTGAGTAATATTTGAAATCATGGGAAAAGTCAAAACCAACATAAAAGCTAAGGCAAGTACAAAAGATGCCTAATTAAAGAAGAAAACCTCCAGTACTCAATCTTTACTTGGAACGGCTCATAAACCAGTTTTAATCTAAAGTGCTCTGGAGTAAGATGCACCTAATTTAGTAAGAGGAACAAGCCTTTTAATAAATGGCATCTATGGCCAGAAAGTCATATTTATGTCAGCTATGAGCCGGCGTAAATTTGAGAAATAATTTAAGCTAATTTCTGGTGTAAATTTGTTGGCCCTGGGTGGCTACACCCCCTCACGCTAAACCTCGTAAAAAATGTTTTAAAAAAAGTGTTGAGTGGTGTAAAAAAAAAAAAAAAGAAAAATCGACAAAAATTGTTCTATACATTTCCACGAGTGTCTTGTCACAAATAAAGATGTGATTTTACTGGATGAAGTAGCAGTTTGAAATAAATAGTACAGTTTTTACAAAAAAATACCTCTTTGAACAGCTTAAGTGGTGCAGCTGGCATCTTCTCCTCTTCCAGGTATGAAACCCAGTTCCATAGCTTCTTCTTCTGTGTAGATGCTTGGATAGCAAGAAGAAAAACAAAAATTAAAACTATTAAAAATATGGTAATATATGACATTATTGGGAAACAAAGGAAAAAAACATCTACCTGCTTTGATTTGCCTGGCAGCTTTTCCTCTCTTATGGTGTCTGATTTTATCCTATTAAAAAAAAATTGGCAAAGAGAAAAATTATATGGAAACAAAACTCCAACTGAAGCCCAGAAACTTCTGCTTTATGAATTGAGAATATTATGTAGAAGATTGGAGGGGTTAAAGCGTAACTCCGGTGATCCACTTAAAACACTCTAAGGTTATACACATCAATAATAAATTTTTTATTATTCAACATAAAATTCTTTTTTCATCATGTTCATTGGGTGACACAGAGATGACTGTGGGTGTAGCTGCTGCCACTAGTAGGGACACAAAATAAATAGAATTATCTCCTCCTACCAGCTGAATCCCTCCTGCAGGCAATGAGACAAACCACTTTTGAACAGAAGCAGTTGGAGAAGCAGAGAATGCAAATACTGAAACAATGCAACAATCAAAATAGTAAGAACAATAATAACCATCTGAGAACCTGAGGGAAAAGACCGCCTGTGAGGAGAAAGCGGCCCTAGTACACAAAGAGAACAAACCTGGGTGTGTGCTGTGTCCCCAAATAAATGTGACAAAAAAGGATTTTTCGGTGAGTAATAAAAATCCAAGCTTCTTGTCTGTGTCATTGGGGGACACAGAGATTATCGTGGGATGCTCAGAAACAGTCCCCAGGGTTCGGAAAAATAATAGATGAGTGCGGTCAACTTCTTGCCGCCTGCAGGACCCTGCAACCAAGAGAGGCGTCACAGGATTCGAAAGTATGCACCCTGTAGAACTTAAAAAATGTGCTCTGTTCAGTACTGCCCACAAAGCACATACCGCTCTAGTGGAATGAGATGTTATCTGGAAAGGCAGCTATTTGCCCCTTAGACCAATATACCCCACCAATAGCAGACCCAATCCACTAGATATGGGGGTCTTGGAGGCCACCAGGCTCTGCCTGTGGCCCTCTGGATCACAAAAAGGGAGTCAGACGCTGGAATGAAGAGGTCTGTGCCAGATAAATGTGCAAACCAAGTCTAACTTGTGGAGAGTCCTTTCCCTAGGATGCTAAGGAGAGGGACAAAAAGAGGGCAGGACTGTCTTCGATGAGGTGAAAAGCTGAAACCACTTTCAGTAGAAGGGAGTGAACTTGGCGGAGCACCTCCTTGCATTTGTGTATAAGTAGGAATGGAGACTAGCAAGATCATGCCACTAACTCGGAGACATGCCGAATTTAGGTGATGGCTACTAGAAAGGCCACTTTCCAATACAGGTAACAGACGGAAATGCTGTTGAGACTCAAAAGGGGTGGACTGCAGAGCCTCAAGGACCAGATTAAGGTTCTAAGGGGGCTGTCGGTTGGAGGTAGAGAGGCCCCACATGTGCTACGCTCTGCAAAAAAGAGCACACGGATGATTTTACCACCAAAGGACTGATGGGGAGGAGACTTGACTCTTGAGGGAACTGCGGGCCAAACCAATATCCAGACACTCCTGGAGGAAGGCGTGTAAGCGAGAAAGGGAGGGAGAACTGGGTTTTAAGTGGTGTACCCCAGGGTTCCGTGCTGGGACCACTATTTTTCAACTTATTTATTAATGATATAGAGGATGGGCTTAATAGCACTATTTCTATTTTTGCAGATGACACCAAGCTATGTAGTAATGTTCAGTCTATGGAAGATGTTCGTAAATTGCAAGCTGAATTGAACATACTAAGTGTTTGGGCATCCACTTGGCAAATAAAGTTTAACCCCTTAATGACCAGGCCATTTTTTAAGTTTTTCCATCGTCGCATTCCAAGAGCTATAAAGTTTTTATTTTTGCATCGACATAGCGGTATAAGGTCTTGTTTTTTGCGGGACAAGTTGTACTTTTCAATACCACCATTTTGGGGGACATATTATTTATTGATTAACTTTTATTAACTTTTATTTTGGGGGGAAATAGAAAAAAACCTGAAATTTCGCCACTCTTTTTCTCGTCTTAAATCTACGCCGTTTACCGCGTGATATAAATAACACAATAACTTTATTCAGCGGGTTGTTACGATTGCAACGATACCAAATTTGTATAGTTTTTGTATGTTTTACTACTTTTACACAGTAAAAACGCTTTTTTTTCAAAATTATTTGTTTTTGTGTCTCCATATTTGAAGAGCCGTAACGTTTTTATTTTTTCGCCGATGCGGTTGTATGAGGGCTTTTTTTTTGCGGGAAGACTTGTAATTTTTATTGCTACTATTTTGGAGTAGATGCGACTTTTTGATCACTTTTTATCACATTTTTTTAAAGTCAGTATTCACAGAAAACAGCAATTTTTCCATAGTTTTTTTATTAAATTTTTTACGGCGTTCACCGTGCGGGTTAAATAATGTAATAGATTTATAGTCGGGGTCGTTACGGACGCGGCGATACCAAATATGTGTAACTTTTTAACTTTATTTTGTTTTTTTAATAGTAAAGCATTTTGTGAGGGGAAAAGCTGGGTTTTTCATTTTTTTTCACAATTTTTTTAAAATTAACTTTATTAAACTTTTTTTTCACTTTTTTACTAGTCTCATTAGGGGACTATAATATGCGATTCTGCGATCGCATTTATAATACACTGCAATACTTTTGTATTGCAGTGTATTACTGCCTGTCCGTTTAACACGGACAGGCATCTGCTAGGTCATGCCTGCGGCATGATCTAGCAGGCATTCACTCCAGGCAGATCTGGGGGCCTTTATTAGACCCCCGGCTGCCATTGGAGACACAGACACTCGGCGATCGTATCGCCGGGTGTCGGTGGGGGAGGCAGCTCCCTTCCTCTCTCCAAAACCACTCAGATGCGGTGCTCGCTATTGTGCACCGCATCTGAGGGGTTAAACGGGTGAGATCGATACTAATATCGATCTCACCCGGCAGAGCAGGGACGCTCCCAGCCCTCAGCTGCCTCTAGCAGCTGAGAGCAGGGAGATTTGACAGCTCCCTGCTCTGTAAACTTATTCCGATGCCGCGACGTAAAAAGTCTATGGCATCGGAATAAGGCCCGTTAGTGACCGACGTAGAAACACGATGGGCCGGTCACTAACAGGTTAATGTAGACAAATGTAAAGTTATGCATCTGGGAACCTACAATCTGCATGCATCATATGTCCTAGGGGGAGCTATATATACTGGGGGAGTCACTTGTTGAGAAGGATCTGGGTGTACTTGTAGATCATAAACTAAATAACAGCATGCAATGTCAATCAGAAGCTTCAAAGGCCAGCAAGGTATTGTCGTGTATCAAAAGAGGCATGGACTCGCGGGACAAGGATATAATATTACCACTTTACAAAGCATTAGTGAGGCCTCATCTAGAATATGCAGTTCAGTTCTGGGCTCCAGTTCATAGAAAGGATGCTCTGGAGTTGGAGAAAATACAAAGAAGAGCAACGAAGCTAATAAAGGGGAATGGAGAATCTAAGTTATGAGGAAAGATTAAAAGAATGAAGCCTATTTTGCCTTGAAAAGAGACGACTAAGGGGGGACATGATTAACTTATATAAATATATTAATTGCACATACAAAAAATATGGTGAAATCCTGTTCCATGTAAAACCCCCTCAAAAAACAAGGGGGCACTCCCTCCGTCTGGAGAAAAAAAGGTTCAATCTGCAGAGTCGACAAGCCTTCTTTACTGTGAGAACTGTAAATCTATGGAATAGTCTACCTCAGGAGCTGGTCACAGTAGCTACCATCCCTTGGTTGAACTTGATAGACGTCTTTTTTCAACCGTACTAACCATGTAACTGCATTGGTGGCAAAATCTTATTTTCACACCAGCAGAAAAAAGTTAGTGTTGTGGTAAATCCGGGATGATGAAGGATTCCTAGTCTTCAGCAATGTCTGGATGATACGCTCAAACAAAGAACGAGCTCCTAGTACAGTGGCTTCAACAGCCATGTCGTTAAACGAAGCGTGGCGATCTTCAGGTAGAAAGGTGAACCTTGGAAGAGCAGGTCGTCTCGGAGGGGAAGACGCCAAGGTGCGTCGACCATGTCGCAGTACCAGGCCCTGTGGGGCCAATCAGGAGTGAGGAGAATTACTGGTACACCTTCCACTTTGACCTTCTTGATGATTCAGGGAAGAAGCGGATGAAAGATGTATGGGAACTTGAACTGGTTCCACGTGATGACCAGAGCCTCTATAATTGCCAGTTCCAGTGGATCCTGAGCCCGGGCTACAAACGTGGGCAGTTTATGATAGAGTCTGGAGGCCATGAGGTCCTGTATGAGGGGGATACAGATGAGTTGGAGTTCTTTATTATCCAGCCAAAGCTGAATAATGTGTCCAGACTGATTTGAAAAAAGTAGATACAGGCAACACATCCAAAAAAGCAAGGAACTTTTATTTTAATATTATTCACCCATGCAACATTTCAGCTCAACAGAGCCTTTCTCAAGCAAAGGCTTTTCTCAAGCCTTGAGAAAGGCTCTCTTGAGCTGTATCTTCTTTTTGCTGCTATTGTGTCGGACGGCTGAATCTAGTCCTGCTGGGCTTAGCTTTTTCTGGTGCTGTAAAAATTTGTTTGTATCAGACTGATCTGAATACCTTCCTGATTGGCCATCATGGATAGAGCCTCCATCATCATGTCATCAAGGTAGGGTATGGCTACAACCCCCCCCCCCCTTAGAGTAAAAAAGGGCCATCACTGCTGAGAGAACATTTGTGAACACCTGTGGCGCTGTTGCCAACCCAAAAGGGAGTGCAACAAATTTCTAGTGGTCCTCCAGGATGGCAAAGCAAAGCAACGGTTGGTGGGATGCACAAAAACGGTCATGTAGGTATGCATTCTTGATGACCCCTGAGGACAGGGACTCCCCTTGTTCCATTGATGTAATGACCGACCTCAGGGATTACATCCGGAAGCGTTGAAGTTTGACATGCCTGTTGGGGCATTTTAGGTCCACCACTAGGCGAACATTTCCTTCCAGAAAGGATATATTGACGAAGGTGTTATGCCCTTTTTGACTTTCTGACTTTGCTGAATACATAAGACCAGCAGCAGGGTCAGCAGCTAAATAAAGAGAATTGATGGCACAGTGCGTTTCCAATGTTCAGAACAGTACAGCTCCAGGGCTACTGCGCATGTCCGGGAGCTGTCCTATTCACTTCTATTGAAACAACAGATGTTGCCGGGCTTGGAAATATATACAGGCGCATCCGCAGAAACGTGACCATCGCTGCTGGACCGCAGTGGTGGCCACAACCATATGAGACACAGGGAATACGAAGATGGGGATATGAGGTGGACAAGAATGAATTTCTCACTAGCATTGCAAAAGAAAAAAGAAGGCATTTGCAAACATGCATATATTTACGTTTTGTACTATTTTAACTATGATTGCCGCAAAGGGGATTGCTTGTTAATGGGGCCTGCCATGGAGCAACGCAACGTTCGTTTTACTTCCGCAATCCTGCCATGGTAAAAATACTGCGACTAAAAGCTGGTTTTGCTCAGTGCGTACAGGAGGGCTGCTAGGAGGAGCTTTTAACTTAGTGTCAGCCTCCTAGTGGCAGCAGCTATACCGACAGTCATCTCTGTGTCCCCCAATGACACCAATGAGAAATGTAAATTCAAGTGTCTAATGTAGAATTTAAAAAACAGCGAGTGCTCTGCTGTTTCTTAACTTCATTCACTTGAAGGCTGCACAATCCATTAATTTCAGTATAGGGCAGAGTAGGAGCAGATTTTAGTTATTGCAGCCCTGAGAGGGAGGGAGCGCTAGTGAGAAAAAAAAATCATACCCAAACAGGGAATTACAAGCTGTGTGCCTGCAGAGGCAATGTCTTGTGATTCCAGCAGCATCAGCACGGTTTCAAGCAGAAGTCATTGCAGTGTGAGAGGTGAGGAGTGTCAAGTGTAATGTGAGCTTGCAGGCTTGTAGTGATGGTGACTAGTGACCAGGCTGCAGTTGCACTGTAACCCTAACATAGTAAACAATGATTAAAAACTTCCTGTTAGTGAATTAGGAAGAAGTAGAGCTCTGCAGCACATATTGCTGAGCTTTAAAGAAAAAGGCTCCACAAAGGTACTGCACAATGGGGAATTAAGAGAACAGTGAAGTTTTTAATTTTTCACTGGTCCACTTTAAGCCATTGTTAACACTATACTGTCAAGAAGAGTAAAATTAGTATAAAGTGACAAGGTTTAGTTTAAAGCGTACTTAACTTTTCAGGAGATTTTCAGAGTAATCTGTCATATGTGTGTAACACTATTTCTGGTCATTACAGAACTTGTATTCTGCATTATTTAGCAGTTCTCCGCTCTGCAGGCTCTCTCTCTAATTCTCAGTTGTCTCAAAGCTAGTGGGTGGAGTCTAACTGCTATCATGTCTTCTATACAAAGTACACAAAGAAAAGGAGAGTGCTGCTCTCCTATCTCTATCTATCACATATACAGAAGATGCAGCAGCAAATACAGCAGTACAGTGTAGCTGAGAATCCAGCACTGTGGTGACATAGGAATATTCCCATCACGTCTGTGTGACGAAACACAGCCCCACCTTCTGCAGTCCATCTCCTAGCCTCTGTAACCAGGGACTGATAATGCTTGACAACAGGGAGTGGACAGCAGATTACAGGAAGGGAGACACCTATTGGTAGTACTTCACAGAACTTGCATGGATAAAACACCTACATTATAACAGTAAATAAGTTACAAAGTTGGTATATAACAGGTATACTATTAGATTAGCATAAGTTGTTTGAAAAGTTAGTGTCCATTTAAAGAATCTCCAGCCATATAGCAATAAACTAGTATACACCAGGTTCACAAGTTAATTGCTCTGCATCCAGTCACAGAATAGTAATGTGGTGGTGCAGATATTTTAACCTAGTGTGTTATGATTACACACAAAATTATTTATGCTTCACTGTATGCACATAAAAGTCTGATGACAATATGGAGCGGTAATCAGCTTCTAGTGCAGGGGTCTCAAGCACGCGGCCCGCGGTCCGCATGCGGCCCCTGGGGCTGTCATCTGCGGCCCGCGGGACACAGAGCCGCTAGTATCGGCTCTGCTCCGAGACTCTGGAATTCCCTGACATCGCTGTCCACATAGGAACAGTGTGTCAGGGTCTTGCCCAGAGCGGAGCAGAGCGCTGGTGTCGGCTCTGCTCCTGGACTCTGTGGAATTCCCTGACATCGCTGTCCACATATGAACAGCGATGTCTGGGGCTTCCCCAGAGCCGGAGTCCAGAGCAGAGCGCTGGTGTCGGCTCTGCTCCGGGACTCTGTGGAATTCCCTGACATCGCTGCCCATATGTGGACCGTGTGTCAGGGTCGTCCCCAAAGCGGAGTCCCGGGCAGAGCGCTAGTATCGGCTCTGCTCCGGGACTCTGTGGAATTCCCTGACATCGCTGCCCATATATGGACAGTGTGTCAGGGTCTTCCCCAGAGCGGAGTCCCGGGCAGAGCGCTATTATCGGCTCTACTCCGGGACTCTGGGGATGCCTCTGACATCGCTGTCCATACATCGACAATGATGTCAGGGGCTTCCCCAGAGCAGGAGTCCCAGCGATGTCAGGAGCACAGCTGGAGTCTCAGGAAGAGCCTACTAGCGCTCTGCCTGGGACTCCAGCTCTGGGGTTGCCCCTGACATCTCTGTCCATATATGGACAGTGATGTCAGGAGCAGAGCTGCAATCCCAGGCAGAGTGCCAGAAGCGGCTCTGCTCCGGGACTCCAGCTCTGGGCAAGCCCCTGACATCACTGTGGCAGCATCTGCAGAGGGCACTGTGGCAGCATCTACAGAGGGCACTGTGGCAGAATGTACAGAGGGCACTGTGGCAGCAACTACAGAGGGCACTGTGGCAGCCTCTACAGAGGGCACTGTGGCAGCCTCTACAGAGGGCACTGTGGCAGCCTCTACAGAGGGCACTGTGGCAGCCTCTACAGAGGGCACTGTGGCATTATCTACAAGTGGGTGTGTGGCAGTATCTGAAGAGGACACTGGCCTTATCTAGGGGTGTGTTGCATTATCTTAAGAGGGCACTGCGGCAGCATGCACAGAGGGCACTGCGGCAGCATCCACAGAGGGCACTGCGGCAGCATCCACAGAGGGCACTGCGGCAGCATCCACAGAGGGCACTGCGGCAGCATCCACCGAGGGCACTGCGGCAGCATCCACCGAGGGCACTGCGGCAGCATCCACCGAGGGCACTGCGGCACTATCTAAAAAGGGGCTGCCCAATCTTGACATGTGTGCTAACTGAGCCGCCGGACTGCTTTTAGCGACACTTAAACTGGAAAGCTGGATTGTTGAAATAAGCACGTGGAGAAATATCTAAAATTTTAAACCTAGCTCTATTATTATAGTAATGTAGTATTATTATTATTATAGTAATAGTGTTATTGTAGTTCAAATAACTAATTGATTAACAATAATTTTGTATTGTATCAAATTTGAAAGTAATGCGGCCCGTCAACTTCCCATTTTTTCTATATGCGGCCCACTTACCCGGCCGAGTTTGAGACCCCTGTTCTAGTGTAATGAAGAATAGACTATAGTGAGAAGGTCAAATTGTTTGTCAAAGAACACATGGGATTTTACATATTTCTTACATGACTTATAAAATATTATTATTATTTAGTGTACACAGTGGTAGCCAAAATAAAGCTCATCCTGGCTCTGAAAGATTTGCTTGTCTATTCAGCGCAGATACAAGTGTTGTAATAATATTCTGTCTCTCTGCTTTACTAGCGAAGAAAATACAGTGCAGAATATGTCCTATGGGATCCAAAATAAATAGCTTTTAGAAAATGTTCTAGAAAACTATAAGGCTACATTCACATGACAGGGAAAAACGGCCCGAAAGAACCCCTGACATCACTGTCGATATTTGGATAGTGACGCCGGGGACTCCTCCAAGAGAGGAATCCCCAGAGGGTCGGCAATGCTCTTCCCGGGGATTCCGATCCAGAGGGAGCCCCTGAAATCACTGTCCATATATGGACAGTGAGGCCAGGAGCTCCTCCAGCAGCGGAATCCCCGGCCAGAGCGTGGGCAACGCTCTGGCCGTATATTGATAGAAATGCCAGTGGCTTTTTAGGTGGAGCACTTGCCGTCACTGTCCATATACGGACAGTGACGCCAGAGGCTCCTCCAGGAGCGAAATCACCGGCCCGAGCGCCGGCAACGCTTTGGCTGTATATTAATAGAAATGCCAGGGGCTCCTCCTGGTGCGGAATTCCTGGCCAGAGCGTTGCCGACGCTCTGGCCGGTGATTCTGCTCCTGGAGGAGCCTCTGACATCAGTGATGTGAGGGGCTCTCTCTACGATCAAGATCCCTGGCCAGAGCGTTGCCGATGATCTGGCTGGGGATTCCGGCATCTCATAGCCCCTACCGTCCGACATCACCGAAGGTCTAGCAATAAATGTGCAGACAAGGTCACAGGTATGGAATAGTCATTGGTAATTAATATTTCTTCAAAACTTTTACTTCCTACTGAAATTTAACTTTTACAAAGAGGACTTTCATTTTGTCCATTGTCAAAATTCGATTCCTTCCAGCTAAACCGTGATCTGAACAGACTTTCGCAATATAAGATTGAAGGCACATTTTGCAGCTATAGAAAGTTCGATTGCACCTATGTTGGATACCATTCCCACTGTTACGGAAACGCAAGAGACTCTTAGTTTGACTAATCTTGGTTTAACCCCTTCTCGACATTTGTCGTATGGATACGTCATGGAAAGCCAGTGCTTCCCGCATTTTGCAGTATCCATACGACAAATGGTGGACACCGGCTCAGAGTCGGTTCCACCATTCCCGGGTGTTGGCTGCATGTTATAGCTGACACCCTTTGGTAATGGCGAGGACTGAAGTTTGCTCCGATCCCGGCCATTAACCCCTTAAATGCAGCGGTCAAAAGCGATGCTGCATTTAAGGTATTTGCAGCTCATCGGCACCCCAGCAATTAAATTGCCGGGATGCTGGTGGCTGCAAAGGCAACCGGAGGCATAACACTGGCCCCCCGGTATGCCTAGTACGGAAGACTTTCAGGCACCGACAAGAGCTAGCGTCATCAGAGGTGGATGTCAGATGTATGTTACAGCTGACATGCACCTGTAACGACAGGAGCCAGAGCTAGCTCCAATTCCTGCCATTAACCCCTTAGATGCAGCAATCGAAAACGATCGCTGCATCTTCGTGGTTGGTAGCAGATCGGCAGCCATGCCATGCTACAGCAAGGCTGCCGACTGCTGCTACGGCAACAAGAGACCTAACAATGCTCTACCATTATGGAAGGCGAATAGACCCCGCCCCAGAGGCAAAGCCTTATCGGCTTGCGGTCAGTGATTGACTGACAGATCTAATACATTGCACTATATAGGTAGTGCAATGTATTTGTATTAGAAAAAGAATCTGACAGTTGGACCTAGTGGGACTAAAGAAAAGTGTAAAAAAAAAAAAGGTGAAAAAAAAAAAAAAAGGTGAAAAAAAAAAAAAGGTGAAAAAAAAAAAAACGTTTTACAAAGTATAATAAAAGCTTCAAGTAATAAAATAAAATAAAATAAAACACAATTGCCCTTTTTGCCTTATCAAGTCCTTTATTATTGAAAAAAAACCATACATATTTGGTATCGCCGCGTCCGTAATGGCCTGAACTATAAAAATATTGTTATTTATTCCACGCGGTAAACGGTATAAAAAAAAAAATATTGAAAAACAATGCCATAATTTATTTTTTTGTTCACTTTGCCCTACAAAAATTGGAATAAAAAGAGATCAAAAAGTCGCATGTACCCCAAATGGTAGCAATAATAACTACAGCGCGTGCCCCAAAAAAACAGCCCTCATGCCACTACGTCTATGAAAAAATTAATTAGTTAAGGCTCCAATAAGTCAGGAAATAAAAAATATGCAGTTATGCAGGCCCGAGGGGAACTTTTCTTCTGGCGATTTATCAAGGCCCTAAAATTAGTGAACCAGGAAGGGTAGGACCCAAACATATCTGCTGGAAGCGAGGGCGCCCATATTATACCAGGGCAACACTTCGCAGCAAAATTCCCCAAACTGCAAAGGTGCGGAGAGTGGACCAAAAGGGGGACAAGAAAGGACACCATTTATCAGTGCGACACTGGCCTGTGCATAAAGGATTGCTTCGCAGCGTAACACACATCTATGGATTATTTTACCCCATTATTATACCACCTGACTATGCCCCTGAAGTACTCTGCACAGCATACATTTGCCCCCACATTATAAACTGAAATACCAGTAAAACTCCAAACAAAACTACTAGCAAGCAAAATCCACGCTCCAAAACGGCGCTCCCTCCCTTATGAGCCCTACAGCGTACCTAAACAGCCGTTTACTTCCACATATATGGCGTCACCGTACCCAGGAGAACCCTTTTAACAATTTTTGGGGTGTGTGTCTCCAGTGGCACATGCTGGGCACAACATATTTGCCACTGAAAGGGAAAAATTTACATTTTTACTTTGCACCATCCACAGCAAAGTAAACCGCGGCAAAAAACGCCCGAAATTGCCGCTCATGGATTTCACTGGGAGGTGGAGGCATTTTTTTGTACAAGAGGAAAAAAACGCTTGCGGGAAAAAGAAGCGACATGCCCCATCTTAAGGCGTTTTCCGCCTCAAAAAAACATTGAAATCAATGGGAGACGGGAAAAACGCAGCAAACTCCCTCTGTGTTTTTTCATGCGTTTTATGGCAAAAAAACGCTTGCGGTCTTTTCCTTTGCCTTTTGGAGAGGTGTAAAAAAAAACAGCAAAAAAACGCCTGTGTTGCAAAACCACTTTAAAAAAAAATGGAGCTTATTTTTACAGGCAGAATTTTCTGCAAAAAACTCTGTGTGAACAGGGCCTAAAAGTAGTGATCACCAAGTCGTAATTCACGCGGATTAGACGAATTGTGTTCAATTCTGACTAAAAAACAGTGGGATTAAATGAAGGGAGAAACCATTTCATACAAAGTGGATACGCTTCTGGTATCCTCGACAGGGTTACATCAGACGTGACACCACATAGATATACCCGTTCATAAGTATCATTCTTTTCATTTTAAAATCTATGCTGTGATCAAAAAACACTGGCATATTTTGAGAAAAGTATATCCTCAAGTTGCAGCATTTCACCACTTACCACTTGTTGCAACAAAAAATCTTGGACTCTTCGGGACAAATTAGTGAGAGCCCATTAAGGTAGTGAAAAGGGATCTATTCAACAAACTTTTTTGAGCTCAATACGTGTAGGTAACTTTCCTTGTCTCAATTGTCATCAGTGTTCCAATGTAATTTAAGGACCGCAATTTTTTCACCCACACAGGGGATGTCACTATAACTTCCAAAGGCATTATACATGTGATTCTTCTAAAGTGATTTATTTGATAAAATGCCCTTGTGGCCTTTTATATGTAGGCGAGACGACGCAGAGAATCAAAGATCGTATATGTAAACACAAATCTACGATCAGACAAGAAAACTTGATACTACTGATACCACATAATTTTTTTGAAAAAAAGAATAAGATTTCCCAATTAAGGTTCCAAGTGACAGAAAAGGTACAGCAACCAAGATGAGGAGGTCATAATCAAAAAGATATCATTACGCAGATAGGCGCATTGGATACACACTTTACAAACGTTACATCCAAACGGGTTAAATCGAGATGACGAGATCTCAAACATCCAATAATTATTTGGTATATACTTCTCTAGGCTTATTAACAATCAATGTCGCTATTCAGTAACTGATAATTCCATATTTATAACCTCTTTAGGTAATTTGTTTATAAGTAATCATAGAATTTTCTATATAAGAAATACATAAAAAATTATTCTTAATTGATAAAAAACATATTCTCTCTCTTCCCTTTAGACCATGAGGTTCGGCAAATAATAATGCTTCATGTTATAGCTAAGAATAACATTGAGTATGAAAAGGACAATCGGGAGAATGATCATACCCTACCGTCTTCGGTTTATTAAAAATAAATAATAATATTATTGGATATACTGCATTGGATATTTCATATAAATTATGGAAGTAATGCTTTCTTTCATTTCACAATTGGCTACGGCCTCCTACTATCTCAATAAGCTGTATCTTTTTCAATTAATTACATTCTGTCAATTGGTTTTCATGAATGAACCCTCTTTTTATGAAGGAATTCTCCGTTGATCATTCTGTATTGATGTTTTCTTCTTTTTTCTGAATGAATTTGTTCAGAATGATAGACATGCATTTGTAAATTTACTATGTTCTTTGATTTGATTGTGAATGAGACTCCAGCTTGTGGATATGTTAATTTAGACACATTACCGGAAGTGACATGCTCTTTTCAATGAATGTACAATTGAGAAAGGCTACTAAAAGTCGAACCGTGTCTTGTTGAATAAAAGAAAAAAGCATAAAACTGATCCAGTGAGTGCCGGGATTTTGTTCATATTATAATCTGGGATCATCTCCCTTCCTCAAGCACCACACCTTCGCCTGAGTGCCGACCACTACTTGAACATGTCCATATATAGACAGTGACGTCAAGGGCTTTCCCAAGACAGGATTCCCCGGCCAGAGAGCTTGCGATGCTCTGGCCGGGACTCTATAGTTAAAAGCCTTGACATCACTGTCCGTATATGGACAGTGACGTCAAGGGCTTCCCTGGGCTCAGCGTATAAATTAGCGCTGTGCCCGGGAAATCCTCGTGAGGGCCAGGATCGGTCTTTAATGGCCGTCACAAGGATTCATTCCTGAAAAACGGGTGTTAAAACCTGATGCATTGAGTTTTGCCGTGAAAATGGCCAAAAATAGGACATGTCCTATTCTTGTCACGGGCAGTATTCAGGGGCAGTTAAAAAAACGGCCTTGTGAATACAGCCATAGAACTACGTTGTTCTGAAAAACAGCCATGTGATGGGCGTTAAAAAAACGACCATCACAGGGCCATTTTTCTCTGTTCGTGTGAATGTAGCCTATTCACACGACAGTGAAAAAAAAGGCCAATAAAATCTGATTAACTGTCTGTTTTTCATGGTCATTTTGCATCACTGTGTCTCCATGTAATCCAGCCGATTAACCCCTTAGATGCAGCGGTCAAAAGCGACTGCTGCATCTAGGTGGTTTCTAGCAAATTGGGGTGCCAATGGTTGCTATGGCAACCAGAGGCCTAACAATGGCCTCCTGGTCTGCCAAGTACAGAAGCCTATTAGGCGGGGCCCAAAGGGCTTGCTGTCTTGGTCAAGAAGATGGCGAAGGCTCAGAACTGGAGCCTGCGCCATCAGCCGCGGGTGTCCGTTGTATGTTACAGCTGACACCTTGCTGTAACATCCAGGACTGGAGCTGTTTAACCCCTTAGATGCAGCGGTCAAAAGCGACCATTGCATCTAGGTGGCTACTGGCCGATCGGCACCCCCACAACGCGATTGCGGGGGTGCAGATGGTTGCTATGGCAACCGGGGCCTAACAATGGCCTCCTGGTCTGCCAAGTATGGAAGCCTATTAGGCTCTGCCAGGATGCAGAGCCGAATAGGCTAGCTGTCAGTGTATAACTGGCAGCTCTAATACACTGCACTATGTAGGTAGTGTAGTATATTAGAATAGCTTTCAGGGCTTCAAACTTCAAGTCCCCTAGTGGGACAACAAAAATAAGTTAAAAAAAGTTAATAAAAATGTTGTACAAAAGTATCAAAATAAAAGCTTCAAATTATAAAAAAAAAAAAAAAAAAAACCCTTTCTTCCCATAATAGGTCTTTTTATACGATAAAACTTCAAACATTAAAAAAAAAAGATTTGGCATCGCTGTGTCGATAACCCAAGCTATAAAAACAACATTATTTTTCCTGCAGGGTAAATACTGTAAAAAAATAAAAACAAACAATTCCAATATCACAGTTTTTTGGTCCCAAAACATAGAATAAAAAGTGATCGAAAAGTTGCATGTACCCCAAAATTGTACCAATAAAAAAACACAGCTCGTCGTGCGTGCAAAAAGCATGCCCTCACGCAGCTTTTTTTTAACGAAAAAAAGTTATAACTCTCAGAAAATGGCGACGCAAAAAATAAATGTTTTTTTTTTTAACCCCTTCCCGACATTTGACGTACATGTACGTCATGGAAAGCATTGACTTCCCGCAAAATGCCGTACATGTACGTCAAATGTTTGGCACCGGCTCAGAAACTGAGTCGGTGCCATCATCACCGGATCTCAGCTGTATCTTACAGCTGACATCCGACTGTAACGGCGGGGACCGAAATTAGCTTCGATTACCGCCATTAACCCCTTAAGTGCAGCGCTCAAACGCGATCGCTGCACTTAAGGTGTTTGCAGCTCATCGGAACCCCAGTAATGAAATTGCCGGGGTTCCGGCGGCTGCAATGGCAACCGGAGGCCTAATACTGGCCTCCCGGTCTGCCTAGCACCGAAGCCGGTCAAGATCCGCCCGGCGGCGGAGCCTGATCGGCTTCCGTAGCTGCCGGCAAGATGGCGCCGGGTCAGGAGCTGATCCGGCGTCATCAGCGGTGGAAGTCAGCTGTACTGTACAGCTGACATCCACCCGTAACGGCAGGAACCGGAGCTAGCTCCGATCCCTGCCATTAACCCCTTCGATGCAGCAATCGAAAGCGATTGCTGCATCGTAGCGGTTACTAGCAGATCGCCAGCCCTGACAGGCAATCGGGACTGGCGACTGCTGTTATGGCAACAGGAGACACAATGGTCTCCTGCTCTGCCATTACGGAAGCCTATTAGGCCCCGCCGGGAGGCGAAGCCTAATCGGCTTGCTGTCAGTGAATGACTGACAGATCTAATACATTGCACTACATAGGTAGTGCAATGTGTTAGAAAAAAAAAAATCTGACCGTTGGACCTTCAAGTCCCCTAGTGGGACTTGAAGAAAAGTGTAAAAAAAGTATAAAAAAGTGTAAAAAAAAGTGCAAAAAATAAAAGTTTGAAAACAATAAAAGTTTCAAGTAATCAAATAAAACACAATCCCCCTTTTACTCTTATCAAGTCCTTTATTATTGAAAAATAATAATAAACCATATGTATTTGGTATCGCCACGACCGTAACGACCTGAGGTATCAAAATATTGTATTATTTATTGCATGCGGTGAACAGCGTAAAAAAAACCGTAAAAAACGTTACCAGAGTTTCTGTTTTTTAGTCACTTTGCCCTACAAATATTAGAATAAAAAGTGATCAAAAAGTCGCACGTATCCAAAAATGGTACCTATAAAACTATAGCTCGTCCCGCAAAAAACAAGCCCTCATACACCTCCGTCGACAAAAAAATTAAAACGTTATGGTTCTCACAACTTTGCGACAGAAAAAAAATACATTCTTTTTACAAAAGTAATTTTATTGTGAAAAAAGTTGTAAAACATAAAAAAATGCTATAAATTAGGTATCGCCAGAATCGTACTGACCCACAGAATAAAGTTAACATGTAGTTTATAACGCATGGTGAACGCTGTATAAAAAAAACGAAAAAAGCTGTGCCAGAATTGCATTTTTTTGTTTACCTGGCATCCCAAAAAATAGGAGAAAAGGTGATCAAAAAGTCACATGTACCCCAAAATGGTACCAATAATAACTACAGCTCATCCCGCAACAAACCAGCCCTCATACAGCTACGTCTATGAAAAATAAAATTAGTTATGGCTCCAATAAGTCAGGAAATAAAAAAATATGCAGTTGTGCCCGAGGGGAACATTTCTTCTGTTTGAAGAGGCGATTTATCAAGGACCTAAAATTAGGAAACCAGGAAGGGGAGGGCCCAAACATATCCGCTGGAAGCGACGGTGCCCGTATTATACCAGGACAACACTTCCCAGCAAAATTCCTCAAACTACAAAGGTGCAGAGTGTGGACCAAAAGGGGGATAAGAAATTACACCATTTATCAGTGCGACACTGGCCTGTGCGGAAAGGATTGCTTCACAGCGTAACACACATCTATGGATTTCTATGTATTATTAATTTTTTTTCATACCACCTGACTATGCCCCTTATATACTCCGCCCCGCTTACATGTACCCCCACATTATAAAACACCAGCAATACTCAAACAAATATAGTACCAAGCAAAATCCGCTCTCCAAAAGCCAAATGGTGCTCCCTCGGCTCTGAACCCTACAGCGTGCCCAAACAGCAGTTTCCTTCAACATATATGGCATCGTCATACCCGGGAGAACCCTTTTAACAATTTTTGGGGTGTGTGTCTCCAGTGTCATAAGCTTGGCATGACATATTTGCCACTGAATGGCATATCTAGGGAAAAATATAAATTTTTAATTTGCACCATCCGCAGTGCATTCATTTATGGAAAAGACCTGTGGGGTGAAAATCCTCACTACACCCCTTAATAAATGCCTTGAGGGGTGCAGTTTCCATAGTGGGGGTCACTTATCAGGGGTTTCTTTTTATTATTTCACATCTGAGCCTCTGCAGTTGTGAACCAATACTTTGTAAATCGCCAAATTAGGCCTCCACTCCGCATGGTACTCTTCACTTCTGAGCCCTGTCATATGTCCAGACAAAAGATTAGGGCCACATGTAGGGTGTTTCTAAAAGAGGGAAACACCGCATAATAATTAGAGAGCTGTCTCGTTATGGTGGCACAAGCCGGGCACCACATATTGGCATATCTATGGAAGAAAATCCCATTTTCACTCTGCAA
Organism: Rhinoderma darwinii; assembly: GCF_050947455.1. Lineage (NCBI taxonomy): Eukaryota > Metazoa > Chordata > Amphibia > Anura > Rhinodermatidae > Rhinoderma > Rhinoderma darwinii. The sequence continues at coordinate 279,584,231 of NC_134688.1, forward strand.
CATCGAGTGAACACTAATTTCTACAAAACACCTGCAGGGTTAAAATGCTTACTACACCCCTTGGTAAATGCATTGAGGGGTGTCGTTTCCAAAATGGGGTCACTTCTGGGGGGTTTCCACTGTTTTGGGCCCACAGGCGCCCAGAAACCAATCCAGCAACATCTGCACTCCAAATGGCGGTCCTTTCCTTCTGAGCCCTGCCGTTTGCCCAAACAGCAGTTTATGACCACATATGGGGTATTGCCGTACTCGGGAGAAATTGCTTTACAAATTTTGGGTTCTTTTTTTCCTTTATTTGTTGAGAAAATGAAAAAATTTGCGCTAAAGCTACGTCTTATTGAAGAAAAAGGACTGTTTTTATTTTCACTGCCTAATTCTAATAAATTCTATGAAACGTCTGTGGGGTCAAAATGCTTACTACACCCCTAGATGAATTCCTCAAGAGGTGTAGTTTCCTAAATGGAGTCCCTTTTTGGGCGTTTTCATTGTTTTGTCCCCTCAGGGGCTCTGTAAATGTGACATGGCCTCCGCAAACCATTCCTGCTAAATGTGATCTCAAAAAGCCAAATAGTGCTGTTTCCCTTCTAAGCCCTGCCGTGTGTCCAAACAGCCGTTTATTACCACATGTGGGGTATTGTTTTACTCGGCAGAAATTGCTTTACAAATTTTGTGGTGCTTTTTCTCCTTCAGTCCTTCTGGAAATGAGAAAAAATTAGCTAAACCTAGATTTTTTAAAAAAAAATGTAGATTATTATTTTCAGTGCCTACTTCCAATATTTTCTGCAAAAAAACTGTGGGGTCAAATCGCTCACTATACCCCTAGATAATTTCCTCAATGGGTGTAGTCTCCAAAATGGGGTCACTTGTGGGGGGTTTCAACTGTTTTGTCCTCTCAGGGGCTTCGTAAATGTGACATGGCCTCCGCAAACCATTCCTGCTAAATGTGGACTCCAAAAGCCAAATGGCGCTCTTTCCCTTCTAAGCCCTGCCGTGTGTCCAAACAACCGTTTATTACCACATGTGGGGTATTGTTTTACTCGGGAGAAATTGCTTTACAAATTTTACGGTGCTTTTTCTCCTTCAGTCCTTGTGGAAATGAGAATAAATTAGCTAAACCTACATTTTCTTTGAAAAAATTTAGATTATCATTTTCACAGCCTACTTCCAATAATTTATGCAAAAAAACTGTGGGGTCAAAACGCTCACTATACCCCTAGATAATTTCCTCAATGGGTGTAGTTTCCGAAATTGGGTCACTTGTGGGGGGTTTCCACTGTTTTGTCCCCTCAGGGGCTTTGTAAATGTGACATCGCCTCTCAAACCATTCCTGCTAAATTTGAGCTCCAAAAGCCAAACGGCGCTCTTTCCCTTCTAAGCCCTGCCGTGTGTCCAAATATCCATTTATTACCACATGTGGGGTAGTGTTTTACTCGGGAGAAATTGCTTTACAAATTTTGCGGTGCTTTTTCTCCTTTAGTCCTTGTGGAAATGAGAAAAAAAATCGCTAAACCTACATTTTCTTTGAAGAAATGTTGATTTTAATTTTCACGGCCTACTTCCAATAATTTCTGTAAAAAACCTGTGCGGTCAAAATGCTCACTACACCCCTAGATAATTTCCTTGAGGTGTCTAGTTTCCCAGATGGGGTCACTTTTGGGGGATTTTCACTGTTTTGGCACCGCAAGAGCCCTTCAAACCTGACATGGTGCCTAAAATATATTCTAACAAAAATAAGGCCCCAAAATCCACTGGGTGCTCCTTTGCTTCTGAGGCCGGTGCTTCAGTCCAGTAGCACGCTACGGCCACATGTGGGATATTTCCTAAAACTGCAGAAACTGGGCAACAAATATTGAGTTGCATTTCTCTGGTAAAACCTTCTGTGTTATAAAAAAAATTGTATTAAAAATTTATTTCTGCAAAAAAAATATGAAATTTGTAAATTTCACCTCTACTTTGCTTTAATTCCTGTGAAATGTGTAAAGGGTTAAGACATTTTCTAAATGCTGTTTTGAATACTTTGAGGGGTGAAGTTTTTAAAATGGGGTGACTTTTTAGGGGTTTCTAATATATAAGGCCCTCAAAACCACTTCACAACTGAACTGGCCCCTGTAAAAATAGCCTTTTGAAATTTTCTTGAAAATGTGAGAAATTGCTGCTAAAGTTCTAAGCCTTGTGAGGTCATAGAAAAATAAAAGGATGTTCAAAAAACGATGCCAATCTAAAGTAGACATATGGGGGATGTTAATTAGCAACAATTTTGTGTGGTATAACTGCCTGTCTTACAAGCAGATACATTTAAATTGAGAAAAATGCTAATTTTTGCAATTTTTCACTATATTTTCGTGTTTTTCACAATTAAATACTGAATGTATCGACCAAATTTTACCACTATCTTAAAGTCCAATGTGTCACGAGAAAACAATCTCAGAATCGCCCGGATAGGTGAAAGCATTTCAACGTTTTTACCACATAAAGTGAAACATGTCAGATTTGAAAAATGAGGCTCTGTCAGGAAGGTCAAAAGTGGCTAAAGAGGGAAGGGGTTAAATATATATATTTTATTGTGCAAACACTGTAAAACATAAAAAAAACAATATACATTTGGTCACCTTGAATGTCAAAAGAAATAATAAAAAGTTATTAAAAAAAAGTTGCATGTACCCCAAAATTATACCAATGAAAACTACAGATTGTCTCAGATTAAAGGAACAGTGTCATCACAAATAATTTTTTTATATGTTAAAGATGTTAGTGCTTTAATAAAAACGTTTATTTTCATTTGTGTGTTTGTGTTTTACTGTTTCTTATTTTTTACACTTTTTCTTCCCTATGGGGGCTGCCATTTTTTGTTCCATTTCTGTGTGTGTCGATTAACGACACACACAGACATGGAACACGGCAGCCACAGTCCCATAGGGACTGCGAACGGCTCCCGTCCCATTGACTGCCGTGTACGGCGTCTGTGTGGGAACTGCGCATGCGCCGCTCCCACACAGTCCTATTCGAAATTGGCGCCGTCCGGCGCCATTTTCCTGTGGACCGGAAGTCGCGGCCGGACAGTAATATTACTACTTCCGGTCGCGGCTTCCGGACTTGTGCACATGGAACAGCGGCAGCAAAGGGAGCGGACGGGCCGGAGGGAGCCGCGGCGGCAGGAGCAGGTAAGAGATTTCAATGTATGTTAGTGTTTGTGTGTGTTTACTACTGTATGTAAACCTACTACACTGTGGGCTACCTCAAAAAATGGCGACACACAGTGTAGGAGGTTAAACCTTTCAAACCCCTCGTTTATCCCGGCACTAGCCAGGATAAAGGAGGGGGGGATGCTGAGAGCTCACTAGAGCGAGGGCTTTTAACCCAATGTTGCAATGCTGCAATTTTGGGAACAGCTCCATCTAGTGACCAAAAATGGGTAGTATTATAAATTAGAAATAATTTATAATATTACATGGACTCGTGCAAAAAAATAAAAAAAATTTGAACAATGTTTAATCACCCACACACTAAATGTTTAATTTTTTAAAAAAAAACATGTTTTTCTGGCAACACATTCCCTTTAAGCCCTCACACAGCTCCGTTGATGAAAACATAAAAATGTTCTGGCCCCCAGAATATGACGACACAAATTGTGCAGTGTCTTCCAAAAGCGGGATAAGATTGGGCACCATTTATCAGTGCAACACTAGCCACACATCTCTGGATTATTTACTCCATTATTATACCACCTTATTATGCCCTGATGTACTTTGCCCAACCTACATATGCCCCCACATTATGAACTGAAATACCAATAAAATCTCAAAACCGAACTCCTACCAAGCAAAATCCACGCTCCAAAAGTCAAATGGCGCTCCCTTCCTTCTGAGCCCTACAGTGCGTCCAAACAGCGGTTTACTTCCACATATATGGCATTCCTATACCCGGGAGAACCCGCTTAACAGTTTATGAGGTATTTTTGTCTGCAGGGTCACAACATATTGTGCACTAAAATGTCATATCAGTGGAAAAATGCAATTTTCACTTTGCACCAACCGCTGCGCATCCATTTCTAATAAAAAAAACCCTGTGGGGTGAAAATGCTCATTACACCCATTAAAAATGCCTTGAGGGTGCAGTTTCCAAAATGGGGGTCACTATTTTGGGGTTTGTTTTACTATTTGACCTCAGAGCCCTACAATTGTGGGCCAATTCTGCGAAAATCACCAAAATAGGCCTCAAATGCGGCGCATTGTGCCCTTTCACTCCAAAACCCTGCCATAAGTCCAGGCAAATGATAAGTGACTTGAGGGGTGTAGTTTCCAAAATGGGGTCACTTCTCTGGGTTTTCCACTGTACTCTAGTAGCTAAGGGAGCCCTGCAAATGCGAAATGGTGCCCAAACATCAATCCAGCAAAATCTGCGATCCAAAAGCCAAATGACTCCCATTCCAATTTCAGCTCTGCCATGTGCCCAAACAGCAGTTTAGAGCCACATATGGGGTATTGCCATAGTCAGGAGAAATTAAGTAACAAATTGTATGGTGTTTTTTTCTCCTATTACACCTAGTGAAAATAAAAAATTGGGAGATAAACCTACATATTTTTGGAAGAAATTAATTTTTTCATTTTCACTGACTAATTCCAATAAAACCTATGAAACACCTGTGGAGTCAAAATGCTCACGACACACCTAGATGAATGCCCTGAGAAGTGTAGTTTCCAAAATGGAGTGACTTTTAAAGCGTTTCCCCTGTACTGGTACCTCAGGGCTCTGCAAATGCTACATTGCGCCCAAAAAACAATCAAGCTATGTCTGCGTGCCAAATAGCGCTTCTGTCCTTCTGAGCCCTACCATCTGTCCAAACAGAAGTTTATGACCACATATGGGCTATTGCCGTACTTGGGACAAATTACTTTACAAGTGTTGGATGCTTTTTTTTACTTTTTTCCTTGTAAAAATTGAAAATTTCTACGTTTTATCGGAAAAATGTTAGATTTTTAATTTCACGGCTTAATTCCACTAAATTCAGCAAAAAACCTGTGGGGTCAAAGTGCTCACTATACCCCTCGATAAATTCCTTGAGGGGTGTAGTTTGCCACATGAGGTCACTTTTGTGGGGTTTTTACTATTTTGATCCCTCAGGGGCTTTGCAAATGCGACATGGCGCTGCAATCCATTTCAGCACAGTTCGAGCTCCAAAAGTCAAATGGTGCTCCTTTCTTTCTACACCCTGACATGTGTCCAAATAGCAGTATATTACCACATATGGGTATTGCCGTGCTCAGAAGAGTTTGCTTTACAAATGTTGGGGTGCTTTTTCTTTTTGGTCTATTGTGAAGATGGAAAAATCTGAGCTAAAGCTACATTTTATTAGAAAAAAATGTAGATTTTCATTTTCACGGCCTAATTCCAAAAAATTCTGCAAAAAAACTGTGGCTTCAAAATGCTCAATATACCCCTAGATTTCTTGAGGGGTGTAGTTTCCCAAATTGAGTCACTTTTGGGGGGTTTCCAATGTTTTTGTCCCTCAAGGGCTTTGCAAATGTGACATGGCTCCCAGGAACCAATCCAGCAAAACTTGAACTCCAAAAGCCAAATGACGCTCCCCCCCTTCTGAGCTCTGCCGTGTGTCCAATCAGCAGTTTATTACCACATATGGGGTATTGCCATAATCGGGAGAAATTGCTTCAGAAATATTGGGGTGCTTTTTCTCCATTATTTCTTGTAAAAATGTAAAATGTTTACGTTTTATTTGGCAAAAAAATGTAGATTTTCATTTTCACTACCTAATTACACTAAATTCAGCAAAAAAAACCTGTGGCATCAAAATGTTCACTATACCCCTTGATAAATTCCTTGAGGGGTGTAGTTTGATGTCTTTTTGTGGGCATTTCCACTGTTTTGGCACCTCAAGACCTCTTCAAACCTGACATGGTGCCTAAAATATCTTCTAATAAAAAGGAGGCCCCAAAATCCACTAGGTGCTCCTTTGCTTCTGAGGCCTGTGTTTGAGTACATTAGAACACTAGGGCCACCTGTGGGATATTTCTAAAAATGACAGAATCTGGGCAATAAATATTGAGTCTCTAGTAAAACCTTCTGTGTTACAAAAAAAAATAATGGTTTAAAATTACATTTCGGCAAAACAAATTATATTTGTAAATTTCACCTCCACTGTGCTTTAATTCCTGTGAAACGCCTAAAGGGTTAAGAAACTTTCTAAATGCTATTGTGAATACTTTGAGGGTGCAGTTTTTAAAATGGGGCAATTTATGGGGGGTTTCTAATATATAGGGCCCTCAAAGCCACTTCAGAACTGAACTGGCACCTAAAAAAAGTGGTTTTGGAAATGTTTTTAAAATGGGAGAAATTGCTGCTAAAGTTATAAGCCTGGCAACGTCCTAGAAAAATAAAAGGATGCCAACATAAAGTAGACATATGGGAAATGTCAACTAGTAACTATTTTGTGTGGGATTACTATCTGTCTTATAAGCAAATAAATTTACAAAAATGCTAATTTTTGCACATTTTCTAATCGTCTCTGGTGTTTTTCACAAATAAACACTGAATGCATTGACCAAATTTTACCACTAACAAAGTACAACGTGTCACGAGAAAACAATCTCAGAATTAACTGAAAAAATAAAAGCATTCCAAAGTTCTTACCACATAAATTGACATGTTAGATTTGAAGAAATTGGCTTGGACCATAAGGCCAAAAATAGGCTGTGTCCTTATGGGGTTCAAAAAATGAACCAAAACATTATTTATTAATTATATACTTAAATCTAATTAATAAAACTAAAGTTAAATATATGGCACATTCCCTTTATATAGGAATAAAGACGTTGTGTGCAGATATAGTCCGAAAGCATTTTGTTCTTTACCTCATCCTCCTCAATTGCATCTTCTTCATCTCCGGAATCCATTAAAAGTTTTCTCTTCTTTCGCAACCTCTGAGGACGCTCGTTTTCTGTGCTGGGTACAGGCGCTGCAGCCCCAGCAGGTGGAGTAGGTGTAACGGATTGTGCTTCTACAAAGGAGCCCACTTTTTTTTCACTAAAGAAAATAAGAGATCATAAACTAGAAAATGTATCCTTTCCAGAGTTTTTCCATGATACACTCTTATGGCCTATCGATGTGGACTTCTGCTAACTCGGCCGTTTCTGTATCTCCCACAGATGTTAATGGAGTGACTGGCCAAGCGTTGTCACTTATCTAACAGGAATAGTAACTAGGCACCTCAGTTCTCAGGATCTGACATTTATGGCAAAACCTATATGACAAATGTGTATGATGGGGGAAAATATTTTTACAGATCATTTGCCCCTCAAGAAAAAACATTTAAAAATATCACCAGTAGATCTAGGTTTTTGAATTGTCCTGTAAAGAGATGTTCTATATGGTAATTTCTTAGTTAAATCTGTATGGGAAAAATTGGTGACAATCAACATGGCCGCCATTACATCTCTCATTGGGATTATCACCTAGTTTTATTTGAGCCCTAACACACAAGTCTGTTTAGTTATGCAGCGATATGGAATGAGGGGATAAATCACAACTTTAAAGGGTTCTCCGCTTTGGATAATCCCTAATTGTTAGGAGTGTTCCTTCACAATAAGGTGATTAACAAAGTGTCCCCCTCCAGGGAGCCCCAGCGATCAGCTCTAGACTGAAATCACTCTATTACCTTAGAATTCCTTAATAGGGTATATGAAAATGAGCTCTCTGAGCTAGACAACCCCTTGGGAAGTTGAGTAACAACCCCATGGGACCTGTAATGGTGACGGTATTGACTGTCACTTATCGTTTCTAGAAGTATGCAGTGGGCTCTAAAAGTCTCAGACCACAGTGAGATTCTGGAAGTGAAGAGAAATTTATTTTTTTTAGTACAATAAAGTTATACAGAAGATCAGAATTCAAATTTATGCAAATTTGAGACATTGACCATGTTAATGTCTTTGAACAAAAAGGATCAGATTTTCTTAGGTCGAAGGTTGTAAAAGTCTAAAAGTGTTTCGATTGTGTAAGCTTATGGGCAGGGTCCGGTCTTACTTTGTCTCCGTGTTTGTTGATTTGTTTTGATTATTTGTCATTTTACTTGTCAAGTACTTCCCAATTGTAAAGAACTGTGAAATATGTTGGCGCTATATAAATAAATATTATATTCAAACAGGGAATGATAGAGAGCCTGACTGCTCTGCAAGTAAACAGCATGTATATAAAAGCGAGTTTTACTACAATTGTGGCTTTCTAAAACCACTACCGCAATTGCAGCATGACTGGATCATCAGGTTTTGCACAAACATGTGAAGTCCATGTCAGCTCAGTGCATGCGGTCATTTAAGAGGAAATAATAAAATTATGGATTAAATTTGAAATAATGAAAAATAGAAGGTTTTTCACTAGTGGTCTCAAACTTTTTGTGCCCAGTGAATATAACTAAGGGTGTGTTTGTGTTCACATCAGCGTTCGCTTTCCGTTGATGGGTTCCGTCTGAGATTTCCGTCGGAGGCAAATGGAAACCATAGCTTCCGTTTGCATTACTATTGATTTCAATGGTAATGCTTCTGTTGCTAATGGTTTCCATTTGTCTCCGTTCAGGCTGCAATCTTCAATTCTTTATTAATTAATTTTCAGACCCCCTAATATTTAGTTTAAAACCTGCTCCTAGTTTTAGACTTTTCTCATGTGGCCGTGTCCCTCCCAGTAATACATGCTGGATGCGACACTATGATCTGCATGCAGTACAACCTCCTCCCCTCCCTGCTGCTATCTAACACAGGGAAGGAAGGGGAGAGCAGAGAGCCGATACAGCTAAAAGCAGTGTGCTGTCAAGTCTATGAAATAATCAGTAGAACAGCCAGCTATGTAGAGGAGTTAGATACATACGACAGCAGCAAAATGGTAGGACATTTTTAATGAATACCATATAAAAAGTTAATTTCGCATTTAGGAGGCAAATGAACAATAAAAAAAAATCAGCGCAAAGCTGCAGTGGATTGATGGTTATGAACCCCTTTTAGACACACATAAATTAACGGCTAATGGTGCAGTCCCTCAGCTCATGTGTTTCTTGAGAAAAAAAAAGAGGAATATTAGCTACACAAATCTCATTGATAGTTTGCTACAATGCATCAGTCTGGATTTAACAGGTTCCTGACCGCTGCCTGTGTTTTTACGGCCAGTGGTCAGGGTCTCTGAAGTCCGCCGTATAGACTAATTACGGCGGCACTTCAGAGAGTGCGTGCACAGCCCTGTGCCCTGGTTGTTGCGAACAGCCATGGGCACTGGGCAGAGTGTCAGGGGCCAATCTTTTGGTCGCTGAACATGTGATCGCTGTGACAACCAATCACAGCGATCACATGCATTTCAATGCAAAATATAGTGTGCCCTGTGCCCACACTGTTACTAACAGCTCTGGGCACTGGGCAGAGTATCAGGGACCAATCTGAAGGTCCCTGAACATGTGATCGCTGTGAAAACCACAGCGATCACATTTGTTTTATTTTGACATTTCTGGCAGCAGATCTCCTGCCTCTTTTCTTCTCCTCATACATTGTTTCAGTGTGAGGAGAAGAAGAGACTCGAGAGAATTGCTGCCAGAAGAATACTGTGAAAAAAAAGTGTTGTAAAATATTCTCTGTAAAGATAGATTTCTATCTATCTATACAATCTATCCATCTTTCTTTTTTTCTATCTACCTTTCTATCTTTTATAATATTAGAATAGGCAGGTAGGGAATATATATATATATATATAATATATATAGCAATAGAGGTTTATTTTTTTGTTAGCGGTAGTGTAGATATATATATATATTACTAACTAAGTTTGTGTTTGTTTATAAAAAAATAAATTAAAACAATTGTTTGTTTAGTTAGTGTTAGTGACATTATGGCACATTATGAAGTTTTTTTAGCGCCGAGGAGGCATACACCATGCTGTGGTCAGAGTCTGAGACCGCATCAGAGATGGTGTCATAGATAGAACCTGTTTTGGGCAGTGGGCAGTGACGATGATAGCGCCACTTCAGGTTCACGTTCAGGGGACGTTGTCCCTGAAGCAGTTGAAACTGCAGACAATGAAAGCGCAGGGCCTAGTAGCGCTGTAGCATGGGACAGCCTGGTCCCTCCAGTTCAGGCTCTTGTATGGGCACTTGCTTCATCTTTTGGGCCTAGAACCCACGGATTTACTGCCACTCCTGGCATTACTGTAGACAATACAAATTTTATCCAAATGGATTACTTCTATTTATTTATTACTGACGACCTCCTAAATATCATTGTCCACGAAACTAATTTATATGCCGCTCAGTATATAAGGCAGAAACCTTCTCCCACCTATGCCAGAGATTGGACGCCCACCAATTTGCAGAAATTAAAAAAAAATTTGGGGCTCACCCTAAATATGGGTATTTTCAAAAAGCCCTCCATTAGGTCTTACTGGTCAACAAGACCCGCCCAAGCCACCCCAGTGTATTCTGCAGTAATGCCCAGGTCTCGTTATGAGACAATAATGAGGTTCCTCCACTTCAATGACAACGCACAGGCCCCCCCAAGTACCGATGCAAACCGTGATCGGTTGTTCAAAATAAGACCGTTAATAAATTCCCTAAATAATTTATTTCTGCAAATCTACACCCCTGAGCATAATGTAAGTGTGGACGAATCCCTCCTCAACTTCCATGGAAGACTTAGCTTTCGCCAATATCTACCTTCGCCAATATCTACCTTCCACAAATTGTGTGAAAGCGGGTCAGGATATACCACCGCCTTCAGGATTTATGAAGGGCGGGACCGCTCAATAAATGTTCCTGGATGCCCCCTGATCTTTCCACCAGCAGTAAGATCGTGTGGGAGATAATGCAGCCTCTGCTTCAGAAGGGGTACCACCTGTACTGTGATAATTTTTATTCGAGTGTGCCCCTGTTTAGGCATTTGCATGCTGCAAGGACTGGGGCATGTGGTACAATGCGCAAAAACCGAATTGGTTTTCCGCAGCAATTAGTGGGGAAGCGCATGGTAAAGGGGGACTCCTGTGCTTATGCATCCGAGGAATTGCTGGCGGTCAAGTTCAGGGATCGCAAAGACGTGTATGTGCTAAGCACGATTCATACCGCAGGAACAGTGGCAGTGAGGGAAAGGGGGGCAACATCGGACAAGCACAAACCAGTGAGTGTGTCCGAATATAACAAGTACATGGGGGGGTGGATTTAAGCGACCAGGTTTTACAGCCGTATTTAGTAAAACGCAAAACAAAAACCTGGTACAAAAAAGCGTCCATTTATCTGTTACAGGTGGCAATCCACAATTCATTTGTGCTCTATAAAAAAAACCGAGGCAGAGACACATACCTGGATTTCCAGGAGAAAGTTATTGAAGGCCTCATTTTTGACGTTCAGGACACCAGAGAATGGCCGCAGTCTGAGGATGTCAAGCGACTGACTGAAAGACACTTCATCAGTCGGATACCCCCAACACCAACCAGAAGCAACCCCCAGAAAAAGTGCAGCGTCTGTAGAAAAGACGGGCACCGCAAAGATTCCCGATATTTCTGTCCCTCATGTCCCTCACAACCAGGCCTGTGCATTGAGCCATGTTTTAAAAAGATACAACTGTTCTGAATTATTAGATTTTAGTTAATAAGTTGAAAATATATTTTCCCTACATTACTTTTTTATTTTTCCCCTGATTTTACTCCAAGGGTGAGGGAGGGAATGGGTGGGTGGGGGGTGGATGTCATGTTTGCATATTCTCTAAAGTTCATCTGCTGGAGAGCTCCATGCGCATAAACCTGCAATTTATTATTTTAGGAAACCGAAAAAATAAATTCCCATTATACCCCTAGATGAATATTTTGGGATCTCGGCTTCAAGGGCAGATATTTTGGAAGTGTTATAGAAACTCTATTGAGTTTTGTAAAACCAGCTTTGAAAAAAGGCGATTTGTGAAATAAGCTTCTTCTATCGTCCGCCCTCCTACATCTCTTTTTTTTTTAATTCTTTTATTTTCGTTTTCAAAAGAGCAGTACAGCATGGCTCAGCGCAGGGCTGCACCTATATCGGCTCGCAGGCCAACATATAACAGTATATAGGCACTCTATTCACAGATAAGTATAGCTCCAACCGCTAACAACATGAAAAATAAGGCGCTCTGGTATGCATCCTGGACCCGCAGCCATGCATATATTCCTATAGGTGGAGTAGAGCAACGTTGCAGTGCAACTAAAGAGAAAAGAGGGCAGAAAAAGGAAAGGAAAGAAGGGGGGGGAGGGAACCAACCTGACCACTAGGACCCATTGAATTGACTCAAGACACCATGACGGTCTTGTATTCCTCTGAGGACTGAAAGCGAATCCATTCACGCCACGTCTTGAGAAAGGCGGCATGGGATCCTCTCATTGATGCCGTGAGATCCTCCATTCTCATAATCTCCTGAATTTTACCAAGCCACATGCCCACCGTCGGGGGGCACGATTGTCTCCATAACGCAGGGATACACGCTCTGGCCGCATTCACCAGATGGCGCACCACTGACCGTCGATAGACCGATAGAGGCATCTCACGCAGATGAAGCAGGAAGAGACCGGGTATTCTTGGTAGTAGGAAATCTGTAAATTTTGAGGAAATGCGCCACACCTCCGACCAAAAGTCCGTCAGCTTGGAGCAATCCCAAAAAATATGTAAGAGAGTACCCACATGGTCACCACATCTCCAACACAACGGCGAAACCGCCGGGAACATCGCATGCAATCTGGAAGGCACCCTATACCATCGAGACAGAATCTTATACCCTGCTTCTTGAAATCTACTAGCCATAGAGGACTTATGTGTCGTGTGGAACATGTGTTCCTTATGCTCAGGGGTGAATGTGAGGCCTAAGTCCCTCTCCCAACTAAGCAAGTATGGAGGCGTGGGTAGATCGGAAGGAGAGATCAGGAGAGCATAGAGCCTAGATAACGCGTGTCGGATTGTGCCCGTACATAATACCTCAAAGGGGGAGTGATCTCGCGCGTATGCCGCTGGCTCCGCTAAGGACACGAGGAAGTGTCTCAATTGGGCGACCTGCCATACAGAAAAAGGGATCGGATCCGACAAGGACGACAGCTGGGTACCACTCATCCACACCTCATCCTGCAAAAAATGGGCCGCACGTCCTCTCCCTGCCTTCAACCAGTGCTGAAAAGGGCCTCCCTCCTGCCCCGGGGGAAATGCAGGATTACCCAAAACCGGAAACATCGGGGATGGAGAGGGGGAGACTTCCTTACGAGTAAAAATCTGCGCCGCAACCGCCAGAGTGGGCCCTATTGTCGGGTGCGTCCGTGCTGTCCGAGGGACATGTGTGCCTAACCACGGCAGGGCCTGTAACGGAACTTCCATAAAGACCTGTTCCATGGACACCCACCCTTTAGTCTCCGCATGTCTGAACCAGTCCAGAATTCGTACCAAGTGGGAGGCCTGATGATAGGACACGAAATCCGGAAGGCCCACACCGCCCTCACACTTCGCACGAAAGAGCATGGATCTGGCAATACGAGCAGGTTTCCCCGCCCAAATGAACTTATGAAGCATAGACAGCAGGGACTGAAAGAAGGGGCGCGGGATGTGTATCGGCAGAGCCTGTAAGACGTACAGGATCCGCGGTAAAATGTTCATTTTAAATATAGCACATCTCCCGAACCAGGTAAAAGTACCCGATGTCCACGAGTCCAAGTCCCTCTTTACCCTTTGAAGGAGGGGTGGGAAGTTCACCTCATAGAGGCGAGACAGCACACTCGGGAGCCTGACTCCCAGATACTTGAGCGAATCTCTAGCCCACTTGAAGGAGAACGACTCCGCCAGGTCGGCCACCAGAGTTTGTGTCAATGATATGTTAAGCGCCTCCGACTTTGAATAATTGATTTTAAAACTGGACAGTGTCGAGTATTCACCCAACTCCGGCATCAGGTTAGGCAAGGAAATCCTGGGGGCTGTGATAAAGAAAAGAAGGTCATCCGCATAAGCGGCTACCTTGTGGGACCTGCCTCCCAATTCTACCCCCGCAATATCTGGATTGGAGCGGATGTGGCACAAAAAGGGCTCCAGGCATAAAACAAAAATCAGTGGGGATAAGGGGCAGCCCTGCCGCGTACCATTAGATATTGCGAATGTAGTGGAGAGGTGGCCATTGACCTTTACCTGTGCTGATGGGGAGGAGTATAGACCCGAGATCCAGTTCAGCATATGTGCCCCCAGCCCTATATGGCGCAAAGTTGCCCGCATAAATTCCCAGTTGACTCTGTCGAAGGCCTTTTCCGCATCCGTCGACAGAAAGCAAGTGGGAAGCCCAGAGGTGGTCGCTCGATACATCAAATTAATTGCTCTTGTGGTATTGTCCCGCGCCTCCCGTGAGGGCATGAAACCCACCTGGTCCTTATGAATTACATTATGTAGTAACGGAGACAGTCGTTGGGACAGAATCTTCGCGAAGAGCTTAAGATTCACGTTCAACAAGGATATTGGGCGGTAATTCCTCCTACATCTCTATGTGACAATAAGGCCCACATATTTGGTATCCCCATGCACAGGAGAAGTGGCAGAATGTGAAAGGAGATTAATTTTGTCCGTGGTCTATACTGTGTGTGAAAAATACTAGCATAAACTTACGCATTTGCTAAAAAATGCTAATTTTATTTTGTTCCATCTTATTCAAGAAACTTTCAGAAGAAAACTGGACTTGCTAAAAATATGATAAACCCCTTGAAGGAAACCTTGTGGGGTCTACTTGTGTGAATGAAGTCATTTATGGGGTGTTTCTAATGTTTCAGCAGCATTAGGCCCCCCAGAAAACCGTATGCGGCTATAAAGTCAAGTGCAGAATTCCTGGACCGAAAAGGCCAAAAAGCCTCCTTTTATGCCAAGCCCTGGCACATGCCCGCACAGTGAATAAGGCACACATATTTGGTATCCCCATGCACGGGAGAAGTGGAAGAAAGTGAAAGGAGATGAATTTTGGCCGTGGTCCATACCGTGTGTGAAAAATGCTAGCATAAACTGACGCAATTGCTAAATTCTTGAATTTTTTTCCAAGTTTGCCCACTTTAGAGAAAAAATAAAAATGATATATACTGACAAATGCCACTAAAACAAAGCCCTATCTGTCCTTTAAAAAGAGTGTAAAATTCAAAGATGAACTTTATTTACCTGCAGAGTTAGGGTATGTGCACACGTAGTGACCAAAAACGTCTGAAAAAAAGGAGCTGTTTTCAAGGGAAAACAGCCCCTGATTTTCAGACGTTTTTTGAGCAACTCACGTTTTTCGCGCCGTTTTCTACGTCCGTTTTTGGAGCTGTTTTCATTGGAGTCTATGAGAAAACGGCTCCAAAAACGTCCAAAGGAGTGCCCTGCTCTTCTTTTGCCGAAGCTGTATTTTTACGCGTCGTCGTTTGACAGCTGTCAAACGACGACGCCTAAATTACAGGTCGTCGGCACAGTACATCGGCAAACCCATTCAAATGAATGGGCAGATGTTTGCCGACGTATTGTAGCCTTATTTTCAGACATAAAACGAGGCATAATACGCCTCGTATACGTCTGAAAATAGGTCGTGTGAACCCAGCGTTATAGTCATCTAAAGCGCATAGCAAAATTGTGAAATTTGCTCTGGTCATTTAGATGTAAAACAGCCTAGTCCTTAATAAGGAGATCGGCGCTATAATGTAGGTGACAGCAGTGCTTTTTATTTTTTAAAAAACGATCTATTTTCACCACTTTATTAGTGATTTTAGATTTATGCTAATGAGCTGCTTAATGCCCAAGTGGGTGTGTTTTACTTTAGACCAAGTGGGCGTTGTACAGAGGAGTGTATGACGCTGACCAATCAGCCTCATGCACTTCTCTCCATTCATTTCCTCAGCACATTGGGATCCTTTTAGATCCTTATGTGCTGTCTTATACTAACACATTAACAATACTGAAGTGTTTAGACAGTGAATAGACATTCCACGGGATGTCTGTTCACAATCCCTGCACTTCGCTAACGTTTCTGTGGTAGTTACAGCAGAGCAAGCGTAATCTCGCGAGATCATGCTGTATATGACAGGTTACAACGACATAACGCTTGCTCTACTGTAACTACCACAGAAACAGTAGCGAAGTGCAGGGATTGTGAATAGACATCCCGTGTAATGTCTCTTCACTGTCTAAACACTTCAGTATCGTTAATGTGTTAGTAGAAGGCCTCGTTTACACGAGCGTGTGCGTTTTGCGCACGCAAAAAACACGGCGTTTTGCGTGCGCAAAAGGCACTTAACAGCTCCGTGTGTCAGCCCCGTATGATGCGCGGCTGCGTGATTTTCACACAGCCGCCATCATTATGACACTCCATTTGGATGTTTGTAAACAGAAAAGCACGTGGTGCTTTTCTGTTTTCATTCATACTTTTCACTGCTGTTGCGCGAATCACGCTGTTCGCACGGAAGTGCTTCCGTGTGACATGCGTGGTTTTCACGCACCCATTGACTTCAATGGGTGCGTGATGCGCGAACAGCGCACAAATATAGAACAGGTCGTGAGTTTTTTGCAACGGACTCACGTTGCTAAAAATTCGCGGACTGTCTGCACGGCCCCATAGACTATTATAGGTCTGTACGACACCCGCGAAAATCACGCGCGTCGCACGGACGAACAACACGCTCGTGTAAACGAGGCCTAAGACAGCACATACTGATCTAAAAGGATCCCTATGTGCTGTGTAAATGAATGGAGAGGAGTGCATGACGCTGATTGGTCACTGATTGGTCAGCATCATACACTCCTCTGTACAACGCCCACTTGGTCTAAAGTAAAAATACGCCCAGTTGTCCATTGAGCAACTCATTAGCATAAATCTAAAATCGCTAATAAAGTGGTGAAAATAATATAAAGCACTAAATTAATAAAAAGCATTACTGTCACCTGCATTATAGCGCCCATCTCCTTATGTAGGGTTAGGGCACTTATAATGTGGTGACAGAGCCTCTTTAACCGGTTAAGCTGTTTAGCTCACAGATCATTGCCTAGATTGGATACAATCGTATCCACTTCTCAGCTGCGATCAGAACTAGGTATGTACGGGTGTGTAGCCTCTGAATGTGAACATGAATGTTGCAGAAAATCATGCAACCTAGAGAATGATAAAGGTCATGTAGTGAGAGAGCTGCCTCCACACACTTACTCATCATCTAGGATTTCCTTTTTCTCCATGTTGTCAGATATTTCTTCACTTTTTTTAATCTCTGGGGAAATCAAAGAAAAGAGTCAATGGTTCATTATAAATCGTCTATGAAGCTACATTCACAAATGAACATGACCATCCTATACCTTGTTTAGGGATAACACAGTTGGCTCGCTTAACAGATTTCGCTGTATCTTGGATGATAAAGGAAGGGTCCAAAGTCTTGTTAGAATCAGTAATAATCTCCAGAGTACCAAACTCACTAAGCCGAAACTAGAAGATGAGAAACACAACAATTTATCAGATGTGTTAGAAATACAAGAGGCTGAGGAAAGGGATATTAGATAGATGGTTCATTGACCAAAGAAGATATAATTGGTTTCGGACCTTTATTTGACTTCCAGGAAGGGTTGCAATGCCGTTGCTCCAGTCCAGAGCATTCATCAGGTCAAAGTCGGAAGCAGATCCCTGAGACATCTCCCTTTACCACCTGAAGAAAGACATATCCGTTATACAACTATATCACTATAGCATGTTGCTAACCCCCTGGTACACAAACACCAGTGATCTCTATGAGGTCAGCTGCAGGATAACATATTAGTGTTATTGCCAGGGACAACAGGGAGTTCTTCCATATTGCTTGTCCCTTATAAACTAGCTTCTCATAAACTGGGGACCATATGTCATTTGGTCAACATTCAATCATTAACAAAGTGAAAGCTTTAGCACTAGTTTCTGAGAAGCGAACACAAAAGTGAAAGCCAATATGGCTGCACTTCCTGTTTCCACTGTTGCAAAAATGTCCGTTATAAAACAAAACAGAAAAATGCAAATATCTCTGTAAGGGGCCGTTCACATGTCCGTTGTCCCTTTCAGTTTCCCTCTGGCATGTTGCAGAAAAGCCGGAGGGAAACAGATGCTAGAACGGACCACATAGCTTTCTATGGGATCTGTTCTGGCACATGGGGCATAAGTTGTGGCACAGTATGGCGCCGAACCTGTGCAGGAGCCGGATCCAAAAACGTTACCTGCAGTGTTTTGGGGACCAACTCCCAAGGATGTCCAGCACCATATCCTATCTTAATACATTGTAGCCGGATAAATGCTGAGTGCTGCCGCATCCACCATCCGGCAGCACCCGGCATGGGAATCCCCGGCCAGGGCATTGCTGATGCTATGGCCGGGGAGGAGTGGAATTTAGTGCCACCCATGCGCCCATGTAGATGGCACCACCCCCCCCCCTGTATATAGCGCCACTGTAGTTCCCTCTAGCAGTGGAATCCCCGGCTAGAACATTGCCGACGCTGTGGCCGGGGACTCCCTCCAGGAGGAGCCCCTAATGGCATAAAGCTATGTAGGCGCCAAAAACTCTCTACTCCCTGAAGTTAGGGGTAGTGTTTGGCACCTTTGCAGGTTCACAAGGCTGCTTAGAAGATCTGATCTGAGGTGAGTGGACAGCAGCTGCCTTCTGGGCTCTCCTTCTCGGCACCAGCCTTGGCGCTGCGCTGAATATGACAGCCGGAGCAGAGAAGAGCCCCGACATGGTACACAACATGTGTCTTAGCTATCATGTATCCAATCTATCACAAACTATGCACCACTGATAAAATTGGGTCATTTTAAGACCATAGACTTCCTTTTTGGTGGACCACTGTGGTAAAAACCGATGTTAAAAACGGATGGTAAAAACTGGTGACAACTAATGGTTTTGTAGTAAAAATTGTGAAAAAGCCTGATGGCAAATGATACATTTTTACATGAGTTTTTGCATCAGTTATTATCACTTGGGACAAAAAAACTGATGCTGATGCAACTGATATATGTGAACGCACCCTTAGGGCCTGTTCACATCAGCGTTGCCTCTCCGTTGAGGGGTTCCGTCTGAGGTTTCCGTCGGGTTAACCCCCCAACGGAAAGGCAAACTGAAACCTTAGCTTCCGTCACCATTGAGAACAATGGTGATGCAAACGGAAGCTAAGGTTTCCGTTTGCCTTTCCGTTGGGGGTTAACCCGACGGAAACCTCAGACGGAACCCCTCAACGGAAGGGCAACGCTGATGTGAACACAGCCTTACACCAAGGAAATTACCAAACTGTCTTTTTATGGGGTTATCCCATGAAACATTTTAACGCAAAAAGTCCTGAAATTCTGTCAATAGGCGTTGTAAAGTTATACTTATTTTATTATTTTCATCATCTTTTTCTTGTATTAGATCCTGCATGGTGTTGCTGGGGGAGGGGTCCTGAGCTAAATCAGTCGCCTTCCCCCTCTGGCAGCTGTCCCTTCTTACTTAATCCTAATAAACGGAGACTAATATATATATATATATATATATATATATATAAACCAAAGAGCGATAAGTGCATAGGTGTCTGAACTTTTTTTGGGGGGTATGGAGTGCAAATGTATTTAGGGGTCTGATTGGGGTGTAAATTAAATTAGGGGTCTGAATTTAGGAGTCAGGTTACAATTCTGAATTCATGTAGGGGTCTAAATAAATTTAGGGGTCTGGGGTCTGAATTAGTTTAGGGTCTCATCAGGGACCAGGGGTCTGAATTAATTTAGTTGTCCAGTCGGAAGTCTGAATTAATTTAGGGGTCTGTTCAAGAGACTAAATTAATTTGGGGGTGTAAATAAATTTAGGAGTCTGTCAGAATGGCAAAATTATTTAGGCGTCCGGTCGGGAGTCTGAATTAATTTTGCGGTCTGATCGAAGATGTATATTAATTTAGGGGTGTGGTATGTGGTCTGGGGTCTGAATTAATTTAGAGGTCTGATTGAGAGACCAAATTAATTTGGGGTGTAAATTAATTTAGGGGATCTGGTAGAAAGGTCGAAATTATTCAAAGTGTTGGTCGGGAGATTAAATTAATTTGGGGGTCTGAATTAGTTTAGCAATCTGGCTGAGAGTCTAAATTAATTTGAGGGTCTGGTTGGGGGTATGGATTAATTTGGTATCTGGTGTCTACGCAGGCGACAGGTGTGAGGAGGAGGCGGAGACTTCTTCCCGAAACGCCACTGGAAGATTGTAGCGTCTGCAGGAGACAGAAGCAGCGGCCAGAATTGCATCTGTGTAAAAGCAGCAACTGCAGTGCAAGGATTTCATTTTTTTATGCCTACTGTCTACCGCAGAGCCCCTGCCCACCTTACCCGTATCCCAGCCACAAAGCCCCTGTCAGGGTGTGTATCCGCCCTGGCCCCACTCCCACCATTGGGGCCAAGAAATGTCTGATGGTGGCCCTGTATGTATGTATATATTTATTTACATATACAAAACGGCAGTTGATAAATAATTACGGAAAAGCAAAAGTCACAACCAATATGGCTGCACTTTCTGTTGTGCGAAAATAACCACCGCAGCAAAAAAGAAAAATGCAACTAGCTATGCAAGTAAAACAACCAGATTTACCACATTCTGTCCGCTTACGATTTACTGTTAAATGGCAATCTTTACATTTTGGGAGGGAACGGGAAAGCGAACTTTCACTACTAGTCGGTCTCTCCCCAGCCAGCAAATGCTGCTTACAGACAATACAAAACACGTGATTTCCCAGACAGATAAATGCAGAGCTACAAACATACAGAAGATAAACTCTCGGGTTGCCAATGCTTGAATGACTCCAGCCCATGTACGCTTTATATAACTGCCCAAGGTAAATAACTCAGAGCCTGCAATAACCGCTACTGCCCACTAGAGTGCGCAAACTCCCTCAGGTGAGAAGATGTAGCAAACGGAGTTCCAATAGTGAAATATTGCTCGTCCATAAATTGCTCTATTGCCATTTTCATAGACAGTGATAGACCAGGTACGTAAGTCATTCCGTATCGCGCGCACAGGCGGAACATCACTCACTACACGCATGGAATGTCTGCCGCTGTCACAGCGAAGCTCGCCTGCTCAGCTTTCCTATTAAAAACAAGTCATTTGCGCTGAGTAAAACTTATACTGCCGCCTGCGCCCATATAATATTCTTCTCGTATTTTCTGACTACAAAGCCAAACTCCCCTTTCACTTTGCAGGGCATCACTTCTCACCACTCCTGTCCCAGAGCCGCCTCTTCCACCATAAGATGGCGTCAAGGGGCGGCCCTTACTAGTGTCCCGCCTACCCGGCTCTTATTTCCAGGGCAACCATTCCGAAGTCCTCGGCTTGTAAATCAGCCTATGGGTGTACGGTGACGTCCCGGTGCTCGCTCCCGCCGGCACATATTCCTCACAGACTTCTCCGCATCTGTTGCTGTCCTTTAGTTCTGTGGACAGTGCAATCTCTTTCCTCGAAATAGAAATAAAGGTCTATGGCCCCAAAAGGAGAAAGGAAATAACTTCCAATATATTTACTGTAGGGATTCTGCTACTGCCACCATTTGTTTACTGCTGTACAGGATGACACAATGCACACCATGCGTATTATGTGCGGTTTTTCCTGCACGTATTTGCGTGCGACAAGACCGCAGTGTAATACAGTACCAGCATAGACCATTTCTGCAGCGTTTCCGTTAAAACTAGCAGACATTCTGCTGCCGAAAAACGGCACCATCTCCTGCGGATTTTACTGCAGAAAATGGTGTTTCGTTTTTTCAATGCTGTGAGACGTTGATATCTCCTCTGAATAACGCAGCAATTCAGTCCACTTTCCGCAGCACGAATGAACATGTGGCGGCACGAAAAATACGCACCGCAGGGGAATTTCTGCTCGGAATTTTTACGCAGCGTGTGGATGAGATTTGTTAAATCTCACCCACTTTGCTGCTACTGTGTTCTGCAATTCGAGGAGGAAAATATGCAGCAATTCGGCAACGTGTGGATGAGACCTAATACAGTAGCAGCAACAAACGCTCATAAATTGACCAGCGGTTCAGTGTTTTTTAATCCGCAGCATGTCAATTATATTTGCATAATCGCTGCTTATTTGTTGTGTGCTTTCCCCATTGAAATCAATAAAGAGGTAAAACCCACAACGAATAGCAAATGTTGCGACTTTCGCAGCAGAAAACCAGAGATTCCGCCGCAAAAAACCCAACTCGGAAAAAAATAATAATCATACTTACACAGAATTCTGTGTTTCTTCGTCCAGGCCGGCCTCCTGGGATGACGTTTCATCCCATGTGACCGCTGCAGCCAATCACAGAAACATGAAACGTCATTCTAGGGCTGCAGAAAATCAGGACGTCGGAGGGACGCGTCGCCATGGTAAGTATATATATTTTTTCCTGTATAGTTTTTCGCAGCGGACATTCTAGCCAAAAAACTGCACCACAATTTGGTGCAGTTTTTCCGCCGGAATTCCCTGCAGCACACAGGGCAGATACGCTGTGTTCTTTTATACACCGTATCCACCCTGTGTGAACATAGCCTCATGGGGGATTCACACGAGCGTGTATTCGGTCCGTGCGGGCCGCGTGGTTTTCACGCGACACGCATGGACCAATACAAGTCTATGGGGCAATACAGACAGTCCGTGCTTTTTGCGCAGCGTTTGTCTGCTGCGCAAAAAGCGCGACAGGTTCAATAACTCCGCGTATTTCGCGCATCATGCACCCATTGAAGTCAATGGGTGCGTGAAAACCACGCAGGTTGGACGGAAGCACTTCCGTGCGAACCGACTGAAACAGCGCACCAGCTGTCAAAAGGATGAATGTAAACAGAAAAGCACCACGTGCTTTTCTGTTTCCGAACATCCAAACGGAGTGTCTTTGCGATGAGCGAAGCCGGACAAGCGAACCGAACTTCACCGGGTTCGGCCGAACTCGTTTTGGCCGAACCCGGCAAAAAAATTATCGGTACGCGACGTCGGGAGATAGTCACTGTCCATGGTGCTGAAAGAGTTAAACTGTTTCAGCACCATGGACAGTGACTTCCGATCCCAATATACATGAACCTGTAAAAAAAAACGAAGTTCTGACTTACCGATAACTCCCGGCTTCTTCCTCCAGTCTGACCTCCCGGGATGACAATTCAGTCCAAGTGACAGCTCCAGCCAATCACAGGCCAAGAACAGGCTGCAGCGGTCACATGGACTGGCGCGTCATCCAAGGAGGTGGGGCCCGATGTCGAGAGGCGCGTCACCAAGGACGCGTCACCAAGGCAACGGCCGGGAAGTTCTCGGTAAGTACGAACTTTTTCTTTTTTTTCAACAGGTTTTTCGATATTGTGTTCGGCATTCACTGTCGAGGGTGCTGAAAGAGTTAGCTCTTTCAGCACCTTGGACAGTGACGGGCGTCGACTAGCCTCATCTCTATGATGGCGGCTGCGCGAAAATCACGCAGCCGCGCATCATACACGGATGACACACGCAGCTGTCAAATGGTTTTTGCGCGCGCAAAACGCGGCGTTGTTTGCGCGCGCAAAAACGCAACGTCCGTCTGTATCTGCCCTCAGGCTGGGTTCACACACACTATTTACGGACGTAATTCGGGCGTTTTAGCTCCGAATTACGTCCGAAAATGCGGCTCATAAGCGTTGGCAAACGTCTGCCCATTCATTTGTTTTACGCGCCGCTGTCAAAAGGCGGCACGTAAAAAAGACGCCCGCGTCAAAGATGTGCCTGTCACTTCTTCAGACGTAAATGGAGCCGTTTTCCATGGACTCCATGGAAAAACAGCTCCAATTACGTCCGTATTGGACGCAGCGAAAAGCGCCTCAACATGCCATGACGGCTGAAATTCCGGAGCTGTTTTCTCCTGAAAAGAGCTCCGTAATTTCAGCCGTAACGGATGCTGCCGTGTGAACATACCCTTACTGTCCATAATGAAGACGTGTAACCGGACCACAGGGACTGATCACAGACTGCTGAAGTGAAGTGTTGTACGTAGTAACTATGACATCCATGACATCACCAGTTAGGGTTGACTCTTTTAAAAAAAAGATATCAGGCAGGTTGACATGGGTAAAGGGGGTGTCGTTTTGTAGGATTGGCCACCAACAGTATGTTCAAATGTGAGGTTTGCGTAGCTTAAAAGATCACTCCACTTTTTTTTATTTTATTTCCCCCTCCATTTGTACATTGTTGTTTCAGTGGGGTGCTGTGTGTAGAAATACTCACCGATCCGTGCATCTAGTCGTTTTCGGAACCAGCGCCGCTCACGTGATCTTCCCTCCGACCTTTCTGGTACCGCTGTGCTTTTGATTAAACCGGAACTCAGGCAACTCTCAATGCATTCCTATGGGAGCCAGAACGAGGCTGTGGTCGGTTCTTCTGATTAGGCTGAAGATAGGCTCATAGACTAAACCTGGCCATACCCGCTGATTTTGGTAGATGTCAGTGTAGAAAGAAGGACCAGGCGTGTTCAACATGCCCAATCCCAAATAAACATGCACACTTAGGCCTCATTTACACGAGCGTGTGCGTTTTGCGCACGCAAAAAACGCGGCGTTTTGCGCACGCAAAAAACGCGGCGTTTGGCGTGCGCAAAAGGCACTTAACAGCTGCGTGTGTCATCAGTGTATGATGCGCGGCTGCGTGATTTTCGCGCAGCCACCATCATTATGACACTCCGTTTGGATGTTTGTAAACAGAAAAGCACTTGGTGCTTTTCTGTTTACATTCATCCTTTTGACAGCTGTTGCGCGATTCACGCAGTTCGCACGGAAGTGCTTCCGTGTGGTGCGTGTGGTTTTCAGGCACCCATTGACTTCAATGGGTGCGTGATGCGCGAACAGCGCACAAAGATAGGACATGTCGTGAGTTTTTTTCAGCGCACTCACGCTGAGCAAAACTCACGGACTGTCTGCATGCCCCCATAGACTAATATAGGTGCGTACGACACGCGTGAAAAGCACGCGCGTCGCACGCACGTATATCACGCACGTGTAAATGATGCCTTAGGCTGGATTCACACGAGCATGTTTGGTCCGTAAAGGACGGAACGTATTTCGGCCGCAAGTCCCGGACCGAACACACTGCAGGGAGCCGGGCTCCTAGCATCATAGTTATGTACGACGCTAGGAGTCCCTGCCTCACTGCAGGACAACTGTCCCGTACTGTAAGGGTATGTTCACACGCTAGCTGGCTTTTACGGCTGAAATGACAGCCTGTTTTCCCTTAACCCCTTCCCGACATGCGCCGTACATGTACGGCGCTGTTGGGAGGTGCTTCCCGCAAAGCGCTGTACATGTACGGCGCAGTGATTGTGCGGGCTCAGAAGCAGAGCCGGCACCATCACCGCGGGGTGACAGCTGTATTATACAGCTGGCACCCTCCTGTAACTGCCAGGACCGGAGCTACTCTCCGATCCGGCAGATTAACCCCTCAGATGCTGCGCTCAATAGATTAGGTTTTCACCCGATCGGCAACCCAGTGATGCAATCGCTGGGTTGCTGTGGCAATCGGACACCAGAAAATGGCGTCCGAGTCTGCCTTGTACGGGAGCCGATGAGGACCCGCCTGCGGCGTGTCATCATAGGCTTGCTTTCAGTGAATAACTGACAGCGCTAATACACTGCACTTCGTATGTAGTGCAGTGTATTAGAGTAGCGATCGGGGCATCAGGCCCTCATGTCCCCTAGTGGGACAAGTCAGAAAAGTAAAAAAAAGTTAATAAAAATGTCGTAAAACAATAAAAACACACACATTTCAAATAAAAATAAAGCTAAACTGACTTTTTTCCCATAGTAAGTCTTTTATTATGGGAAAAACCGTAAAAATTAAAAAAACGATACATAATTGGTATCGCCGCGTCCGTAACGACCCAAACTACAAAACTATTATGTCATTTATCCCGCACGGTGAACGCGGTAAAAAAAAAACATGAAAAACAACGCCAGAATATTTGTTTTTAGGTCACATCTCCTTCCAAAAAATGCTATAAAAAGTGATCAAAAAGTCACATTTACTCCAAAATAGTACTAATAAAAACGGCAATCCGTCCCGCAAAAAATAATCCCTGACACCGCTTTGTGCACGTAAAAATAAAAATAAAAAAGTTATGGGTTTTAGAATATGGCGACACAGAAAACAAATGATTTTATAAAAATAGTGATTTTATTGTGCAAAAGCTGCAATACATAAAAAAAAATATATAAATTTGGTATCGCCGTAATCGTATCGACCCGCAGAATAAAGCTAACATGTAATTTAGGGCGCACTGTGGATGCCGATAAAAAAAAACCATAAAAAACGATTCCAGAATTGCTTGTTTTTGGTAATTTCCTTTACCAAAAAATGAAATAAAAAGTGATCAAAAAGTCGTATGTGTTCCAAAATGGTACCAATAAAATCTACAGCCCGTCTCGCAAAAAACAAGCCGCACACCGCTCAATCTACTGAAAAATAAAAAAATTATGGCACTAGTAATGCGGTGATGAAAAACATCTCAATGCGCAGGCCGGAGGGGAGCATTCCTTCAGTTTCAGGGCCCTAGTATTTAGGAACTAGGAAAGGGAATGGACACAGCACATCCGCTGGAAGCGAGGGTGCCCGTATTATACCAGCGCAAAACTTTCCCAGCAATATTTCCCAAACTACGAAGGAGAAAAAGTCCCCAAAAGGTGCAGAGCGTTACAAAAGGGGGATAAGAAAGAAAACCGTTTATCAGTGTGACACCGGCCTGCGCATAACGGATCGCTTCACATCGTAACACACACCTATGGATAATTGTATTATTTACCCCATTATTATACCCTCTTATTATGCCCTGATGTACTCCGCACAGATTACATATACCCTGATGTACTCCGCACAGATTCTATATGCCACCACATTATAAACAGCAAAACCCCCCAGCAAAACCCCAAACAGAACTACTACCAAGCAAAATCCATGCTCAAAATGGCGGTCTATTCCTTCTTAGCCCTACAGCGTGCCCAAACAGCAATTTATGGCCACAAGTAAGGCATTACCATACCTGGGAGAACCCGCTTAACAATTTATGGGGTAAGATTCTCTAGGGGCACAACATATTGTGCGGTAAATAGGCAGATCAGTGGAGAAATTGCAATTTTCACTTTGCACCATCCACGGCGTATTCATTTCTGAAAAACACCTGTGATGTCTAAATTCTCACTACACCCCTTGATAAATGCCTTTAGGGGTGTAGTTTCTAAAACAGGGTCACTTTTGTTTGGTACATCAGGGGTTTTGCAAATGCAACATGGCGTCCGCAAACCATTCCAGAAAAATCTACGCTCCAAAAGATAAATACCGCTCCTTTTCTTCTGAATTCTCCCATATACGTAAACAGCCTATTATAACCACATATGGGGTGTTACCGTACTCGGGAGAAATTACTTTACAAATGTTGGGGTGCTTTTTCTTCTCTATTCCTTGTAAAAATGAAAAATATTGATCTAAAACGACATCTTGTTGGAAAAAAAATTTTTTTTTCATTTTCATAGCTTAATTCTAATTAATTCAGTAAAAAACCTTTGGGATCAAAATTTTCACTATACCCCTAGATGATTCCTCAGGGGGTGCAGTTTCCCAAATGGAGTCAATTTTGGGGTGTTTCCACTGTACTAGTACTACAGGGGCTCAGCAAATGTGACATGGCGCCCAGACACTATCCAAAATACAAATGGTGCTAGTTCCATTCTGAGCCCTACCGTGTGTTCAAACAGCCGTTTATGACCACATGTGGGGTATTGTTTTACTCGGGAGAAGTTGCTTTACTAATTTTATGGTGCTTTTTCTCCTTCAGTCCTTGTGGAAATGAAAAAAAAATACCTAAACCTACATTTTATTTGAAAAAATGTAGATTTTCATTTTTACGACCTACTTCAATAAGTTCTGTAAAACACCTGTGGGGTCAAACTGCTCACTGTACTCCTAGATAATTTCCTCATGGGGTGTAGTTTCCAAAATGGGGTCACTTGTTGGGGGTTTCCACTGTTTTGTCCCCTCAGGAGCTTTGCAAATGCGACGTGGCCTCCGCAAACCATTCCTGCTAAATTTGAGTTCCAAGAGCCAAATGGCGCTCTTTCCCTTCTCAGCCTCGCCGTGTGTCCAAACAGCCGTTTATTACCACATGTGGGGTATTGTTTTACTCGGGAGAAATTTCTTTACAAATTTTATGGTGCTTTTTCTCCTTTCGTCCTTGTGGAAATGAAAAAATATTAGCTAAACCTACATTTTATTTAAAAAAATGTAGATTTTCATTTTCACAGCCTACGTCCAAAAATTTCTGCAAAAAAACCTGTGGGGTCAAAATGCTCACTATACCCCTAGATAATTTCCTCAAGGGGTATAATTTCCAAAATGGGGTCACTTGTTTGGGGTTTCCACTGTTTTGTCACCTTAGGGGCTTTGCAAATGTGACATGGCCTCCGCAAACCATTCCTGCTAAATTTGAGCTCCAAGAGCCAAATGGCGCTCTTTCCCTTCTAAGCCACGCCGTGTCTCTAAACAACCGTTTATTACCACATGTGGGGTATTGTTTTACTCGGGAGAAATTTCTTTACAAATTTTATGGTGCTTTTTCTCCTTTAGTCCTTGTGGAAATGAAAAAAAATTAGCTAAACCTACATTTTATTTGAAAAAATGTAGATTTTCATTTTCATGGCCTAGTTCCAAAAATTTTTGCAAAAAAAATGGCCGGTCAAAATGCTTGCTACACCCCTAGATAAATTCCTCGAGGGGTATAGTTTCCAAAATGGGGTCACTTGTTGGGAGTTTCCACTGTTTTGTCCCCTAGGGGGCTTTGCAAATGCGACATGGCCTCCGCAAACCATTCCTGCTAAATTTGAGCTCCAAGAGCCAAATGGCGCTCTTTCCATTCTAAGCCCTGCTGTGTGTCCAAATAACCGTTTATTACCACATGTGGGGTATTGTTTTACTCGGGAGAAATTGCTCTACAAATGTTGTGGTGCTTTTTCTACTTTAGTTCTTTTGGAAATGAAAAAAAATTAGCTAAACCTACATTTTATTTGAAAAAAATGTAGATTTTCATTTTCATGGCCTAGTTCCAAAAATTTTTGCAAAAAAACTGGCCGGTCAAAATGCTTGCTACACCCCTAGATAAATTTCTCGAGGGGTGTAGTTTCCCAAATGGGGTCACTTTTGGGGGGTTTCCATTGTTTTAGTTCCACAAGACCTGTTCAAAGCTGACATGGTGCCTAAAATATATTCTAATAAAAAGGAGACCCAAAATCCACCAGGTGCTCCTTTGCTTCTGAGGCCGGTGCTTCAGTCCAGTAGCACACTAGAGCCACATGTAGGATATTTCCTAAAACTGCAGAACCTGGGCAATAAATATTGAGTTGCATTTCTTGGGTTAAACATTATGTGGTACAAAAAAAATGGATTCAAAATGAATTTCTGGAAAAAAATAATGAACTTTGTAAATTTCACCTCTACTTTGCCTTAATTCCTGCGCAATGTCTAAAGGGTTAAGAAACTTTCTAAATGCTGTTTTGAATACTTTGAGGGGTGCAGTTTTTAAAATGGGGTGACTTATTGGGGGTTTCTAATATCTAAGGACCTCAAAGCCACTTCACAACTGAACTGGCCCCTGTAAAAATAGCATTTTGAAATTTTCTTGAAAATGTGAGAAATTGCTCCTAAAGTTCTAAGCCTTGTAACGTCCTAGAAAAATAAAATGATGTTCAAAAAACGATGCCAATCTAAAGTAGACCTATGGTGGGATGTTAATTAGCAACATTTTTTTGTGGTATTACTGCCTGTCTTACAAACAGATACATTTAAACTGAGAAAAATGCAAATTTTTGCAATTTTTCGCTAAATTTTTGTGTTTTTCACAATTAAATACTGAATGTATCGGGCAAATTTTGCCAGTAACATAAAGTCCAATGTGTCACGAGAAAACAATCTCAGAATCACTTGGATAGGTAAAAGCATTCCGGAGTTATTACCACATAAAGTGAAACATGTCAGATTTGAAAAATGAGGCTCTGTCAGGAAGGTCAAAAGTGGCCAAAGAGGGAAGGGGTTAAAGTAGCTGGTTCAGAAGAAGGTGATAATAGAGGCTGAGGAGTTTAGTCCGACACACATACACTACCGTTCAAAAGTTTGGGGTCACCCAGACAATTTTGTGTTTTCTATGAAAACTCACACTTATATTTATCAAATGAGTTGCAAAATGACTAGAAAATATAGTCAAGACATTGACAAGGTTAGAAATAATGATTTCTATTTGAAATAATAATTTTCTCCTTCAAACTTTGCTTTCATCAAAGAATGCTCCATTTACAGCAATTACAGCATTGCAGACCTTTGGCATTCTAGCTGTTAATTTGCTGAGGTAATCGGGAGAAATTTCACCCCATGCTTCCAGAAGCCCCTCCCACAAGTTGGATTGGCTTGATGGGCACTTCTTGCGTACCATACGGTCAAGCTGCTCCCACAACAGCTCTATGGGGTTGAGATCTGGTGACTGTGCTGGCCACTCCATTACAGATAGAATACCAGCTGCCTGCTTCTTCCCTAAATAGTTCTTGCATAATTTGGAGGTGTGCTTTGGGTCATTGTCCTGTTGTAGGATGAAATTGGCTCCAATCAAGCGCTGTCCACAGGGTATGGCATGGTATTGCAAAATGGAGTGATAGCCTTCCTTATTCAAAATCTCTTTTACCTTGTACAAATTTCCCACTTTACCAGCACCAAAGCAACCCCAGACCATCACATTACCTCCACCATGCTTGACAGATGGTGTCAGGCACTCTTCCAGCATCTTTTCAGTTGTTCTGCATCTCACAAATGTTCTTCTGTGTGATCCAAACACCTCAAACTTCGATTCATCTGTCCATAACACTTTTTTCCAATCTTCCTCTGTCCAATGTCTGTGTGCTTTTGCCCATATTAATCTTTTCCTTTTATTAGCCAGTCTCAGATATGGCTTTTTCTTTGCCACTCTGCCCTGAAGGCCAGCATCCCAGAGTCGCCTCTTCACTGTAGACATTGACACTGGCGTTTTGCGGGTACTATTTAATGAAGCTGCCAGTTGAGGACCTGTGAGGCGTCTATTTCTCAAACTAGAGACTCTAATGTACTTGTCTTGTTGCTCAGTTGTGCAGCGGGGCCTCCCACTTCTCTTTCTACTCTGGTTAGAGCCTGTTTGTGCTGTCCTCTGACGGGAGTAGTACACACCGTGTTGGAAATCTTCAGTTTCTTGGCAATTTCTCGCATGGAATAGCCTTCATTTCTAAGAACAAGAATAGACTGTCGAGTTTCACATGAAAGCTCTCTTTTTCTAACCATTTTGAGAGTTTAATCGAACCCACAAATGTAATGCTCCAGATTCTCAACTAGCTCAAAGGAAGGTCAGTTTTATAGCTCCTCTAAACAGCAAAACTGTTTACAGCGGTGCTAACATAATTGCACAAGGGTTTTCAAGTGTTTTCTAATCATCCATTAGCCTTCTAACACAGTTAGCAAACACAATGTACCATTAGAACACTGGAGTGATGGTTGCTGGAAATGGGCCTCTATACACCTATGTAGATATTGCATTAAAAACCAGACGTTTGCAGCTAGAATAGTCATTTAGCACATTAACAATGTATAGAGTGTATTTCTGATTAATTTAATGTTATCTTCATTGAAAAAAACTGTGTTTCTCTTTCAAAAATAAGGACATTTCTAAGTGACCCTAAACTTTTGAACGGTAGTGTACTTTCTGTTATAGGTAGCGGTGTATTGTTTGAAGGTAGTCTTCTGTGATCCCCACATAGGACTATCGCTGAGACTAGACTGGTTCTTTCCAGTGATACAGGTGCTTAGAGGCACAACATAGTGTATTTGTCTTGACAGGATGTTTTACTTGTCATCTGTTTACTTTTTCATTTTTTTTCATTTTTCCTTTTATGCTCTTTATGCTATTTTATAGACATGCAATGTACACATGGAGTGTTTGGAATGTACTCAATGTAATTGAAGGGATGGTGGGCACGGCGGCATCGGCTAAGGAACAAAAGCATTTTGTGATTAGTGGCATCATGGATCTCTTTGAGTTCATGGATAATGGCTGATTTTACCATCTCATCCCTGAATGTGAAGGGATTTAATGTTCCGGAGAAGAGGTCTCAGATCTTGTATGCTTCGCACAAACAGAGGATCCAGGTACTTTGTGTTCAGGAAACCCATTTCCGGGCGGATCAGGTTCCGATAATTCAAAATAAATATTATCCGGTAGGCTATCATTGCAGTAACCCGCATGGTAAGACTAGAGGGGTGTCTATATTCCTGCATAAATCTTTTCACGGTAGGGTGGTAGATACATATCTGGACTCTGAGGCACAGTTTATTTTTCCGAAATGTGAGGTAGGGGATTGCACAGTCACGGTAGCCAATATTTATGCTCCTAACACTAAGCAAGTTCCT
This sequence comes from Rhinoderma darwinii, assembly GCF_050947455.1. Lineage (NCBI taxonomy): Eukaryota > Metazoa > Chordata > Amphibia > Anura > Rhinodermatidae > Rhinoderma > Rhinoderma darwinii. Next base: position 279,616,676 of record NC_134688.1, read on the forward strand.
TTTTACCTGAAAATGTTAGACGAGTTGGGCTCTTTTTCGTCGGGCGCGCCTATACTATGTGGGGATTTTAATTTGGCCATTAATCCTTTGATTGATACGTCCTCTGGGCGGACTTCCCTGGCGTACAATAAGTTGAATAAATTGAGGAAGAGGCTCAGATATCTGCAACTTTGTGATGCGTGGCAGTTGACTCATCCGGACGATAGAGATTTCACCTTCTATTCATTTGCCAATACTTCCTACAGCAGGATAGACTACATCATGGTTCACCAAAGTCTATTATCTTTTGTGGAGGAGGCTTCCATAGGCAGTATGCTTCTCTCTGACCATGCTCCGGTGTCTTGTGTACTGTGCTTTTCACCGCAGCGTCGCAGAGAATTTACCTGGCGACTGAACGAGTCTTTGCTGAAGGATTCATTGTGTTTGATAGAGCTGAAAAAAACAGTGGAGAATTTTCGGGAGGATCACGCTAGGGATGAAACTGCTCCAGCGGTGAAGTGGGAGGCTCTCAAATGTGTGCTTAGAGGGGTCCTCATCAAGCACCCAGCATAAGCAGACGTTGCAAGAACGTACACTTTGGGAACTGACTAGGACACGCAATGATATTCAACTTCTGCTGGATAGGAATAGTGCTCGGCTCCGTCAAGTTTGTTCCCGCTATTATTATGAGTGGGGTAATAAGGCGGGGAGGGCATTGGCGAGGGCAATGCAGGAGCGGGGGGCGACTTCCTTTATACCCTCTGTACGAACTGTGGCGGGGGAGTTGGCGTTTAAGACGGAGGATTTCGGCCTTCTGTGAGTACTATTCCACGCTTTATAACCTGCCTTCTCCTACTCTGGGTAATGTTCCTCACTAAACACTTCCCTCTATATATTAGGGACACGGCGTTGCCTCGGTTGTCTCAAGATGAGGCTCTGGGCCTGGATTTACCATTCACTAGAGAGGAGTTAATGCAGGTTATTAAAACTTTACCAGCCGGGAAGAGCTCGGGGCCAGATGGGTACACGGCGGGTTTTTACAAGTCACTAGCAGAGGAGTTGGTACCGTCGTTGCTGGAGTCGTTTAATTCCATATCGGACCAGGTGAGGTTTCCTGATTCATTTTTGTAGGCACATATGACCAGTGGCGGATTAAGTAAACCATGGGCCCTGGGCTGTTCCACAAGCTTGGGCCCCCTTCTCCACCACCGCCCTGCCACGTCATGTCTATATTAAACACCACCTTTCTGTGTGAGCATTGACAAATGAGTGCTACGATTCCCCTTGTCAAAGGGCTGTGTCCCTACACACTGACAGTCTCCAACCATCGCTGACAGTATCACACTGTGTAGGGACACATCCTCCTGACAAGGGGAATGGTAACACGCATTTGTCTATTAGTCCTGGGTACACAAAGACTTTATGTGGAATACAAGGATTTCCGATAACAGAGATGTCAGGAGAGGTGACAGATCTATAAATGCAATGACTCACAGGTGATGTCTTCACTGATGGGTCGTTCTCTTTTCTTCTCCATCTGACACAGACCGTTATGGCGACTTCTCCTGATGACTGCAGAGTTTCCTGATGAGACATCTTTTCCCCTCGATTCTGTAGCCATTTTCAGCATCTATAGCAACATCAAAATTCAGAAATAAACACCATAAATTGTCTTATACCCCAGACCCCTAAGCAAATTAAGACCCAGGCCCATACATTAACTCAAACCAATAAATTCAGTCCCCAAGAGGTAACTAAACTTTTAAAAAACATTTGGCGTGTCATAGTGAGAGTGATATGTCAGAAGTTTTGATTGATGGGGGTCCCAGCATTGAGACCACCACCGATCACTAAAACAAAGCAGCAGGAGTGCCCGGGTGAGCGCTGTTCCACTTCATTTCTGACTGTCTTTTCTCTGCGCGGTGTACGGACTCATAGACTTTCTGTTGTGCCCATACACCGCATGCTCGGCTATCAGAGGAAAGACGATCAGAAACAAAGTGGCAAAGCACTCACCTGAGCGCTTCTGCAACTTTGTTTCAGCGATTGGTGGGGTCTCAGTGCCCGGACCCCCACCGATTAGAACATTTGACATGTCACTATGACATGTAATTTTTGTAAAATTTTTCGTTAGTTACCCTTTAAGCAGTCAGACACCCCTCCCCAGTGCATCTGACTGACTGCTGAGTGCCCTATGGGAGGGTCTAAGTGTCTGACACTTAGGGCGGATTTACACAAGCGTGTGCGCTTTGCACACGCAAAAAAATGCGGCGTTTTGCGCGCGCAAAAGGCACTTAACAGCTCCATGTGTCATCACCATATGATGCGCGGCTGCGTGCCTTTCGCGCAGCCGCTATCATTATGACACTCTGTTTGTATGTTTGTAGCACGTGGTGCTTTTCTGTTTGCAATCATAGTTATACTGCTGTTGAGCAAATCACGCACGTCCCACGGAGGTGCCTCCGTGTGGCATGCGTGATTTTCACGCACCCATTAACTTCAATGGGTGCGTGATGCGCAAAAAACGCAGAAATATAGGACATGTCGTCAGTTTTACACAGCGGACACATGCTGCGCAAAAATCACTGACAGTCTGCACTGCCCCATAGACTTGTATAGGTCCGTGCGACGCGCGTGAAAAGCACGCGCGTTGCACGGACGTATTACACGTTCGTGTAAATCCGCCCTTATGGCTCTTGGGGGGGGGGAAGGAGTTATTCCCCTATAGAACCCTGAACAGTCAATCAAACGCTCTGACCCCCCCCCCCCCCCTGCAGTATAATAACTATAACTACTGAGGGCTCCATGGGGGAGATTATACTGCAGGGGGGGGGGGGGGGGTTCTGAGCATCTGACTTACTGCAGAGGGCTCTATGGGTGGGAAATTATTTTGCACACAAAAAATGTGACATTAAACACCCCATATACAATTCACACTAACACCGCACACTATATATTCAAACCACACACACTATATAGACTTACATTATAGACACTATAAACACAGCACACACTATATACACAGCACACACTATATACACAGCACACACTATATAGACTTACATTATGACATACACACATAAACACACACACACTACATAGACTTACATTATAGACACTATAAACACACACACACTACATAGACTTACATTATAGACACTATAAACACAGCACACACTATATAGACTTACATTATGACACACACACACACACACACACACACTACATAGACTTACATTATAGACACTATATACACAGCACACACTATATAGACTTACATTAACTAACACACACACACACACACACACTACATAGACTTACATTATAGACACTATATACACAGCACACACTATATAGACTTACATTATGACACATACACACACACACACACTACATAGACTTACATTATAGACACTATATACACAGCACACACTATATAGACTTACATTATGACACACACACACACACTACATAGACTTACATTATAGACACTATATACACAGCACACACTATATAGACTTACATTAACTAACACACACACACACACACACACACACACACACACACACACACTTACTTACTTACCAGCCTCTTCCTCTGCGGTGCTTGTCTCTGGCAGCCTCCAGGACCTTAATCATGTGACTGTGACGTCACCACAGGTCCTTCACCCTCTAGTTTCAGTTTTGCCGTTATCAGGCAGCTGCTGGAGGTTTAGACAGGAGGGAGAGTGCACAGCACAGCAGCACAGAGGAGCAGACTGCCAGGGAGACTCCAGCACCTGCCCATCACAATCTCTGACAGTCTGCTCTCTACAGCTGATGTGCTGTGCCCCTGTTCCCTGGCCGCAATTGACTCCCCCTGCACATTCCCCCCGCCTCTTCATCAGCACGTGGGACCGATGATCACTAGAATGCGGCCGGCAGCAGCCCTGGAGAGTTTTGGTTCACTTGTGTGCGGTGTGGGAAGCTATGGGCCCCCTGCAAGCCTTGGGCCCCGGGCGACCGCCCGAAACGCCCATATGGGGATCCGCTACTGCATATGACGGTCATACCAAAAGAGGGTAAGGATCCGCAACAGTGTGCGAGCTATAGGCGAATCTCTCTCATCCACATGGACGCTAAGATGTATGCGAAGTTGATAGCGAATAGACTGGCCGGTTCCTGGGGTCCCTGATTCACCCGGATCAAGTGGGGTTTGTCCCAAGGCGCCAAGCCAGAGATAATACGCTTAAGACCTTCTCCCTGATTCATCACGTGACGAAGAGTAGCATTCCATGTATGCTTTTGTTGCTGGATGCTGAGAAGGCCTTTGATCGGGTGGATTGGGGGTTTCTGGAGGCGGCTCTAAGTCAGATGGGAGTGGGTCGGTTAATGTTGACGCGTATATTGTCCCTTTATAATCATCCCCAGGCGAGAATTAGGGTTAATGGTTCTCTTTCTGCTCCATTTAGGATCGGGAATGGTACTAGAAAGGGCTGCCCACTTTCACCCCTGCTATTTGCAGTGGTGATGATGGAACATCTTTTGGTAGCGGTGAGGAATAATAATGACATAAGGGGTGTTCAGGTTGGTGATATGCATTTTAAGGTATCTGTATTCGCTGATGACTTATTATTCTATATTACACAACCACACCTATCATTGCCGCCTCTGATGAAATCTATCCGGACGTATAGCTATTTTAGTAATTATAAGATGAATATATCTAAGAGCGAGGCCATGAATATTTCCTTGCCGGTGTCGGAAGCTCATCAGGTGCGTAGTAATTATTCTTTCTCATGGAAGTCGGGCTCGCCAAAATATTTAGTGGTGCGGATACCTGTGGCTCTTGCAGATTCCTACTCTCTTAATTTCCTGCCTATTCTCCAAACTCTTAGAGCTGACTTGGCTAAGTGGGAAGCCAAGGATTTTTCTTGGCTGGGCAGAATAAGTGCGGTAAACATGAATATCCTGCCTCGTTTGATATATCTCTTTCAGATGGTTCCGTGTGTACTGCCCAGGGTTTTTTTTCTTCAGTTAAATAAAGCACTGGCCAGGTTTATTTTGTGAGGTAGACCGCCGAGGATCGCGAAGGCTACCCTTTTCAAGAGAAAGTGTAGTGGGGGACTGGGATTGCCTGACTGTCTGGCCTATTACTTTGCGGCGGTGAGTGTTCGAGTATTGGACTGGTTCCACCATGCGATCTCTAAGTTATGGGTGAGATTGGAGGACTTTTTGGCGCCGGTTCCTCTTACTGCACTTCCGTGGCTCCGGTTGCGGTACTTTAAGGGGTGGGAGAACGCTCTGCTCCCTTTGGTTGCGGGACAAGTGGTACTCACATATAAACGTTTCCAAGCTCTGGCGATAGTGATACCTACCGATGGTCCGATGGTGGCGATATCCCATAATGTGAATTTTCCCCCTGGGATACAGCCCACCTTCTTGGCCTGTACATCCAGACCTTCGCCTCTGACTTTTCACCATGTACTGACGAGTCGGGGTTTGAAGCCTTTTGAGGCGCTTGTCCCGGAGCTGGATAGATCACCGGTTGGGCGGATGCAACATTTCTACACTGCTAATAAGACGGGGCTGTCTTTGCATAGGGATCTGACACCGCTGTAGCAGTTATGTGTCACTTCTTCTCCTCCAGTGAGAACTATCTCCCTCATTTATAATTTTTTACAGGACTTAAGTAATGATGTTCCGCCTTCCTTTGTGAAGGGGTGGTAGAGGGAGCTTACTTCGCCTCCGTCGCCGGCTGAATGGTCGAAAGCCTTTGCCCTGTGCCATAGATTCTCGATCTCGTGTAAGGCCCTGGAAACTAATTATAAGATATTGTCGCTGTGGTATAGGGTTCCAGCATTGCTTCTCTCCTTTTATCCGATGGTACCTGATGAATGTTTGCGTTGTAGCAGGGCTGGTGGAACTATGTTACACATCTGGTGGGGGTGCCCGTTAATCAACACATTCTGGTCTACCGTAGTGGACCTGATACAGAAAATCACAGGTCAGGTGCTTCCCAATACCCCGGAGGTGTTGCTACTTTCCATGCTCCCCGGAGCGGTCAAAAGATACACGTAAACCACTTCACTCCCTCCAGACTTCATTTAATGTTCCCAGCAACCTCTGTTTTCTGCTGGAGGAGTTGTGGAGATCCAGGAACTCTCATGCACATCTTGTGGACGTGTCCAACAATTAAACCACTATGGCTAGCGGCCCATCATGTAGCCCAATCGGTTACAAAACTGAGTTTTCCCCTTACACCGGAATTGGCATTATTGTTAGTAGGCATAGGGGATTTCCCGGGCACCGCTCGGACGATCATTGCACATATCTTTATGGCTACCAAACTAATAATAATGAGACATTGGAAGTCTAATGCTCAACCTCATGTTCAAGAAATTATTAATTTGGTCAACTCGATCTGTATGTATGAAAGACTGATCGCGGCTCAGCATCTCCAATCTGCCAAAATTAAGAATTCTTGGTCCTACTGGGTCCAGAGTTCGCATTATAGGGAGTAGGAGGTATTTGCTTGGGTGGTACCCTCTCCTTCAATTGCGAGAAGAGGGGGAAGACTGGTAGTACTTGTTTTAGGCTAGGTGGGCGTCTTTGATTGGTTTGGACTACTCCCGGTCAAGATATACAAGTGCTCCAACCTGCACAATTTGCAGCCAATATGTCAATGTCAATGTATTGATGATGATGATCTGTATGATGGCAAATATCAGCACGTGTTATGTCACTGGCACTTCTGTTTTCTGTGTTATACTCGCTTATTGGTTATGTGAATACTGTTCTGATTATGCAATTCTTCAAAATAAAAATTTTGTGATTTAAAAGATACACGAAAACCCTGATTCGTTTCCTGTTGATCGCAGCATGCACGGTTATTCCACGGTTATGGAAGACCAGTAGCGTGCCAACCATTACTGAATGGTTCCAGGAGATGCTGCATCTGCAGAGAATGGAGGAGGCAACACAGGCCCATCACGGGAATACAGGGTCGGGGGGATTGGTCTGGCAGGGATGGAGGGAGGTCTGTGAGTTGGATGATTATTTACTTTATGCATAGGTCCCATGGGGTATGTAGGATAGGGGGGAATTGGCTTGGTCTGTCCTGGTAGCTGGTGTGCGGGTTCTCTGGTTCTGCCTAGTCCTTTTACCCTCTCTCCGATGCAAAGTGTGGAATCAACTCTTTATGAGGTGTAAGTGGTTCTGATGCCGTTTGTCGTGGTGCCCACTGTCCTGGATGCACTGTCAGTATTACTTAAGGTGTATTGCTATGTATTCCTGATATCCATGTATTCTGTCCACCATATTACCTTCTCTTCTGCTGGAACAGAAGATTGTGGTGCATTGTGCTTGGAAGTGTTATATGCATAATATTTTTATTTCATTTTTATTTCGCTTTTGTTTTCTTTTTGTTTTCACTTGGCGAATATGTATGATGGATGCGTATATTTTCTGTTTTGATGTAAAACACTTTTTCTGATGGGAAAAGAAACAAATAAAGAATGTTAAAAAAAATAAAAATACTTTATTTACCTGTTTTCAACTTTTTTCATTAGTCCTATTAAGGGACTTAACCCCTTCCTACACCTTGACGTAACTGCACGTCAAGGTGAGCAGTAACTTCGCGCATCTTGAAGTGCAGTTACGTCTGTACTTTGACAGTTAACCTGTGCAGGGCATCGGCCGTTAAACCCTCAGATGCGGCGTTTGATTGCGGCGTTCGAAGAAGTTTAGCGCAGATCGCCAGCCCCCACATGAAATCACGGGGGCTGGCGATGGTACCCATGGCAACCGGTCGCCAGACAATGGCTTCCGGACTGTCACGTTAGGCTTTCTGTCAGAGTGACTGTCACGTCACAATGACCGTTAGAACACATTACATTACGTAAGTAATGTAATGTATTCTAGCAGCGATCAGAGCTGCAAATCTAAATGTTCCCTAGTGGGACAAGTAGAAAAAAATGTAAAAAAAACATAATCAAAATATTTTATAAAAGTTTAACCCCTTAATGACCGCCGATACGCCTTTTTACGGCGGTCATTAGTGGGCTTTATTCTAGAGCGCCGCTATTCTACGTCGCTGCTGTAGAATAAAGTAAACAGAGCAGGGAGCCGTGAAATCTCCCTGCTCTCAGCTGCCAGAGGCAGCTGAGGGCTGGGGGCGTCCCTGCTCTGCCGGGTGAGATCGATATTAGTATCGATCTCACCCGTTTAACCCTTCAGATGCGGTGCACAATAGCGAGCACCGCATCTGAATGGTTTTGGAGAGAGGGAGGGAGCTCCCTCTCATCTCACTGACACCCGGCGATAAAATCGCCGAGTGTCTGTGTCTTCTATGGCAGCCGGGGTTCTAATAAAGACCCCCAGGTCTGCCTGGAGCGAATGCCTGCTAGATCATGCCGCAGGCATGACCTAGCAGATGCCTGTCCGTTTTAAACGGACAGGCAGTAATACACTGCAATACAAAAGTATTGCAGTGTATTATAATAGCGATCAGAGGATAGTGAAGTCCCCTAGTGGGACTAGTAAAAAAGTTTAATAAAGTTAATAAAAAAAAAAAAGTTAAACAAAAAAAATGAAAAACCCACTTTTTCCCCTTACAAAATGCTTTACTATTAAAAAAAACTACAATAAAGCAAAAAAGTTACACATATTTGGTATCGCCGCGTCCGTAACGACCCCGACTATAAAGCTGTTACATTATTTAACCCGCACTGTGAACGCCGTAAAAAATAAAATAAAAAACAATGGAAAAATTGCTGTTTTCTGTTAATCCTGACTTAAAAAAAATGTGATAAAAAGTGATCAAAAAGTCGCATCTACTCTCAAATGGTACCAATAAAAACTGCAAGTCGTCCCGCAAAAAAACAAGACCTTATACAGCTATGCCGAGGCAAAAATAAAAAAGTTACAGCTCTTCGAATGTGACAATGGAAAAATGTAAAAAATGGCTTGGACATTAGGGCCCAGAATGCAAGCAGGGGGAAGGGGTTAAAAATAAAATTTATAAGTGACATAAACAAGAACTGCTTTTTTCCTATAATAAGCCTTTTCTTATAGGAAAAAAAATTAACACGTTAAAAAAGTACACATCTTTGGTATCACCGCGTTCGTAACGACCCCAACTATGAAACTATATTATTTTTACTGCACGGTGAACATCGCAAAAAAAAATAAGTAAAAAACAATGCCAGAATTGCTATTTTTTGGTCACCATCCCTCCCAAAATATACAATAAAAAGTGATCAAAAAGTCGCATGTACATCAAAATAGTACCAATAAAAACTACAACGCGTCCAGCAAAAAACAAGCCCTTACACAGCTTTTTTGACTGAAAAAGAAAAAAGTTATGGCTCTCAGAATATGGTGATAAATTATTTTATAAAAAAGTGATTTTATTGCGCAAACGCTGCAAAACGTAAAAAAAACTATATACATATGGTATTGCCGTAATCGTTTCGACCTGCAGCATAAACTAAAATTGTCATTTATAGCACAGGATGAACGCTGTAAAAAAAAAGAATAAAAACCATTGTCAGAATTGCTGGTTTTTGGTCACCTTGCTTGCCAGAAAATTAAATAAAAAGTGATAAAAAAAACCCGCATGTACCCCAAAATGTTACCAATAAAAACAACAGATTGTCCCACAACAAATAAGCCCTCATACAGCTCTGGTGGTGAAAAAATAAAAAAATTCTGGCTCTCAAAATATGGCGATGCAAAATGTGCAGTGTAACAAGCACAGAAAAAGAAACAAGTCACGACCAGATAATTGGAAAAATACAAACAGTCTTTATTGAAGTTGATTTAGACACAGAGACAACATATAAACAATTAAATATATTAAAATACCATAAACCCTCGAACAGGAATGGAATCCGGACAAAAAAATACATTTGCACAGATGGACACGTATGCATAGTGTAAATAGTAAAAAATCTAGAATGCAGTCCTAAGTACATATAGCACACTGAGCAATATACCTACACCTACATAGTAAAAGATGAATAGGAGATCCGGACCAGGAAGGGGGACCTCTGCTTGACCCGACGCGCGTTTCGCTGGTGCTTCAACCCCTGAGCACTAGCGAAACGCGCGTCGCGTCAAGCAGAGGTCCCCCTTCCTGGTCCGGATCTCCTATTCATCTTTTACTATGTAGGTGTAGGTATATTGCTCAGTGTGCTATATGTACTTAGGACTGCATTCTAGATTTTTTACTATTTACACTATGCATACGTGTCCATCTGTGCAAATGTATTATGCCTAGCACTTGCTTAAACAGTTCATACTTATGCACTTTAGCTGTATATAGGAGTTGATTGTGTTAAAGGGGGCTAATGACTATCTGTATTATCTCCCTTTTCTCCGTTCCTAGTCCGTTACCTCTGTTTCCTATATAGTCCGCTTACTTTGTATTGTTCACAATGTGCACACACTCCAGTCCTTCACACACCACAGGAGTAACATACAACCCTCGCAGATATTTAAATATATAAAAATACTTTACTCATAACATAGACGTGACAAACCAATATACACTACATCAAGATACAATACATTACATAGACAACACAACCACACACAACTGCCTCTGTTCCTACCTTCCCTGGACACTTTGCACATGTGACTAGTAATGTGTATGTATATATAATATAAATCCAGGTACCAACCTTATACGGTCTCCTGGTACTACAACTATAACCAAAGCCACATACAGCGCCTGACCATTAGTACATGTACATATAGAGACTCATGCATAAACAGCATATATATATCTACTCATCTATAATCCACATAAGATTCCTAGAATATCTCTATGTACACATATAAAGTCTGCTGTAACATAATTATACTTATATACATACACAGAAAGCACACATATAATATAACTTAGCTTGCTCCTGATGTTAAGTGCTGAGCGTCCAGGGCTGGCAGGAAAGAGCCAGCACCAACAGCTTCCCATGACCTATATGTTCCTATCCCTGGGTTGAACCCACCCATTCCATTGACTCCGCCTTATGACCACCCATACACCTTCCAATGTGCATCTGTACAGTATAGGTAAATCTATTCCCAGTATGCTCAGCTGTCTCTACATCCAGTTTACAATGGCTCCTTCCTGTACTGAGGTCCATTGTAATGCTAATAAGGCAGTAGATAAGAATCTATGACCAAATGGCTTCTGAGCATACTGCCACCTCAAAGGGTGAACACCACTGAATAATATCAGTATATACTATATCTATTTACCAGGTATATTTTATGTGGTCATAAGACAGAGTGTCTGGATGGGAACAATATTCTCCTGTAACAGATTGCGACCATATTTTACTATCTGGGGGTCGCTCTGCTTTTTTGTCCGGATTCCATTCCTGTTCGAGGGTTTATGGTATTTTAATATATTTAATTGTTTATATGTTGTCTCTGTGTCTAAATCAACTTCAATAAAGACTGTTTGTATTTTTCCAATTATCTGGTCGTGACTTGTTTCTTTTTCTGGGCTTGTTATCTAGTCACTAGGACCACTAGTATATATTGGGGTATTGTTCGGTTTGTTAAAATGTGCAGTGTTTCAAAAGCAGATAAGATTAGGGACCATTTATCAGTGCGTCACTGGCCACATATCTGCGGATTATTATTTATTAACCCCATTATTATACCATCTTATTATGCCCTAATGTACTCCGCACAGATTACATATGGCCCATTATAAACTAAAATACCAGCAAAACCCCAAACAGAACTACTACCAAGCAAAATCTGCGCTCCAAAAGCCAAATGGCGCTCCCTCTCTTATGAGCCCTACAGTGTGCTCAAACAGCCGTTTACATCCACAGATCTGGCATCGCCATACCCGGGAGAACCCGATTAATATTTTATGAGGTATTTGTCTTCAGTGGCACAAACTGGGCACAACATATTGTGCACTAAAATGGCATGAGTGAAAAATTTTAATTTTCACTCCGCACCACCTGTTGCGCATTAACCCCTTCGTGCACCATGACTTATTAGCATGTCGTGGTGTGTGGGGGGATGTATGGGGCGAGCTCACGCGCTGAGCGCGTGCCATACGTTGCGGGTGTCAGCTGTGTATTAACGGACAGGAACAGCGACCGCACTGTTACAGGAGCCTGTAAAAATGACAATATACTGCAATACATTAGTATTGCAGTGTATTGTACAAGCGATCTAATGACCGCTGGTTCAAGTCCCCTAGGGGGACTAATAAAATGTGTAAAAAAAAATAATTAAATAAAGTTATTAGTGAAAAAATTCAATAAATATATAAAGTCTAAAAGAAAACCCTTTTCCCATTTTTTCACTTTGTAAAATATAAAAAAAATACACAAAAGTGGTATCACTGCGTCCATAAAAGTCCGATCTATTACAATATACCATTATTTAACTCGCACGGTGAACACCGTAGATAATAAAGAATTTAAAATGCCAAAATCGCTGTTTTTTTGTCACCTTAGCTCTAAAAAAAATCTTACTAAAAATTGCTCAAAAAGTTGTATGTACCAAAAAATGGTACCAATAAAAACTACAGCTTATCCCGCAAAAAATAAGCCCTCACACCTCTTGATCGACCAAAAAATAAAAAAAGGTTATGCCTCTCTGAATATGGTAAAACAAAACGTTTGTTTTTTTTAAACAAATAGTTTTTACTATGTAAAAGTAGTAAAATATTTTAAAAAACGTATAAATTTCATATCACCTTAATCGTATTAAGTCTCAGAAAAAATTAAGTTGTCGTTTTTACCGCACGGTGAAAGCCGTAAAAACGAAACTCAAAAAACAATGGAGGAATCGCAGTTTTTTCCAGTTTCAGCCTGCAAAGACTTTTATTTCAGTTTCCCAGTACATTAAATGGTACTTTAAATTTTGTCAATAGAAAATACAACTCCTCCCGCAAGAAATAAACCCTCACACGACTCTATTGGCGGAAAAGTAAACAAGTTATGGCTCTTGGAAGAAGGGGAGTGTAAAATAAAAATAAAAAAGCAAAAAATGGATCAGTCCAGAGAGGGTTAATTAATTTCTAATAAAAAACATTTATGACCACAAGTGGGGTATAGCCGTACTCGGGAGAAATTGCTTTACAAATGTTGGGGTGCTTTTTCCTCCTTTATTCTTTGTGAAAATTAAAAATGCTCACTATACCCCGTTAAAGAGGCTCTGTCCCCAGATTATAAATTCCCTATATTGTACATGATGTGATCGGCGCTGTAATGTAGATTAGAGCAGTGTTTTTTATTTAGAAAAACGATCATTTTTGAGTTATGACCTATATTAGATTTATGCTAATGAGTTTCTTAATGGACAACTGGGCGTGTTTTACTTTTTGACCAAGTGGGCGTTGTGGAGAGAAGTGTATGACGCTGACTAATCAGCGTCATACACTTCTCCCCATTCATTTACACAGCACATAGCGATATAGCTATATCGCTATGTGCAGCCACATAAACACACTATAACGTTACTCCAGTGTCCTGACAGTGAATATACATTACCTCCAGCCAGGACATGATGTCTATTCACAATCCTGACACTTCTGTAGCGTCTGTGTGATATTTACAGCAAGTCAAGCGTAATCTCGCCATTTAAAACGAGATTACGCTTGCCTTGCTGTAAATATCACACAGACGCTACAGAAATATCAGAATTCTGAATACACATCACGTCCTGGCTGGAGGTAATGTATATTCATTGTCAGGACACTTCAGTAACGTTATAGTGTGTTTATGTGGCCGCAAATAGGGATATAGCTATATCGCTATGTGCTGTGTAAATGAATGGAGAGAAGTGTATGATTGGTCACTGATTGGTCAGCGTCATACACTTCTCTCCACAACGCCCACTTGGTCAAAAAGTAAAACACGCCCAGTTGTCCATTAAGAAACTCATTAGCATAAAGCTAAAATCCGTCATAACTCCGTCAAAAATGATCGTTTTTCTACATAAAAAACACTGCTGTAAACTACATTACAGCGCCGATCATATTATGTACAAGATTGGCCACTTATAATGTGGTGACAGAGCCTCTTTAAAGGAACAGTGTCACGAAAAAAAATTTTTTTACATCAGTTAGATTTTTGTGTTTTATTAAAAACTTTTATATTTATTTGTGTGTTTGTGTTTTACTTTTTTTTATTTTTGAACTTTTTCTTCCCTATGGGGGCTGCCATTTTTTTTCCATTTCTGTATGTGTCGATTAACGACACATACAGACATGGAATATGGCAGCTACAGTCCCATAGTGAATGCGAACGGGGCCCGTTCCATTCACTATGCTGTACGCCGTCTGTGTGGGAACGGCGCATGCGCCGCTCCCACACAGTCCAAGTTGAACTGTGCGCCGTCCGGCGCCATTTTCCTGTAGACCGGAAGTCGCGGCCGGACAGTAAGATTACTACTTCCGGTCGCGGCTTCCGTACTTGTGCACTTGGAGCGGCGGTAGCAGACGGAGCGGACGGACCGGAGGGAGCGGCGGCGACTGGAGCAGGTAAGTTATTTCTATGTATGTTCGTGTTTTACTGTGTGTTTACTAGTGTATGTTAACCTACTACACTGTGTGTTAGCTCAAAAAATGGCGACACACAGTGTAGGAGGTTTGACCGTTCAATCCCCTCGTTTCTCCCGGCACTAGCCAGGATAAAGGAGGGGGGGATTCTGAGAGCTCACTAGAGCGAGTGAGTTTTCCCAAAATTTGCAGCATAAAGCAATGCAATGCTGCAATTTTGGGAATTGTTCCATCTAGTGACCAGCACTGGGAAGTGTTATAAATTAGAATCTAATTTATAATGTTTCCTGACTAGTGAAAAAAAGTAAAAAATTAGAACAATGTTTAAAGGGAATGTGTTGCCAGAAAAACATGTTTTTTTAAAAAAAATTAAACATTTAGTGTGTGGGTGGTTAAACATTGTTCAAATTTTTTTTTTTTTTTTGCACGAGTCCAGGAAATATTATAAATTATTTCTAATTTATAATACTACCCATTTTTGGTCACTAGATGGAGCTGTTCCCAAAATTGCAGCATTGCAACATTGGGTTAAAAGCCCTCGCTCTAGTGAGCTCTCAGCATCCCCCCCTCCTTTATCCTGGCTAGTGCCGGGATAAACGAGTGGTTTGAACGGTGTAACCTCCTACACTGTGTGTCGCCATTTTTTAAGGTAACCCACAGTGTAGTAGGTTTACATACAGTAGTAAACACACACAAACACGAACATACATTGAAATCTCTTACCTGCTCCTGCCGCCGCGGCTCCCTCCGGCCCGTCCGCTCCGTTTGCTGCCGCTGGTGCAAGTGCAGAAATCCGGAAGCCGCGACCGGAAGTAGTAATATTACTGTCCGGCCGCGACTTCCGGTCCACAGGAAAATGGCGCCGGACGGCGCCAATTTCGAATAGGACTGTGTGGGAGCGGCGCATGCGCAGTTCCCACACAGACGCCGTACACTGCAGTCAATGGGACGGGAGCCGTTCGCAGTCCCTATGGGACTGTGGCTGCCGTATTCCATGTCTGTATGTGTCGTTAATCGACACACACAGAAATGGAACAAAAAATGGCAGCCCCCATAGGGAAGAAAAAGTGTAAAAATAAGAAAAAGTAAAACACAAACACACAAATAAATATAAAAGTTTTTAATAAAGCACTAACATCTTTAACATATAAAAAAATTATTTCTGATGACACTGTTCCTTTAATCATTTTTACACTAACTGTTCAATTAAAAAAAAAAGAAAAAAACTCGCAACACATTGGGATCCAAAATCCATATGGGATCCAAAATCCATATGACGCTGCTCTTCTGAGCCCTGCTGTGGGTCCAAACAGCAGTTTATTACCACATATGGGGTATTGCCGTAATCGGGAGAAATTACTTTACAAATGCTGGGGTGTTATTTCTCCTTTATTCCTTGTAAAAATTAAAAATGTTTGTTCAGAATAAAAGTAGATTTTCATCTTCACAGACTAATTCAAATACATTTAGCAAAAAAACAGTGGGGTCAAAATGCTAACTAAACCCCTAGATAAATTCATTGAGGGGTGTAGATTCCAAAATGGGGTCACTTTTTTTTTCTTTTTTACCGTTTTGGCACCACAAGACCTCTTTAAACCTGACATGGTGCCTAAAATATATTTTAAAAAAAGGAGACACCAAAATCCACTAGGTGCTCCTTTGCTTCTGAGGCCTGTGTTTCAGTCTATTAACACACTAGGGCCACATGTGGGATATTTCTAAAAACTGCACAATCTTGGCAATATATATTACGTTTCATTTCTCGTGTAAAACCTTTTGTGTTACAGAAAAAAACTGTATTACAAATGATTTGTTTGCAAAAAAAAAATGAATTTTGTAAATTTCACCTCTACTTTGCTTTAATTCCTGAGAAACGCCTATGGGGTTAAAACACTTTCTGAATGCTGTTTTGGATACTTTGAGGGGTGCAGTTGTCAAAATGTTGATTTATGGGGACTTTCTAATATGTAAGGCCCTCAAAGCCACTTCAGAACTGAACTGGTCCCTGAAAAAATGGGCTTTTGAAATTTTCTTTAAAATATGAGAAATTGCTGCTAAAGTTCTAAGCCTTATAACGTCCTGGAAAAATAAAAGAATGTTCAAAAAATGATGCAAACATAAAGTACACACATGGGATATATGAAATAGTAACTATTTTGTGTGGTATTACTGTCTGTCTTACAAGCAGATACATTTAATTTTAGAAAAATGGAAATTTTTGAAAATGTTGGTGTTTTTCACACATAAATATAAAATTTATCGTTCAAATTTTTTTACTAACATAAAGTACAATATGTCATGAGAAAACAATCCCAGAATCACTTGGATAGGTAAAAGCATTCCCAAGTTATTACTACATAAAGTAACACATGTCAGATTTGAACAAATCGCCTTCACCCTCAAATTTTTTTAGATTATGTTATGTTGAGGCTTTGTGCTAAAATAAAAAATAAATCACGTTTTTCCCCATCGTTCTGCACTCAATACCCCATAATAACAAAGTGAAAACAGAATGTTAGTAATCTTTGCTAATTTATAGGAAAAACTAAAATTGACATAAGTATTCAGACCCTTTACTCAGTACTTAGTTGAAACACCTTTGGCAGTGATAACAGCCTCCAGTCTTCTTGGGTATGATGCCACAAGGTTTGCACTCCTGTATTTGGGGATTTTCTGCCATTCTTCTCTCCAGATCCTCTCAAGCTCCGTCATGTTGGATGGGGACCGTTGGTGGACAGACATTTTCAGGTCTCTCCAGAGATGTTCGATTGGGTTCAAGTCAGGGCTCTGGCTGGGGCACTTAAAGGAACAGTGTCATCACAAATTATTTTTTTATATGTTAAAGATGTTAGTGCTTTATTAAAAACGTTTATATTTATTTGTGTGTTTGTGTTTTACTTTTTCTTATTTTTACACTTTTTCTTCCCTATGGGGGCTGCCATTTTTTGTTCCATTTCTGTATGTGTCGATTAACGACACATACAGACATGGAATACGGCAGCCACAGTCCCATAGGGACTGCGAACGGCTCCCGTCCCATTGACTTCAGTGTACGGCGTCTGTGTGGGAACTGCGCATGCGCCGCTCCCACACAGTCCAATTCGAAATTGGCGCCGTCCGGCGCCATTTTCCTGTGGACCGGAAGTCGCGGCCGGACAGTAATATTACTACTTCCGGTCGCGGCTTCTGGATTTGTGCACTTGGACCAGCGGCAGCAGACGGAGCGGACGGGCCGGAGGGAGCCGCGGCGGCAGGAGCAGGTAAGAGATTTCAATGTATGTTCGTGTTTGTGTGTGTTTACTACTGTATGTAAACCTACTACACTGTGTGTTAGCTCAAAAAATGGCGACACAGTGTAGGAGGTTACACCGTTCAAACCCCTCGTTTATCCCGGCACTAGCCAGGATAAAGGAGGGGAGGATGCTGAGAGCTCACTAGAGCGAGGGCTTTTTACCCAATTTTGCAATGCTGCAATTTTGGGAATAGCTCCATCTAGTGACCAAAAATGGGTAATATTATAAATTAGAATTAATTTATAATGTTTCCTGACTCGTGAAAAAAAAAAAAAAAATTTGAACAATGTTTAATCACCCACACACTAAATGTTTAATTTAAAAAAACAAACATGTTTTTCTGGCAACACATTACCTTTAAGGACATTCACAGAGTTGTCCCTAAAGGGGGTTTTACACAGGACGATTAACGGGCAGATGAGCGTTAATATAATGCTCGTTGCCGATAATTTCCCTGTGTAAACAGGGGAACGATCAGCAGATGAACGAGCAAACGCTCAATCATCTGCTGGTCGTATCGTTTAATAAAGATTATCGTTGTCGAGCCTGTATCACAGTACTGTGCTTGATTGGCCAGCAAACTCGCCTGACCTAAACCCCATAGAGAATCTATGAGGTATTGTCAAGAGGAAGATGAGACACCAGACCCAACAATGCAGACGATCTGAAGGCCACTATCAGTGCAACCTGGGCATCCATAACACCTCAGCAGTGCCACAGGCTGATCGCCTCTATGCCACGCCGCATTGGTGCAGTAATTCATGTAAAAGGAGGCCCTACCAAGTATTGAGTGCGTATATTGTACATACTTTTCAGTAGGCCAACATTTGGGTATTATAAATCATTTTTGAAATTGGGTTTATATAATAGTCTAATTTTCTGAGACGCTAAACTTTGGGTTTTCATTAACTGTTAGTCATAACCATTAACATTAAAATAAAAAAAAATGCTGGAAATAGATCACACTGTGTGTAATGAATCTATAGAATATGTTTCATTTAATGAATTGAATTACTGAAATAAATGTTTTGATGATATTCTAATTCATTGAGGAGGACTAGTATATATGTATATATATAATATTTAAAATTAGTGGGGCTGAGGTATTTGATCAGCACCTTTCAAGCAGAAAGCAATGAAAAAATAATAACTTTTGATCTTTATTCCACCAAAATTATATCAGATGGAACTGTATCAGGAATCTTAGAGCAGCAAATAACACTAATATGGAGGGAATGTAAACAATGAGACTCGTCTTTAGATTCTAGAGAATGGTGTGGGTTTTATGCACAAATAACAAGACACCCCATATGGCTACCACAGAATGTCTTCTGCCAGAATTGGCAATTTCCACTTACACAGTCCACTTACACGGAACACACACATATAAAAATGTTTTACATCTTTACAGGTATACCTTAAAGTAACATCAGTGGTAAATGGCCAGTGACTGAAAATCAAAGCAAAACTGGCTTAGTTGCCCATAGCAACCAATCACAGCATAGCTTTTATTTTCAAGAGCCAAATTTGAATCTGGTAAGTGTGCTCCGCATAGAAACTGCATTTCATGTTGGGTGAAACAATTCAAAACCACTGGGTGTTTATGTCAAGGGAAAAGTCCAGGCCACCCAAAGACTGTGAACAGGATTCGAGCCGTGTACGGAGATGAAACCAGACGATAAACCGAAACGCCGTGACTTTTGGATTGACTTGCAGGGCCAATTATAAGAGGACGAATTCGCTGACAGGCTGGTCTTCAGCGATGAGGCTGCCTTTTACCTCAGTGGGAAGGTCAATCGCCACAATATTAGAATTTGGAGCTCTGAAAAACCATGTGCCCTTATACTCACCTAAAGTAAAAGTGTTCTGTGCAATCAGCAGGCGCAAAGTCTACTGTCCCTTCCTTTTTTACTGTCACTGGCCACTCCTACCTGTACATGTTAAAAGAATGGCTTATGCCACAGATAGAGGAAGATCTGCCAAACCTAGTTTATCAGCAGGATGGTGCACCTCCACATATACATTTACCTTAATAAAACTCTACCGGAACTTTGGATCGGCCGCGCCGGAAACGATTCACCAATGTTGCGCTTGTCTCCACGATCACCAGACCTAACACCCTATGACTTCTTTCTCTGGGGCTACATCAAGGACTCAATGTATCTGCCCCCCACCCAGCCACAGGATCTAAACGAGCTGAGACAACGCATCACTGAAACAGTCCATATATCCGAAGATATGCTGGCACACGTCTGGACAGAACTGGACTACTGCCTAGACATCTGCCGTGTCACCAGTGGAAATCATTTGTGTCATGTTCTCGTGGTTATGAATACAGAGGCTATAATTTTGCACCACCCTTTTTTAATCACCCTGTATATATGTGTATATACCATAGAACAAAATAACGGCACCAGGACTTCAGAGTAGATGAAATAGGGTGGATTTATTAATCTCAAGTGAGCGACGTTTCGGTTTCGTCACAGATCCTTTCTCAAGGTTCTGTGACGAACCGAAACGTCGCTCACTTGAGGTGAATAAATCCACCCTATTTCATCTACTCTGAAGTCCTGGGGCTGTTATTTTGTTCTATGGTATATATACAAGCTGAGGAACTGATTCATCCCCCGATAGCGAGCATAATATATAGGTACGTTGGAGTGCTGTGTTCATCTGTTTTTGGACTATATACATATATACATATATATCTACAGTATATATATATATATATATATATATATATATATATATATATATATATATATATATATATACATACATACAATCTCTAGCAACACCGGCAGCGTGTGGGTGCAAGCTCTGAAGGACAGACCAAGTCCCAGATACACAGAAATCAAAAAATCAGCAGCAACTCCAATAGTTTGGGTGAAAAAAGTGCTTTCGTCAAAGAATGCTCCATTTGCAGCAATTACAGCATTGCAGACTTTTGGCATTCTAGCTGTTAATTTGCTGAGGTAATCGGGAGAAATTTCACCCCATGCTTCCAGAAGGCCCTCCCACAAGTTGGATTGGCTTGATGGGCACTTCTTGCATACCATACGGTCAAGCTGCTCTCTCAATAGCTCTATGGGGTTGAGATCTGGTGACTGGGCTGGCCACTCCATTACAGATAGAATACCAGCTGCCTGCTTCTTCCCTAAATAGTTCTTGCATTATTTGGAGGTGTGCTTTGGGTCATTGTCCTGTTGTAGGATGAAATTGGCTCCAATCAAGCGCTGTCCACATGGTATGGCACGGCGTGGTAAAATGGAGTGATAGCCTTCCTTATTCAAAATCCCTTTTACCTTGTACAAATCTCCCACTTCACCAGCACCAAAGTAACCCCAGACCATCACATTACCTCCACCATGCTTGACAGATGGCGTCAGGCACTCTTCCAGCATCTTTTCAGTTGTTCTGCGTCTCACAAATGTTCTTCTGTGTGATCCAAACACCTCAAACTTCGATTCGTCTGTCCATAACACTTTTTTCCAATCTTCCTCTGTCCAATGTCTGTGTGCTTTTGCCCATATTAATCTTTTCCTTTTATTAGCCAGTCTCAGATATGGCTTTTTCTTTGCCATTCTGCCCTGAAGGCCAGCATCCTGGAGTCGCCTCTTCACTGTAGACGTTGACACTGGCGTTTTGCGGGTACTATTTAATGAAGCTGCCAGTTGAGGATCTGTGAGGCGTCTATTTCTCAAACTAGAGACTCTAATGTACTTGTCTTGTTGCTCAGTTGTGCAGCGGGGCCTCCCACTTCTCTTTCTACTCTGGTTAGAGCCTGTTTGTGCTGTCCTCTGAAGGGAGTAGTACACACCGTTGTAGGAAATCTTCAGTTTCTTGGCAATTTCTCGCATGGAATAGCCTTCATTTCTAAGAACAAGAATAGACTGTCGAGTTTCACATGAAAGCTCTCTTTTTCTAGCCATTTGGAGAGTTTAATCGAACCCACAGATGTAATGCTCCAGATTCTCAACTATCTCAGCTTTATAGCTCCTCTAAACAGCAAAACTGTTTAGAGCGGTGCTAACGTAATTGCAGAAGTGTTTTCAAGTGTTTTCTAATCATCCATTAGCCTTCTAACACAGTCAGCAAACACAATGTACCATTAGAACACTGGAGTGATGGTTGCTGGAAATGGGCCTCTATACACCTATGTAGATATTGCATTAAAAACCAGACGTTTGCAGCTACAATAGTCATTTAGCACATTAGCAATGTATAGAGTGTATTTCTGATTAATTTAATGTTATCTTAAAAAACTGTGCTTTTCTTTCAAAAATAAGGAAATTTCTAAGTGACCCTAAACTTTTGATCGGTAGTGTATATTTATAAGAAGGAATTTAAATCTACTGGAAGGAATTGAGATAAGCACTCACACATTTACACACTTACAGTTGCTGACTGTGACATCCACGGCCGCGGACCATCGGAATTACTCACCCCTCGACGGCTGCAGCTATGGACTTGCTCACTTCCGCTTCGCTCTTCTGTGTCCTGTAGGGTCAGCGTGCACACTCGCGCCCGGCCTTAAAGGGCCAGTCCATGCACATGTAAATCATCAGTAATTAGCCCATGATCACCCTGGACTATAAGAAGGGCTCTGCCCTTTTACTCCTTGCCTGAGCGTTGTTTGCTTTCCTCTGTTAGTCTTGCAAATGGTCATCTGCCACGTTTTGCATCACCTGCCACCAAGGTCCCATTTGTGCCTAAGCCGTTGCTACTTTCTGGACTATTACAGGTACCCTGGTGCTCGGACTTTATATTGACTTGGTACACTGTTGTTTGTCCAGCTGCTACCCCGCTACGGCGGTGCGGCCTAGTGGGTCCACATCCCCACAGTTCTTGACACTGACATATTGAGAATATCATAGAGGAAAATGTGATATTGAATTATCTGTGTCCCAGTGGCGTTCATGATCCCTGCTTTGGTGTAACCGCAACAGCCAGGAAATGGTTGTAATCATCCTAAAAGAAAAGGGAAATATGAAGTCTGTATTCTGTAATATAAAGGCTCTTTCTTTACATACTAGATAAAGAAATTTGTATAATAAGATGTTGACGCAAACCTGGCCAAAATATATTAGACTGCAGGTATTAGATGGGTGTATCAAATGACATCCTCCAGTACACTTATCCAGATCCAAATCCATATGTTATATCGATATATCGAAGAGAAGTAAGGCACAAAGGGACAATGCTTTGTATACCCAAAAATATGCTTCTCTGCTTTATTGATAAAAATTCAACTACAATAATATCTTTCAAAAAAGCAGTATGCTTGAGGTCAGCCAATCGTTTACAATGGGGCGATGCACGTGCAAACCAATCACAAGCAAGAAAGGCCCCTCACATGTAAGAACAGAATAAGCCGTAAAGACAAAGCCGTATGCGAAACACGCGTCGAGGCATCTCCTGGGGTGTTCCTATCCTGTACAGCCTTATCTCGCATTTCTTTGCATCCATCATGACTAAGAGTATGTTTTCATTGTTCAGTCATTCACATGTCTTGTATATCATCTATGTCTGAGTCTTTGACATTTCAGACTGTATTATCTCTGATTAGACACCATCCTACATATAGTGGGGCTATCTCCCCACGTGCTATACCTAGTTATATACCTTACCTTTTGTGTCTCAGACTGTATTATCTTTGATTAGATTTTTTCATCTAGGGTATCTCTATCTATCATATAGTGGGCTTATTTCCCCTTCAGCTATACCTAGTTATATGCTCTCTGTCATTTGTTGGTATGCAATAGTGCTATGTTCCACTTTTTGATATATGCTCAAACTTGGGTATGGCTATGTTATAACTGGTATTTGTCATGTCCGTGGCTGCGGGCTGTCAGCTCCGTTTTTCCCTTGAGAGCCGCAGCCACGAGTCGGCAAGCGCTGGCCCCAGCCTCCTCCTCAGGAGAAGCCAGCGCACGCGTCTACTCACCAATGCCGGATCCCGTAGGGTGCGCACGCACGCTCGTGCCCGCTCTTAAAGGTGCAGCATGCGCACCGGACCTCGTTCCTGAAATTTGACCCGTGAGTAGTCTGGACTATAAGAGGGGTCCAGCCCCCTAGTTCTATGCCTAAGCTTTGTTGTTGTATTCCTAGTCTGTCTTGCAAATGGCCCCCTAGTGTTTCCTGCTCCCAGTGTTTCCTGTTCCTGTATCCTGATCTAGTGCCGTGCTTGCTGTAGCTGTGCTGTGCTGTATTCTACGCCTGACCTGCTACTCCACACCTGACGTCCACCTGCTGCCAAGTTCCTGCCTAGCCTGCCTTGCTACTGTCCGAGCTGCCACAGGTACCCTATACGAACTATAGACTCTGACCTGCGTCCTGTTGGCCAGCTGCCATACCGCCAAGGCGGTACGGCCCAGTGGGTCCACGAACCCCTCGTGACAGTATTATCCATTGCCCTTGTACATTGTGGCTCAGGCACATATCTATTTTGTACTGGATATTGTATAGGCACCTATTTATGTGTCTTGTATTTTGCTCTCCCATCTTTTAACTGTATTGGTGATTTTATGTTCTTTGACTATTTTTCTATTAAAGTTATATTTGTACTATTACTCAGGTGTGCTATCGTTCTTTTTTTGGAATACTATTGTAGGTTTTCATGTGACAATCACAGG
The DNA here is from genome assembly GCF_050947455.1 of Rhinoderma darwinii. Classification (NCBI taxonomy): domain Eukaryota; kingdom Metazoa; phylum Chordata; class Amphibia; order Anura; family Rhinodermatidae; genus Rhinoderma; species Rhinoderma darwinii. Next base: position 279,641,100 of record NC_134688.1, read on the forward strand.
CTGCAGCGGTCACATGGGATGCAACATCATCCCAGGAGGCCGGAAGAAGGGGAGAGTTCTAGATAATTCTGGGTAAGTATGATCTTTTTTTTTTTTCGGAGTTGTAATTTTTGCGGCGTAAATGCTGAGATTACGCCACAAACGTTGCAACACTGGGCTTTCAAATGCGGGTTTCCCATCACCATTGAATTCAATGGGGAAAACCGCAACAGAAAATCAACAAAACGCAGCATGCTGCGGAATTAAATTCTGCACCACAGGTCAAGTCATTAAAATTTGCGCTGCGTTTTTTTTTCCGCAGCGTCGGCATGAGATTTACAAAATCTCATCCACATGCTGCTACTGTAAATGCTGCGGAATTTCCGCACAGAATTCCATTACGGAAATTCCGCAGCGTTTACACTATGTGGGTTCCCGGCCTTACCAATCACATCTAAGTTGTGTACAAAGATGTGATCGATAACATCTTGATCCGACCGCTGTCACTGAACCTGTTAGTCCCACTGATCTGACGGATTCAGGTCTCAATGCACGCTACAGCTTCTCTGTATACAGGATACAAAGCAACTGTATTAAAAAAAAGTAAAAACAGATTTTGAAAAAATGTAATTTTCAAAGTTGCACCAAACGCACTGAGAGACATTTTTATTTAAAAATAAAAAGAAAAAAGATTTTCAAAGGTGTACATAGCCTTTAAACAGAATCTCCTCACCCCACACATAGCATTTAGGGTCAGTTCACATGTTGCGTAAATACTGCGGATTTTACGCAATGGAATTCGTTGCAAAAAATCTGCAGGCAATACAGTACCAGCAAAGTGGATGAGATAAAACAAATCTCATTCACACGCTGCGTAAACACTGAGCGGACAAACGCTCAGAAATAGACCTGCGGTGCAGAGTTTTATACCGCAGCATGTAAATTGTATTTGCGCAATTGCTGCTTATTTGTTGCCGGTTTTCCCCATTGAATTCAATGAGGAGGTAAAACTCGCAACACATAGCAGTTGTTGCTCTTTTTGAGGCGGGTTTGCAGTAATTCTGCTGTAAAAACTGCAACTCAAAAAAAAATAATCTTATACTCACCCAGAACTGTGTGTTTCTTCCTGCAGGCTGACCTCCTGTGATGATGCTTCAACTCATGTGACGGCCACTGCAGCCAATAGCAGGATGCAGGCGGTCTCCTGGGATGAAACGTCATCCCAGGAGGTCGGCCTGCTGGCAGGCCGGCTGAATGCTGCAGTTTCCACAGCGGACATTCCGGGCGAAAAACTGCACCACACTTTGGTGTGGATTTTCGCCCGGAATTCCATGCGGAGCACAGGGCGGATATGCTGAGTGATTTTACGAAGCATATCATCCCCGTGTGAACTCAGCCTAACAGTTGAGTTCCCTCTCTCCCCAAAAAAATGTATAATGAATCTCTTGCCCCACACATAGAATTCACAGCCAAGTCCCACCCTCCCCCACAAAAATGGTTTAAAGAGGCTCTGTCACCAGATTTTGCAGCCCCTATCTGCTATTGCAGCAGATAGGCGCTGCAATGTAGATTACAGTAACGTTTTTATTTTTAAAAAACGAGCATTTTTGGCCAAGTTATGACCATTTTCGTATTTATGCAAATGAGGCTTGCAAAAGTACAACTGGGCGTGTTGAAAAGTAAAAGTACAACTGGGCGTGTATTATGTGCGTACATCGGGGCGTGTTTACTACTATTACTAGCTGGGCGTTGTGTTTAGAAGTGTCATCCACTTCTCTTCAGAACGCCCAGCTTCTGGCAGAGCAGCACTGTGACGTCACTCACAGGTCCTGCATCGTGTCGGCACCAGAGGCTACACTTGATTCTGCAGCAGCATCAGCATTTGCAGGTAAGTAGCTACATCGACTTACCTGCAAACACCGATGCTGCTGCAGAATCATCTGAAGCCTCTGGTGCCGACACGATGCAGGACCTGTGAGTGACGTCACAGTGCTGCACTGCCAGAAGCTGGGCGTTGTGAAGAGAAGTGGATGACACTTCTATACACAACGCCCAGCTAGTAAAAGTAGTAAACACGCCCCGATGTATGCACATAATACACGCCCAGTTGTACTTTTACTTTTCAACACGCCCAGTTGTACTTTTGCAAGCCTCATTTGCATAAATACGAAAATGGTCATAACTTGGCCAAAAATGCTCGTTTTTAAAAAATAAAAACGTTACTGTAATCTACATTGCAGCGCCTATCTGCTGCAATAGTAGATAGGGGTTGCACAATCTGGTGACAGAGCCTCTTTAAGCAAATCCACTCCCCCACATATATAATTTACAGCTAAGTCCCCCCTCCACCACAAAAAACTTTTACACAAATCCCTTCCCCCATACATCGTATTTACAGCTAAGTCTCCCCTCCCCCACAAAAACGTTTTACACAAGTCCCCTACCCCACATATAGCATTTACAACTAAGTCCCCCGTCGCCTACAAAAACTATTTCTAAAGAATCCCCCTTCCCCCAAACATAACGTTACAGTTTCTTACCTGCCCTGAGCAAAATATTCATCAGCTGCCTGTTAAAAGTTGCAGGCAGGAGGGGAGGAGAGCTGTGTGTCACTGCTCCTCCCCAGCTCTTCTTCCTCAGTTCTCCCTCCCCTGGTTAGAAGGACCTGTCTGGTGGGCGGCTCCCTCCACATGGCACTTGTTTCCTGCTCATGCAGCATCTTCCTCTCAGGGCTCCAGCGTAAGTTACTACACAGAACGGCCCGTTGCATTGCAGGGCCTGTTCCTTTCTTGTTTTATTATTACTATTACTGTTCTCCCTCTACTGACAGCCTGCCAGGAGAAGGAGAAGTTACAGCAGGTCTGCGGGGACACGTATGCTCAATAACCTCTTGGAATTTGAAAAACGGGATCATAACATAACTACTGTCCAATTAGAAAAAGAAATTGCAGACATACAAACGTTTAATTCTCTTCCTGAGTTTAGTACATCTGAAAGTAAATTACCAAAAAATATTGAGAAACTAAAGGGAGAAATAAAAGAGCGAAAACATCGTAAATATATTCGTGATCGAAGGGCTTTGATACGGGACAAGCGTATACATATAGGACACGTCCATATTCAACTTCTAAACATACAACCATCTTTACTGATTTATCAGAATCTGATGCCTCTGGCACGGACGATTGTAGACCATCTAATGAGAATTTAAGGCTAGGTACTAAACGTAAAATCAGAAGTAATAGATTTAACTCCTCTAAGAGAACCCCTACATCGTCTAAACCAACAACAGCAGGTTATCCTAATCGTACTGGGACATGTCTCCCTACCAGTTCCAGCTCCAAATCTATGTCTTCTATTTCTGCTGCCTCACCCCTACCAGGCTTTTTGGGTATACCACCTACCGGTATAGGTCTAACAAATGGAGGGAACAATATGGGCTCATCAAGCATTATCAATACATCAATGACCCTTCTCACCACATTTCCTTTTTTAGGACCACCCAACTCGAAACAATAACACCATCTATGCTGCAAGACCCTAGAGATGATGAGATGCAGATTTTCAATCTGTCCTTACATCATTTGAATCGCTATCAAGAAGCTTTACTACGTAAGGGCCTGTCGTATACTCCCGCGCCTGCCTTTGATGATTTCATCTGGTCAAAGGACATCAATCTTTTCGCCAGAAAATTGGCTTTACATAAGCATTTCAAAAATATCACTTATGATGGGACCCATCTTAGTCGTGAGGAATCAAATACCCTTAGGGACCTTGAAACTTTGCTTGATGAAAACGAATTTGGAGTTGCCACTGCTACCAGTCCTTTTTTGTCTCTACGACCCAATTCTAAGCTTACTCCTCCTTTTTCCCAATATAGTCATATTGACATTTTTGTTAAGATGGTATGTACTGATCTGAGGAAATGAAGAAATAATAAGTCAAAGGTTTTTGGTAACCTTAGTACTAATGAGAGATTGGCAATGGATGACTTATGTAAAAACGATGAATTGGTTTTGAAACCTTCTGATAAAGGAGGTAATATAGTGGTTATAGACCGAGTTGATTATGCTCACATAGTCCATAGACTACTAGACGACACTACTACTTATGTCATATTAGAAAATAATCCCACTCATCGTTTGCTGATGGAATTACATCTTCTCCTTACAGAGGCTAAAACAAAAAGTTTAATCACCATGGACGAATTCAAACGTCTATTTAACCCTAATCCCACTTTAGCAACGTTTTATGCCTTACCAAAGATTCACAAGGCCTCTCGCCCCCCCCCCCCTGGCAGGCCCATTGTATCGGGAAACGATAACCTCACACAGGGGATCAGTCTATATGTAGACAAAATACTTTCAACTTTTGTCTCCTCATTACCCTCTTTTCTAATACTAAGATACTAGGGACACTGTCGCCAGGATCCAAGAGATCAATGTTACTTAAACTGCAATGCTGGCAAGTATAGACGTGGAATCGTTATACACTAATATTCAGCACGATTTAGGTCTCACTGCGGTCTAATATTTTCTGAGTGCCAAAGCCACTCAATTTCAACTACACAATGAATTTGTTTTGCCACTTTTACGTTTTTTGTTAACACATAATTTCTTCATTTTTGATAGGAAGTACTATCATAAATTAAAGGGCACTGCCATGGGCACCCACTTATGCTAATTTATAGGGAAAAATCTGCGCAAATTTTTGGTGCATAGCCACTATTCCACACAAAGTGCTTCACAGCAGACCTGGCTAAAATCCTCAGTTAAAGGTTCCCACCCATGTGGTCGATGCTCCTTCTGCCCCCTTATGCCTATGACCAAGATTTTTACCAATCCACCTGACGGTAAATCCTATGTGATCAAGCAATTTATTAATTGTCATAGCAGTGGGGTGATATATGTAGCCAAATGCCCATGTCCGAAACTTTATGAGGGCAAGACTACTCAAGAATTAACGAGGCGAATTTCCAAGCACCTTAGTACGATTAATAATAAAGAAGACACAAGTCTGTCCAGACATATGCATCAATTACATGGAGGCAACACCAATTTACTTCAGTTTTGGGGTGTTGCCCAGGTTAAATTGGGCCCTAGGGATGGAAATTTGGACTGCAAACTCCTGCAGGAAGAAGCACGATGGATTCATCGCTTGTGCTCTCTGAACCCCTTGGGTTTGAATGAGGGATTTACTTTTGCAGTTTTTCTTTAGATATTTTACTCTAAACTGTTACTGTATTGTACAGCCTTTATGTTTGTTCGGATTGATCAATGACTTGCACTTCGTTTACAGTTTGTATCTATTACTAGAAATACTATGGCTAGTAAGGCTTACAGAACAAGCCAATCACTTATATGTGATGGCCCCATTCTCTCTCTCTCTTTCTTGCTTATTTTATTTCACATTTATTATTTTGTTATTTTTGTTTATTATTAAGGCGTACTGTTTAACACCTTCCCGACCGCCCACTGTCTTTTGACGTCAGGCGGTGCAGGTGCTTAATCTACAGAGACGTCTTTTGGCGTCACTGCAGATGAAGCTGATGAGCGCTCGTGTGAGCGCTCATCCTCTAAGCAGGAGCTGTAACTAACAGCTCTTGATCTTAGAGCAGCCTCCTGAACACAGCTGGAGTCGGCAAACATTCGGACCCCAGCTGTTTAACCCTTTGATTACCGCGGTCCGTGACCGCGGCATGATCAAAGGGAATTCCCCTCTTTGATTGCATCACCGGGATTCCAGTGATGTGATCAAACACTGGGAAATCCCTCTGCAGTCAGACCTGGGGACCTACAAAGGACCCCAGGGCTGTCTGTTCAGCAGCCTGTGTCATAGTGACACAGTGTAATGTATTAGCATACAGAAGTATGCTAATACATTACAAGTAAAAAATAAAGTTACAAATAAAGTTATCCCTTGATGGGATTAAAAAAAAAAAGTAACAAAACAAATAAATAAATAAAAAAAGTCCCAAAAAGAGTCTTTATTTTGCATTAAATACACTTTATTGCCCCTACACTAAATAAAAACAAAATACCTACACATATTAGGTATCTACACGACCGTAATAACCTGAAGAATTAATCTAATGGGATATTTAGCGTGAAACGTGAACGGGATAAAAAATAAACAAAAAAAACTTTTCCGACAATCGCTTTTTCCTATATTCACGCCGTAAAAAATTTTTTTTTTACCCCCAAACTGTGGGGAAAAAAAAAATACTATTTCTCTCGCATAAAACAAGGCCTCATACAGCCACGTCAGTGAAAAAATAAAAAAGTTATGGCTGCTGAAACGCAGAGAGGCAAAAACAGAAAAATTTAGCTGGTCATTAACGTCTTTTCAGGCCCGGTCATTAAGGGGTTAACCTTGGGATTATTTGTTATATCGCAATGTATCCCTTCTTCCATTGTTATATGAACTGGGTAGGTCATTACATTACAAACTTTGACATCCTTGTCACAATCTAGACCAAGTCCGTGTATATGCCTGGTGCCTCCCTTCTTTCGGTTTTTAACAAATGTTCCTTCGGTTCCACTGTTATGTGGACCAGGGAAGTTACTACGGACACACACAAACAAATACTCCCACATAAATCCTATATACAGGGCATGCATGCTGCATCATCTGGCAAATATTATGTATACTCCCTTATAACTTGCGACTGTACTCCCAAAATATATTAAACCGAGCAAAGAAAGAACCAAGGAGTCTTTGAGTCAAAAAATACATGTAGTCTTTTTATTCAACAATATTACACTATTTATACAAAATGAATTTTTAAAAATGAATCACAAATAAAAGCATGGCCACCACATGAGTCAAATGTAGGTCAGAATATAATCATGTGAATAGGTATATACCTCAAGACAAAGATGTAAAGTAACATGAGGTAAGATGTACAAGCTACAGGTAAATGGTTAAACTGCTTGCAGAGTGGGTGCAAGGGATGTAACTCACAATTATGCAAAGTACAATAGAGTCAGGACTATTAGGGTATGTTCACACGGCCAAATTTCAGACGTATACGAGGCGTATAATGCCTCGTTTTACGTCTGAAAATAGGTCTGCAATACGTCGGCAAACATCTGCCCATTCATTTGAATGGGTTTGCCGACGTACTGTGCAGACGACCTGTAATTTACGCGTCGTCGTTTGACAGCTGTCAAACGACGACGCGTAAATATACTGCCTCGGCAAAGAAGTGCAGGGCACTTCTTTGCCACGTAATTTGAGCCGTTCTTCATTGAAATCAATGAAGCACGGCTCAAGGTTTACGAGCGTCTCAGACGCCTCGTAAATTACGAGGAGGAGCTTTTACGTGTGAAACGAGGCAGCTGTTAACAGTCTGTCTTTTCACACGTAACTGCCTCTCAGCGTGTGAACATACCCTTACACCAAATCATGTAATGTCCACAACGACTAATGCATGTATGAATACTGGGAGAATGCCCATGTGCGTATTAGAGCCCAGACAGCAACCAGCAGCAAATAGTAAAAAACGAAGTACTAGCAGAGTACTAACCCATGTAGCTGAGACTCCAAATGGCGGCCGGCCCCAACGTGTTTCGGCTTCCGCCTTCGTCCGGGGCTCTAATACGCACATGGGCATTCTCCCAGTATTCATACATGCATTAGTCGTTGTGGACATTACATGATTTGGTGTAATAGTCCTGTCTCTATTGTACTTTGCATAATTGTGAGTTACATCCCTTGCACCCACTCTGCAAGCAGTTTAACCATTTACCTGTAGCTTGTACATCTTACCTCATGTTACTTTACATCTTTGTCTTGAGGTATATACCTATTCACATGATTATATTCTGACCTACATTTAACTCATGTGGTGGCCATGCTTTTATTTGTGATTCATTTTTAAAAATTCATTTTGTATAAATAGTGTAATATTGTTGAATAAAAAGACTACATGTATTTTTTGACTCAAAGACTCCTTGGTTCTTTCTTTGCTCGGTTTAAAATACTCCCACATGTTGGTCTTGTGTTTGATTAAGTCCTCGAGCATGCGCAGTACTTCCATGCCTTGCAGTTCTGATAAGCCAGTGTATTTACGTAAAAATTCTGACATGGTTGTCCTTATTTAAACTAAGTGCCCGAGCATGCGCATTACTTACCATTCCGGCGGCTCTTATGAGACCATGGATTTACTTTCTATGTTCTTAAAAGTACATATGCGCATGCACGTACCTTCTCCTCTGATAGGCTGACCTCGCTGTCATCTCATTTGTGGGCTTTTCTGTCAATTTCAATGGAAGAGGGCTGGTCCTGCCTAGCCTGATCCGATTGGTCTAGTATAGTTACACACCTCCCAGCACGTCATTGGAAACTTCCTTAACAGAGAATTTTCCGGCGCGCCGTCATTAGCCCCGATAACCCCTGAGGACGCTACATCTGTAGCGAAACATGTCGGGGGGGGGGGGGCTCTTCTAATTTTAATACATGCTTGGTTACTGGGTACACTGGTAGTCTATCTATGAAGTTGCTGCTACAACTAGCAGTCTCTGTGCTTAGCTTGGACGCCTTGGTTAATAGGTGTCCTCTACACGTGCATTGTGACGTAATCACATACGTTCTCTGGCCAGTTCCAAGCATTGATCATTTTAATCATATTTGTTTGGCCTGTCTGTTTGCTAAATATAGCATAATAAAGATTTATAACTTTACTGGTAGTTGGAAAATAGGGCGATCTTGCCTGTTGGCATTTAGTTGTTAGTTATTATATTGTGCCCGCCAGCTACCAAGGGTCTACAGTTTATGTGTTTGGAACTATATACTGTCACGGCTGTGGGGTATGTGCATCCACTAGGTCATTTCGCCATAGCCGGAGAAGCAGCTGGCCAAACAACAGTCAATAACCGTCTCTCGGATATGGGTACATGGGTAGAAGATCAGGCAGGTATTCGGAGTAGCCGACATGTGGTGAAGCAGGCACAGACGATGCTTGGCGTAGGAGATGACACTGGACGTCGTAGATAACACCAGACGTGGCAGATGGAAACAGACGTGGCAGATGAGGCACACACAACTCCCACAATAGGCTTAGGCTCAGGAACAAACACAGCAACAGGATACAAGTAGCAAGTTTCTAGAGAGACAATTTAGGGATTACCACAATAGCAATTGGAGACTTTTGAAAGTAAAAGGTATTGATAAGTTATACAAGGGAAAAAGAGGAGGTGACATATTTAGACACCTCCCACGGAGAGAATTAAAGTGGATTGTAACATTAGATACAATGTCACCAAAGTGTCTGAACAAATCTCTAAGCTTTGCATCTTACTTATGAATATATTTACGTGAATTCTACTTTTTAATTAAACTTTTCTATACTAATAGTGTATGGAACAGGATGCACATTTATAACTTATAATACATTAGGGAAACCGAATGAAATTGTGTGATTAAAGGAGGATCCATCCAGCAGCCTGAATCCATGATTTGATCTTGTATAGATATAATGAATGTTTTAGGAATATTATTATGTTTAATTTAATTGGTTGAGAGTAACTCGTGTCAGGTAATTGTTTTGGGATAATAATCACATCACTATAACAACTAGTATGGAAATATTTTGTTAACTTTGTATGGTTCACCACTATTTATTAACCGCTTCCCGCTGCAGCCACTTTTGACCTTCCTGGCAGAGCCTTATTTTTCAAATCTGACATGTGTACCACTTTATGTGGTGGCCTTGGATTTCCTCACCAAGGCCACCATTACAGTGGGAGGCATTGAAGTGCGTGGTTAGAGGTGTCCTAATTCAGCATGGGGCTCGCTTGAAAAGGGAAAAAGGGGTAGCTATTGCACGGCTCCTTGCGCGGATACGGGAGTTGGAGTCCAGTCATAAGCGAAGCTCCTTCTTCACAGGTTTTTTCTGAGCTTACTACAACGCGAGAATCCTTGCGTTCTCTGCTAGACCAATCGCATGCTAGATTTCGGGAATCGGATGCGCAAACACTCATACGAATTTGCAGATAAATGTCGCAGGTCCTTGGCAAGGATTTTACATCCCCGAACGCAAGCATCATATATTCCTAAAATTGCGTCTCCCACTGGCGACGAGGTTCATGACCCTGTCGGTATCACTGAATGTTTCAGACATTATTACTCTACTTTGTATAACCTCAAAGGTAATTTTCATAATATGCATACTGATGCGTTGCGTGAAAAAATTTATCATTATGTACAGGGCACGGCCTTGCCGTCTTTGGAGGCTGGGGACGCCTTGGGACTTGAGGAAGATATTTTGGACTCGGAAGTGTTGCGGGCGATTGGGGACTCTCCTTTGGGCAAAAGTCCAGACCTGATGGGTTTAACAATAGATTTTATAAGACGTTTAAGGATCAACTCGCTCCCTTTTTGACAAAAGTCCTTAACTCTCTGTCTTCCTCTTGTCCCTTTGCGCCTCAGTCTCTTGAGGCTCATATTATCCTTCTGGCAAAACCGGGTAAGGACCCTACGACGTGTGCAAATTTTAGGCTCATTTCATTGATTAATGTAGATGTGAAAATCTTTGCAAAATTGATTGCTTCTCGCCTCTCTCCGTTATTGCCGGACTTGGTCACGGATGATCAGGTGAAGTTTGTGCGGGGTAGAGAAGCCCGGGATAATACTAACAAGACCCTTCTTTTAACATCATATTGTTTACTATGAACTACACACCTATCTTACAGCGTACCTTGCGAGAGTTGGAGGCATATGGGGGTGGGCGCATGTTGTGGTTCGGGCGTATTAACACTGTTAAAATGGATATCTTGCCTAAATTTCTGTATATATTTCAGACTGTCCCTATTGGGGTTCCTGCGTCCTTCTTCAAGACCTTGCATGGGGCCATAACCAAATTTGTATGGGGCTCTTCTAAGCCTTGGATTAGATTTTCTGTCCTCAGTAGGCCCAAGGTGGAGGGGGCGCGGGCTTACCGGACTTTAAACGTTACCATCAAGCTGCGATCCTCATGAGGTTGGTGGATTGCTTCCGCTCGGCTGCAGGTGAGCAATGGGTGCAAATTGAGAAAGTTATGTCCTCTCTTGCATTGTCTTCTCTGCCTTCGTTGACTGTCTCCCAGCGACTAACATCTTCTCTGCCTTTCCTCATACGTCAGTTTCTTGTCGTCTGGGAGCGGATCATTGGTACCCTGGACCTTGCTCACCGTCCGGGTCCTTTGACTCCACTTTTTGATAACCTTTCCTTCCCTCCAGCGGTGGGTGTGGACACATTCCTGTGTTGGGGGAGACAGGACGGCGGATACCTAGCTCAGACCCTTACGTCCGATGGTGCTATTTAGTCACTTGCTGCTGTCTCTGAGGCCTGCCCGGGGAGATGATCAATATGGTGGTCTTATTTCCAGCTGCGTTCATATCTCTCTTTCATGGGTGATTGTTTGGTGTTGCTTCAGGATAAGACTCCTTTAGAACTTTATCTGTCCTTGACTTCTGCTCCTTCTCACATGCTGTCCTATCTGCATGGGATTCTCCGCCCTAGCTATTCTTTTTCTCAATTGGTGTTCACTACAGCATGGGATGAGGAAATGGGGGTTCGACACTCTGAGGATTGGGGGACTTCCTTTTTCTTAGCTCACAAATTGACAACTTCTTGTTTTGCTCAGGAAAAAAATTATAAAATCCTTACCAGATGGTACCGTTGTCCTTCCTTCCTGAATAGGATATTTCCTGATGTGTCTGCTGATTGTTGGAGGTGTGGGGAGGCTCCTGAAACGATGTTGCATATTTGGTGTCATTGCCCTAAGTTCCGTCCCTTTTGGGGAAAAAATGTTGACCTCGGAAACAAGCTGTTTGACACTGAAGTTCCTACATCTAATTCTATTGGCTTGCTTTCCATGGTTCCTGGCTCACTCCCACACCTCCAAAAAGGTATCTTTCGGCATTTTTTGACTGCAGCTCGCACTATCATACCACGTCACTGGAAGTCCATACATGTACCTTCTTTGCAGGAATGGGTTACTGAAATGAACGGGATTATGAAGATGGAGGAGTTGATGTCTGCTGATCGGGGTAAATCTGACATCTTTGTTCAAAATTGGTCAGTCTGGTCGGTGTTTCGGGGTGGTGCTGATTTACCTCTCTGGCTGGATGGCCTCTTTTGAATGTTCTTATTGCCAATTCTCTATGCTTTTGTTTGTGCTTCCTTCTGTTGTCTTGTGTTTGTGTCATTTTGTGTTGGAATTAACACTTAAAAATTGTCATTCTTACTTGTTTTTTGGGACTGGTCTCCCTGCATATTGCAGTACTGTTGCATTTGAATATGGATATTGTGCTGTTATTTGCCATTGGATGTTATTATCCTCTTTTCGTATTTTCTTTCTTTTTGATGTTTGGGAGATTTGATTTTATGTATTTGTAAATTTGTATACCTTGAATTTATTGCACTGCGTGCAAAGTTTTGCCGTTTCGTATGATGTCTTATTTGCTGGTTTATATTGTCATAAAAATTGTTGATAAAGAAAAAAAAAAAAAAAAAAAAAGAATAGGGCAGTGAAAATAAAAATAAAAAATAATTTTTCTTCAATAAGACGTAGCTTTAGCTCCAAATTTTTTATATAGAAAGTCTTTCTTGCTACCCTCTTATAGTCCAGAATCTCTCGCACCTCAAAGATATCAGAAGAACCACTGGGAGAAACTGCAGAATGAGGAGATTTACTGTAACGGTAAACCACAGGTTTCAGGAGGGACACATGAAATGAGTTGGGGATTCTGAGGGTCGGAGGCAGCCGAAGTTTATAGGACACAGGGTTTATTTGTTGCAAGACTTCAAAAGGTCTGAGGAACCTGGGAGCAAATTTGTAAGAAGAAATTTTTGAGCGGATGTTTTTAGAAGACAGCCAGACTTTGGTTCCAGGGGGTAACTCTTCTTCTTCTCTTCTTCTCCTATCAGAATTCCTCTTCATGCGGTCGACCGCCGGTAGGACAGAGGACCTGGCCTGCTGCCAGATGAGAAAGAAGTCTCCAAATGCAGAGTTAGCTGCGGGTACTTGAGATGTAGCAAGAACTGGAAGAGGAACACGTGGATGTTGTTTGTAAACAATGAAGAATGGAGTAGGGCAGTAGATTCACTTGTGTGGTTGTTGTAGGAGAACTCGGCCCAAAGAAGGAGCTGAAGCCAGTTGTCATGCTAACAGAAATTAAATGCCGAAGGTAATTTTTCAATATTTGGTTAATTCTCTAGACTTGTCCGTTAGACTGAGGATGATAGGCAGAGGAAAAGTCCAATTTTACATTAAGGAGTTTACAGAGGGCTCTCCAGAATTTCGAAGTGAATTGTACCCCCCGATCAGACACGATATAGAGAGGCAATCGGAGCAGACGGTAGATATGTTGTATGAAGAGACTAGCTAGACGAGGAGCTGAGTGAAGATCGGTTAGTGGGATGAAATGTGCCATCTTAGAAAACACCACTTAGACATTAGTGCATCCAGCTGAAGGAGGAAGGTCAGTAATAAAATTCATTGCAATATGTTGCCAGGGGACATCAGGCACTGGCAGGGGTTGGAGCAGACCAGCAGGTCTGGGATTAGCAGATTTATTAGAGGCATAGATAGTACAGGAGGAGACAAAGTCTGCAACATCATTAGGCAGCGTGGGCCATCAGTATTGGCGTACAATTAGGTCCCGGGTTTTACGGATGCCAGAGTGCCCAGCCAGTTTGGAACTGTGTCCCCAGCGGAGAATATTTTTCCTACCTGCAAGATGAACAAAGGTCTTCCCAGGGGGAATGTCTCTAATTTAAAGAGGATTGATGGAAATAACTCTGGAAGAATCTATAATGCATTGAGGAGTCTCTTCAGAGTCCTCCATCTCAAACGACCAAGACAGGGCATTGGCACTCACATTCTTGTCTGCGGGACGCAAGTAAAGCACAAACTGTAATCGGACGAAGAACAGCGACCACCTGGCTTGACGAGGATTTAATCGTTGAGCAGACTGGAGATAAGTAAGATTCTTGTGGTCCGTAAAGATGACCATAGGATGTATGGCGCCCCCCAGCAAATGTCTCCATTCCTCTAAGGCCAACTTGATGGCCAGTAACTCCCGATCCCCAATGGAGTAATTGCGCTCTGCAGGAGAGAATAGTCTCGAGTAGTAGCCACACACCACTGACTTAACCTTGGAGTTTCTCTGAAATAGAAGTTCACATGTACCAACAGAAGAAGCGTCAATCTCTGAAGAGAACTGTCGAGATATGACATGATGAAGAATCGAGGCTGGAGTGAAGGCACTCTTGAGGCTGATAAATGCAGACTCTGCCTCCAGGGTGCACACTTTGTCGTTCATCCCCTTCTTAGTAAGGGTAGAAATTGGGAGCAGTCAGCGACGAGAAGTTTGGGATAAACTGCCGGTATAAATCTGCGTATCCCAGAAATCGCTGTATGGCCTGAAGGCCCTGAGGAAGTAGCCACTCTAAGACGGACTTCACCTTCTCGGGATCCATCTTGAGTCCACGATCGGAGACAATGTAGCCCAGGAAAAGCAGAAAATTCTTCTCAAATATGCACTTTTCTAGTTTAGCATACAGGTGATTCTCCTTTAGTCGCAAGACTTGACGAACATGCTTCCGATGCGTTGGTGAGTAAATCAGGATGTCATCCAAATACACCACCACGCAGACATACAGGAGGTCCTGGATGATGTCATTCACAAATTCCTGAAACACCGCTGGAGTGTTAAACAGGCTAAAGTGCATCACAAGATACTCGTGTCCGTCTTGAGTGTTGAATGTGGTCTTCCACTTGTCACCTTGATTGATTCGGATTGAGTTGTAAGCCCCACATAAGTCCAGCTTGGCTCCACGAATGCGATCAAAGAGCTCTGAGATTACCGGCAACATATACATGTTCTTAACCGTGATTTGGTTAAGACCACGGTAATCAATACAGGGTCGAAGAGATGTATCTTTTTTTATCACGAAAAACCCTGGTTCTCCGACATGGCCTGGGTCTCTGGAAAGGAGGATATACCTGTCCACGAGGAGGTGAGGTGTCTGAGAGAAGTTCTATAGGGCAATCGTAGGGATGATGAGGAGGAAGGACCTCTGGTTCCTTTTTACTGAAGACGTCCGCAAAGCCGGCATAGTGTGTGGGTAGTCCAGGGAGCGACTGTGGCTAAGGAGACTGGATTGGACGAATCTGTGGTAGGCAGAGGTGGAGACACTTGGGGCCCCATTGTAGGACCACTCCGGAGTTCTAGTCGTGATCTGGAGCATGTAAACGATGCGAAGGCAGGCACAGAAAAGTAGGATTGAAAGCTTTAGGCAGGACGAAGAAGACAATCTATTCCGCATGGAGGATGCCGAACAAACAACCCTAGGCGCTGGAGTTTCCCGGCTTTGTGGACATTAACGCACAAACTGACCTCTGAGGCCGCAATACAAACACAGTCCAGAAGTGCATCTACGCTGTTTTTCCTGGAAGGACAATTTGAGTCGGTCCACTTGCATGGGTTCCTCTGGCGGGACAACAAAAGAGGGCAGCAGAGGTTGCTGGAACTTGGGTGGATGCCAGTTTAGGGTACTTTCTGTCAAGGCGAGTCTCCTAGGCCCATTCCTGGATTCTCATGTCGATCTGGGTCGCCAACAGAATGAGGGAATGCAGGGAGGATGGGAGGTCACGAGCGGCAAGCTCATCTTTAATTTGTAGAGACAGTTCCTTCCAGAAGGTAGCAACTAAGACCTCATTGTTCCAGGCAAGTTGCACTGCCAGGGTGCGGAACTGGATAGCATATTCTCCAACCGTGGTTTCACCTTGACGGAGGGTCAGAATTGATGCAGCTGCAGAAGATGACCAACCAGGTTCCTCGAAAACTGTATGGAAAGTCTGTAAGAACATCTGCAAATTGGAAATCTCTGGACCCTCACGTTCCCAGATAGGATAAGCCCATGCCAGTGCCTTACCAGTAAGAAGGGAAATTGGTCTCATCGGAGGGAACAACCTTGCGTGCAGCCTGTGGATTTGGCATTGGTTAATAAAACCTCTGCAGGTCTTCGCATCCCCGTCGTAGCGAGGTGGTAGCGGCACAGAGGTTGTGGACTCAGCAGTGACAGGAGGAGCAACCGTGGTGATTGCAGTAGGATCCAAACGATGCACGATGGAGTTCACTGCCTGTAGGAGCTGATCCTGCCATGCCTGGAGGTCACGCATGTCTGCCTGCATCGCTTGAAAAGCCGACGTAGTCTTGGGCTGAGCTTACGGTCACGGCTGTGGGGTATGTGGACCCACTAGGCCGCTCCGCTGTATCGGAGAAGCAGCTGGCCAAACAACAGTCAATAAAAGTCTCTCGGATACGGGTACCTGGGTAGAAGATCAGGCAGGTACACGGAGTAGCAGACACGTAGCCCAGCAGGCACAGATGATGCTTGGCGTAGCAGATGACACTGGATGTGGCAGATGACACCAGACTTGGCAGATGCCAACAGTCGTGGCAGATGAGGCACACACGACTCCCACAATAGGCTTAGGCTCAAACACAGCAACAGGATACGGGAACACCAGGAGCAAGATACAACTAAGGGACCATTTGCATAGACGAACACAGGAATACAAACAACGCTCAGGCAAAGAGAGGAAGGGCAGAGCTCTTTTTAAAGTCCAGGGTGTTACTGGATTGATTGGGAAACTTTAGACAAGTGCGTGCGCTGGGCTTTTAAGGCCGGGAATGAGCGTGCCGCGAACCCTACAGGACACAGGAGAGCACTACAGCAGTGTGTGTCGACGTCTGTGAGGGAGATGGCGAAAAGTAGATACAGTCCTGCAGTCACAGCTGCCAGTAAGTGGGACGTACTGCAGGAATCATATCTACTGAGGGTGGTGTATGTGGCAGTTTCTACAAGGGGGAGTGTGTGGCACTATCTACACGGAGGCGGTGTGAACTATCTTCAAGTTCATTATGTCACCATTTAGTCTCATTAGCCTCAGTTATACAATCTGTTTTACTAAGGCACAATGACCTAATTTATTTTCTTTTAATTCATTATGTTAACCACATTATATATCTATATTGCTTGTAAAATGTACACATGATTTTAAGCTCGAGTTACATAAAAAAATGATTTTTTTTTAAATGACACCTCAGTGATTGGTAGAGAAAGCAATCCGGCACTGATGGTGTGCTGGATACATGAAGGAGTAATGCTAATTTAAAGTCTTTAACATCAGCCTCAACTTCCTCAGTGTCCACTTTTGGCTTCTGGTGAAAATTTTATATGTGTTGGAGTGAGAGTGAAGGGGCTTTAGTGCAGAGGCTTTTATAGAAGTCATGAAAGGCAAGATATATGGGAAGGGCAAGAAGTGGACTGACCAGGCCTATTCTGAATAACATGAACATGATTAATTTTCTGTCTGTTCTATAATATTTGAGCTAAGAGCTTATTCGCCTATTTGTAGTAAGTCGTTTGTGTCCAGCAAAAGCCATTCTCGGTTTGGTGGAAGAGGACTTTATCTAGTTAGCCCTGTATAAATGTAGATTAGAGGATTATTATGTTATTGTGCCAGGTTTTCCCTAGTTCATTTTCCCTACAGCATATCCTAGGCTCTTGTTCTCTCCCTCTTAACGTGGGAAGGTATAGAAATTATCCTACTTTTGGTATAAGCCTTTTGGGCTGTCCATACCCAGCCAGGATTGGGGACTGAAATAGTATTATCCCCAAAGTAGCGGGAAAGGGGAGTAGATAATTGTTAGATCATAGCAGTGATAGTGAGGAGCACTTTGTTGAGGTGCCAACCATAAGGTGCGACCAGGTAGCCTAAGTAGTAGTAGTAGTAGAAGCACAATTCTGTAAAGACCATATAATGATAGTAAGGATCCAATCTATTCTTGTGTAATAATGGGAAATTGGCGAGAAATAATGTAGATGTACCCCTTGTTGGAGCCATTCTATTGCGTCCTAACATCAGCTACAGACTAGTCGAGTGAATGAGCCATTCTTGTGTGCCTGTATATCTTAAAGTGTAATTAAACATTCAACAATCTTCTGACATGTCAGAAGTTTTGATTGGTGGTGTTCCGAGTACTGCGACCCCCACCAATCGCTAAAACGAAGCGACAGACGTGGTTGTGTGAGCGCTCAGCCGCTTACTTTCTGCTCTGCTTTTTCCAGAAAGCCGCTGTATTGGAATACGGGCTCATACGGTCCTCTGGCTTCAACTCAAGAGATTCCAAATGGTGTGTTACACGATGTTGTAACGATCAGTTTCCACAACATTCACCGATTCGTCCACTTTGACTTCCATGTCTGAGACTTGTTGACCAAAGTATTGGATTTGCCTGCAGAATTCAGAGACTACTTAAGGGAATTCATCCTTATAGATCTGCTTTATGTTGCAAAACATATCTGCGTTGTTTATGGGTTTGTGGTAAGCTCGCAGAGAGCACAGGAGCTGCAATATTAGCAGGCTGGGCTTAATTATGTCTCCAAAATAGTTGTAGACACTATATTACCCATAACCGTATACCTGCCCTATTGTCTTTGTGGCAACAGGCTATCCTCCCAGTTATGGGGCTGCAGTGCTGTGATCTTCAGATAGGCAGGTGAATGCAGCCCCAGATGAATGACAAAAAAGTTTTATCTTCCACTATTCAAGGAACTGCTGGACCTCATCCCAGCTCCATTTTCTATCAGGGCATAATCAAACCACTATTGCCGCAGCAAAAACCACTGCAATTTGCTGCAATTTAACGGTGGCTATTGCAATAAAGCGCAACATGAATGCTAGGTTTGAATATACCCTGATAGAGTAAGGGTAAGACAGAGCAGAGATGAGGTCCATCAGCACTAAGAGCGATGTTATCCCAGTGATCTTCTCCTGCAGAAGGAGCCTGTCACATTACATTATGGGTAGAGCTGCAGCAAGGACAAATGGCCCACGCAGCAGCATAAAGGACTCCACTGCGCATGCCCACCCTCTACTTACAGGACGGAGCTACTGTGTAAGCACAATGTTTCAAAACTCTGATGGCCTGCATTGAAATAAGCGATAGCCCCTGCACATGCTCGTCCTGCTAAAAATCAAATACTGGCCACCAGATCACAACACTAATAAGATATAGGGTACTTGGGGCAAGGATTTATTTTGAATTCTGCTATTTGGTTTATTTATGTAAATTACAAACACTTTTTAAAATATTATTGATAAAGACAACCTTCATTGTGGAAATACCCCTTTAATTAGCTAAGATAGGTGGGCACAGGGCTCGCATAAGACGTATCTGGCTTGGTGAGCTGCACACATCTGCCCCCCACATTTTTTGATATATTAAATTCTGCTGAGAAGGGCGACTTCATAAATACTGCACTTGTATCGCTCTTCCAGGCCTGCAGCAAAAACCGCATGTGTGTATGACACTTTATTCTAAAACAAGGCCGGGTTTACACAGAACAGAAATGCTGTGGACTTTCCGCTCGATTTTTTGCGCATGGAAAATCCACAGTAGGTTACAGTACCAGCCGTGTGGATGAGATTTGAACAAATCTCATCCACATGCTACAGAACACATGAATCGGCATGTAACGCATGCAGATATTACTGTGGAAAATCAGGAGGGAGAGCGTCCTAATAGCATTATTGATTTTAGCACTTTAATTTGGGCCGTATTTTTCCCTTTCAGGTTTTATATAATTTTTTATTAACATCTGATACTACAGAACATTTGATCATCCAGCACCTGTCAGGTCCCATTAAAAGAAAATAAACTCATTAAATTTTATACAAAATGAATGAGTGTGCCAGAACATCTAAGAAAAATTAGTAATCTAAAATGCAGCCAAAGAGCATCGATGATAGTCTGTTTATGCTGACAGATTTAATTTTGCGAGAGAAGCATTCAATGCACAAAGAAATCCATGGTGATTTTGCTTGGGAATTTATCCATAGACTAGTATGGCGCACATATACGCATGCTTGGAGAATGCTAAACAACGGCGAGTTTGTAATGAAGTAATGGTGGTAATGCCACAGTCCTTTGAACCAGCATAGAAAGGGAAATAATTCTTGGACAGCAATAGTTACTACAGACATCTGAATCCAACTCCAAATTAACTCGATCCCAATCCTCTTGCGCATGTTTGTGTAGTATAAGAAAGACAGCTGCAATAGTGATCTCCATTAATGTCCACACTTTCACAACTAAAAATAAACTTTGCGTAATGAATGGTCAGAAATATATTTAAAATTAGGGCTAAGCAATAATTCAAATTATTTCAGCATGAATCTGACTTTTGGGAAAATAGATTTAAGCCACACCCTACAGAAGCAGCTTCTCATCATTTGTAGGAGCAAGCGCTGTAGGAAGAAGCGCACACTAACCCTCTGACTGCTGAGGAGAGTGGGAACAGATCGCTCAACTGCAACTCCAGCAGCATCTCCCTGCTTGTCAGCGCCTCTTCAGACACCCTGTAACTCCATCCATCACTAGAGTCCGTTCTCAGAGGAGGCTAGCGTGACTCCACACCAGCCTTCAAGTACGGGCAGGGCAGCAATACAGAGCTTGGCGACGCCACCCTGCCTGTTGTTACAGCCTGAAGTGGAGTTATGCTAGCCTCCTCTAAGAACGGACTTTAGTGGTGGACGAAGTTGGAGAAGTGAAGGTGGGCAAAAGCGCTAGTAGCAGGGAAATGCTGCTGCTCAAGTTGCAGTACAATTTTTACTGGTGAGTGGTATGCGGACAAGTAGAGAGAATTGGAGACGGGTGCCCCTGAACGGTTATGTCCAGAAAACCTAGAGTTGTGGAGCACAGAGATACTGTACTTCTAGTCCCATGTCAGCAATGTGCAGTGATTCTGGTGTGCTGCTTAGAGAGACTGGAGACATGTAAGCCCCATCCAAGGGCTTCTGGTCACCTGAGACACAGCGTGGAGTGATATACAGCCTAAACAACAACTGTGGAAAAGGAGAGTTTGATATGTGGTGACCTGCCAGTCCCATACAAGTGCTCCTGGCTGTCTGAAAGGCAGGGGGGAGCATTCTACAATAAAGAAATGTATTTTTGTAAAAGTGCGTTACCTACTCTGATATAAAGAGGGATGAGACAGTTTGATATTCAGACAAAGGGAGTGTGTCTAATATACAAAAAGACAGAGGGAGAGGCAGTTGCTCCCCTACTTTTATATCAGAATAAGCTTCATTCTTTAACATAAAAAATTGCATGCACAGCTATTCCATAATACATGTATATACTACTGTTTATCAAAATTGCCCCTTTTACAAGTAGGATCACACTTAAACCCTAAGGGACAGTTCTGATAAACAGTATACATTGTGAAAATGAAATAGCTGTGCATGCAATTCCCTCATGTAAAATCATTTTCTATAGGTAATTATTTGGTTTGTTTAAAAAATGTAGATAAAATTCAAGAATAATCAGAAAGATGCGTGACCCTTACTATCGGGGCTCATGTACACGGCCGTATTACAGCTGTTTTGTATAGAGCTGTAATTGGGCATCCGTTTAGGTGCATTAGCCTTCTACTGTATCTCTGATTTCAATCATGCTTCATCTGACTCGATTTTGACTTCCAGAGAATATCTCTACACATGGCAGCTGTATAGCTCCATACTAAAGGAGCCTATAGGCTCCGTGCAGCTGACTCTGCCTTGTGCATGAGCCCTAACTCAGATTTGCTATCTCATGCTGTTAAAAAGCTAAGGAGTTTTTCCTACCATAGACAATGATGGCATATTGCTAACGATAGGGTCTCTAACAATGCTACTACACCTATGCCTCCTCTCCCGATAGTTCTGCTCTGACTAGGGCTGTGCTGCAGTTCGTATACAATGCTGGATCCCGTGTTGCGGTGTGAAGAAAAAAAAAAAAAAAGGGACCCCTTAATTCTAGGGAAGGGTGGGGTCCCAGGGGTCAGACCCCCACCACATCAGTCAATGATGGCATACCCTATTCTAATTTTGGGTTGCAGTAGTATTTTTTGGTAGTTAACCATCTGTGAGTGCAAACTTCTGTTTAAAGTATGTGTTTCCTATTTCTAAGCAATATCTATGGGAGGTTACTACTCAATGATTGCACTGAAGAAAAAATGGTTTTTATTCAAACTGAAAAATTCGGAAATAAAAAACAAAAAAAAAAAAACAACAACGAGAAAACATGGAAAGAACAACACTTGGCACAAGCACAAATAATAAATAAATGACAGGTTATTTAAAAAGCTTCTGTCAGACCGCTCTTTAGCTTAGGGAATTTTAAGATATCTTGCAAAAAGGAAGATAGTGGGTTCATGGTTACCCGCTAAACGGCCCCAATGGCAAAACGATTACCCAAGCTGCATGCTTATGCTGAACGTGAGCCCTCTCAGAACGTTTTCCTCACTAAGCGGGCTTACAAAGGGCTCCTTCTGGCAACTTATTAAAAACTGGACAAGCATACAAAACGGAGTACTCTAATCATTTAAAAAAAATGGACATTCTCCACAAGATTTAAGGGTACTATTTTAAGAAATCTATTTTAACACTCAACAATTGTCTAACTTAAAACATTAAATAGGTTTTCCCACCATTAATGGGGTTGTCCCAGGACAGACATTGATGGAATATAACTAGGATCACTAAAACGGCAGAGGCGCTAGGAAAACTACCCTTGGCTTTCTCCAGACACCGCATGGATAGTCAATGACTGACCATGCAGCCTCTGGAGAAAGCAGAGAGGAGCGGACAAGATGCAAAGTAACACAGTGCTTCCCTATTGCTGCTGCCATTTCAGTTTAGCAATTGGTCAAACCCACATTGATAAGACATTGTAGGGATAGGCCTTCAATGTTTATCTTAAGACCGCCCCCCTTTAACATTTATAGCATTTCAATATGAAATGCCATGAATTTGTGATCAGGTGGTTTTCCACTGCTGGGACACCCACCGATTGTTAGAAGGACGTGGAGTTGGCCATGCATAGGCTTGCCTCCACCGAACTCTACGGGACATATTAAAAATGCAATACGTGCTAGAGATAGCTTCCGTGTGTCTTCTGTAGAGTTCAGCAAAGAGTGGCTGCGCAAACTGAACTGAAATACCATAAATGTTAAGCGTCTAAACACCCCTTTAAGCATACAAAATATTACTCTGCCAAGTTGTTACATTTTTGCTCTAAAAAGAACAGTGTGATGCTTACAGACCAGAGATGTTTTAACTTCTGAAATAAATATAAAACATCAACATAAGGTGCAGAGTGCAACTCTGTTTAATAAAAGGGTATCAGAAAAATGTCAAGGTTCTGTAGGGGAGGCTGATCTAGATTGTTGTTTGGGAGGAGAGTTAGGTGATGGGACTTCTTCGTTTATGTCCTCTGGGGAAATAACATTTGTAGGAGTTGAGGCAAGGTTAGCATCTTCAACTCCTTCTCTGCACACAGTCTCACCTTCCTGAATATCCTGATCAGACTCTGTAGTGAATGCCACAGGGTTTGCGCTTTTGAATTTGTTAGAAGGCTCGCTACTGCTGCTCCGATCTTCACGGCTAAGTTTCAGATTTTTCTCTAGGCTTTGACTGCGACTTCTTGTACCATTCCTTATACGTCTTTCGACTTCGCGACTTTTGCTTCTTTCTTCGCTTTGACTGCATTCATCATTGTAGCTATTCTCTCTCTCGGTTTCGTGGCTCAGACTTCGGTCTCTGTTTCTCCCACTTCTATCTTTGCTTCGGCTTCTGTCCCTATTCTTTATATCCCTGGTCCCACTTCCACCTCTCCTATCCTTGCTTTGGCTTCTGTCCCTATTCTTTATATCCCTGGTCTCACTTCCATCTCTCCTATCCTTGCTTCGGCTTCTGTCCCTATTCTTTATATCCCTGGTCTCACTTCCATCTCTCCTATCCTTGCTTCGGCTTCTGTCCCTATTCTTTATATCCCTGGTCTCACTTCCATCTCTCCTATCCTTGCTTCGGCTTCTGTCCCTATTCTTTATATCCCTGGTCCCACTTCCATCTCTCCTATCCTTGCTTCGGCTTCTGTCCCTATTCTTTATATCCCTGGTCTCACTTCCATCTCTCCTATCCTTGCTTCGGCTTCTGTCCCTATTCTTTATATCCCTGGTCCCACTTCCATCTCTACTATCCTTGCTTTGGCTTCTGTCCCTATCCTTTCTTTGATTACGATCTCTTTTTTCCTTACTGTGGCTTTTGTCGCTGTCACTGCTCAGGCTTCTTTCCCTTTCACCAAGTTTCTTTGAGGGACTTCTTTCTTGACTACCATTCTTTTCCCTTTCACTAACACGATCTTGTCTCCCCTGGCTAAGACTTCTTTCAGTACTTTTGGAGTCCCTCTCCTTGCTTTGACTCTTGCTTTCTCTTTCCTTGCTTTTACTTGCGCTCTTCCTTTGTTCTGTACTAGGGCTTCTGCTAGCTCTATTCTTCCTCAATTTGCTTGGACTCCTGCTCCTATTTTTGCTCTTTTGTACCCTATCTTCACTGTTGCTATGACTTCGTCCCCTTTTATTCTTGCTAACACTTTTGCTACTTTTACTCATACTTCTGTCTTTAGTGCGACTCCGGCTATCCCTCCTACCCTTGCTAACACTTCTGCTAGGTCTCCTGTCTCCGTTGCGACTCTTGCTTCTCCTGTCTCGTCGCCCGCTTCTGCTACGAGATCTGTAAATTTTGGGGAAAATACAGAAGGCAAAGAGCAGAACACTTTCACTACTATATTTTATCAGCCATAAGTAACATTTTAACTCTCAGTCACTAACCCTGCTCTAGATTTTGACAATATCAAATTTTGAGGAGTTAACATTACTTTGTTAAATATTGCAATAATGATATAAATCACTATGTCTAGCCTTAAAAAAGGAAATGATAAAAACTTAGTAAGTTAATGTCTTTGCGTTAATCGTGACATCAACAGTATCTTCCTTAGAGCCAGTCTTAGGTCCCTCTTTAACCCCTTAACAGGAAGGTGTCACGAAACTATTATTTTTTTTTACATATTATTGCTTTTAGTATGTCATTGAAATAAATGTAATTTATTTGTGTTGTACTTTTTTCTTTCTTTTACTTCTCTATGGGGGCTGCCATTTTTTTTTTCATCTCTGTACGTGTCGATTAACGACACATACAGAGATGGAACACGGCACATATATCCCCATAGAGAATGCGAACGGGAGCCGTTCCATTCACTATAGCGTACGCCGTCTGATTACCACTGTATCTAATCCTCCTACAGTGTGCATTCGCTCAAAAATGGAGCCACACAGTTAGGAGGTTTGAACATTCAACCCCCTCCTTTCTCCTGGCACTAGCCAGGATAAAGGAGGGGGGATTGTTTGAGGACACTAGAGCGAGTGTGTCTTCTCCAATTTTGCAGCATAAAGCATTGAGGTTGCTTTACCACATGCCAATGCTGCAATTTTGGGAATTGCTCCCTCTAATGACCAGGACATGCAAATGTTATAAATTAGAATCTAATTTATAATATTTCCTGACTTGTGAAAAATTTTTGACAATTAAAACAATGTGTAAACAAAGTAAGAAAAGTCTCAGCTCTGCCTAGGCAGGCCATACCCTTCCCACAGACACTTGCTAAATCAGAAGAAGTACAGAAGCAGTAGAAGACAATACGACAAGAAGTCTACAGTCCTGGGGAAAAAAACAACAAACAAAAACAACCAACCAGAACCCAAGGTCCCGGAAAACACGAGGGTGGGATATGCGTCCACCAATGAATTAAAAGAGAAGGGGATTTTCCGGTGAGTACAAAAATCCAATTTTTTCGGTAATGTCATTGGGGACACAGGATCATGGGGTCTCTTAAAGCAGTCGTGGTATGGCCAGTAACCTGATGGGGAGAAACTTTACTCTTGGACGATAGGTTTCCAAGATCACAGAATAAGTCCAACAAGCAATGGTGGCCTTGAAAGAAGCCAAACGATTTCACGTCACGCCTTTCAGGGAGGACAAAAACGTCAGGTGGCCAGGTAGCTGTGGACTGGTCTTACCACATCGATACAATGAAGAGCCCATACCCTTGGATGAAATGGGAAGAAAGAAAGGACGGACAGACTCCTCAGTGATGTGTATGGCTGGGAGCACTTTTAGGAGAAAAGACGGATGGGACGAAACAACACTTTATCCTTAGGGAGGACTAGAAAAGGAGACTTGCAGGATAGAGCAGCCGGTTCCAAAGCTTATCTGATAGACGTAATGGCCACAAGAAACGCAACCTTCCAGGAAAGGAGAGGACTGAGGAGCTCCCAATACCAGGTTCAGATCCCAGGGCCCAGTGGGACGTCAGGCCACCCATGCAGAAAGATCTTTACCAGAGAACGGAATGCCAGCATTCTCCGATAAAGTAGAGACCTGGCCCTTAAGAGAAGCGAAGCCAGGTCCCTGATCAAGACTCAATTGCAGGAAGCACTAGAATCTAGGTGTAGAATGTACCACGGGATGAGAATTTCTTTGTTCACACCACAGAAAATATGCTCTCCATGTACAGATGACTGGTTACGAAAGAACACGAGACCTTAAAACCTCGGCTTTAACAGTTACGCCGTTCAAAGAGTCCAAGGTAAAGTGGGGTGGAACAGTGAGCCTTGGAAAAGGAGGAAGGGTCGAAGCGCAAGACGTCAAGCTGAATCCGTGAGTAGGTTGACCAGGTCAGAATACCAGGCCCTGCGAGGCCAGTCTGGACACACCAGGATCATGGGAATGCCCCCTATCTTAATCTGCTTTAGGACTCTAGGCAGTTGTGGCGGGGGGGTAAATACTCCAGTGGAGGATCGGAGAGGACTCCTACATTGCTGCCTGGCTCCTGGTGCCGCCATGATAACTTATATAGGTGACCGCTGGAGAGTTGTCTGTCTGGACTCTGACTGGATGACCGCAGAGAAGTGGAGTCCAATGAGAGACAGACAAAAATAGCCTCAATTCCAGAAAGTCTACCTAAATGAAAACCCTGGGGGCCCTGGTGAGCCCAAAGGGGAGTGCAACATACTAGACATGCTAAGAAGCGACAGGGGAACGAAATAAACGCTGGTGGGCCCTTGCGATGGGTAGGCATTGATGACGTAGAAGGAGGAAAGATATCCTACCCTGTTCTAGCGATTTGACCACTGATCGCAGGGATTCCATGCAAAACGTTTGAACGCAAACAAACTCAGTTTCTTGAGGTCTGTATGGGTCTGACTGATCTGCCCTTTTTGGGAACTGAAGAGATTCGAGTAGAAAGAACTCTTAAACTTTCCAACTGGGGACCTGGGACGATTACTTCCTGACTGAGAAAAGAACGATCAGCCTGGTAAAAAGCACAGCCTGAGTGGACAGAAAGAACTGACTTGGGGGAAGGTTCAAAAACTCTATTCTGTACCCTGTCGACAACACCTCTTGATACCAGGCGTGGTCCACATGAGTAAAGATGGAACTGCCGGGAAGTAGCCTTTCCAGCAATGGTACTAACTAGGGACCCTTGGGAAGAATCCAAAGACTACTTGTCCCAGGCACATCTGAGCCTCTTTCGCATATTACTATAAGGCGGCGGCTGTGTGGCTTTCTACAGAGATTAAAGGGGCGTTTATTCGGGCTGCTAAACATGCCAAGGACACAATAGTGTGGGAATGCCTGCAAATGTCCACTAAAGACTGGGAAAAGGACCTCGCCCATTCTTGGAGGGAGCAACATCCTGGGTGGGCCTAGATTGTGGGCACTGAGGGCAGAATGGTATAGGCCATCTGTAGTTTACATTTTTCTTACAATTGCTGCAGCTGCTTGTTGGGATCCTCTCGGGAAATAGAAATGTAACAAAAATGGAGGGGAACAGACAAGTAAATAAAAAGTCAGAGGGAAGTGACTGCTGATGGGGAACCCCACCAGAGGGAAGTGACTGCTGATGGGGAACCCCACCACCTAGCAAAAAAAGTCAGTGACCCCTGGAAGAATACGAAAATTAGCTCACTGAGCTAGCCTACCAGACCTAAAGGTGCTGTGTACCACCAAAATGGGTGGACCAGAGGCTGGAAGATATGAGCAGCAACTACCCTGTAGAAATGTCCTCTAAGCAAACGGTGTGCAGAGGAGTCCGGGGGTAGAGATGCTTACAGAGAGAATCCAGTGCTGACTGAAGGACGATATACTTTAAAAAAGCCAGCGCAGAGGAAATCTAAGAGGGCTGCCGAAACTGATGCAGCCTAGTCCTCCAGGGACTTAATTTCTAAAGCCATGCCGGAAGCAGGAAGCCAGCAGCACAAAAAAAAAAAAAACTAGCAATTTGAATAAAAAAAATAAAAAAACTAACAAGTGAACACTGCCTAGCTAGAAGTAAACGAGCCATGAAAAAACAAGAACCTTACACAAATAACCCTCACCGCAGTGAGCCGGAAGCAGTTAACTCAGGTAGGGGAGGAAATGGAGCTCAGAACTTATTCCTTTGTGAGAAGCAGAGAGGCGGGGGCACAGACCTGCGACATCTTCAGGTTGCGTGCAGGGTCACCTCTTCAGTAACCTCTCACATATAGTGGGGGTACTGGCACTCCACCTGCAGAAGCAAAAATAGGCATTAGGTGACCGGTGGTGCGGGAATCGCAGTGCAGAGGACCGCCCGGTTTCCCGGCACTAGCAGGGGGGTTTACAAGGCTGGTAGTCCAGGCTGACAACATCCTGGTGCTAGGGGCCCTTTTTTTTTTTTTTTTTTTTTAAAGAAATGAAAATAAAAATAAAAGTGCAGCAGACCTGAAAATCAGGTCATGTCTGCCTCCTATATACGAAAGGCTAAAACCAGTGTCTTTAGGAAGGGTATGGCCTGGGTGGAGCAGAGACTTTTGCTACCTATTGTCAGCCTTCTAGTGGCAAGGGCCTATACCCATAATGTTGTGTCCCCCAATGATATAAAATAACTTATTATGCATTATTAAAAATTAGACACAAAATTGCATGATGGTGCCTCTGTGTATAAAGTGCTCAGTGGTATTTTGATATTTGATGTCCCAGGAGTCTACTTTAAGAAAATATATACGTATGGGGGTTTAGTATGGCTTTTTATTTTGTAATTTAGGTGCACAAAATTGTGTACATTTTCCTATCTACCAGAGATGCAGTGGTTTTGTCAAATTTTGGATGGTCCAGCACCACTCTGCATTTGGTAGCAGGAAGTTTGTTACATGTGAGTGGTCAATCACAAAGGTTCCTCCTGAATTAAATGGAGGTAGTTTTCCCTGCAGAAGCCATCTGTACAGATAAATTGTCCGAGCTGTGGCTTTATCTGGGGGTGCGTAAAGGCCTGCACACAGCTAAAATGCTGCAATTTTGGAAAATCACAATATTACTAACACACACCGCCCAGCCCTACCTTGATCTAGAGCGGCTGCTCCTCCATGACTGAGACCTGAAATTTGACCTGAAATAGAAAACAAAGTTGAAATTCCAAAAGTAAATACAGTTTTTCAAATGAAACATTTGAAAGGGGGAATAATTTATGCCAGACAAATTTTATAATCAATCAATTTGAAAAAATGGTGAACTTGGTGCTCCCTTGTCTTGTCCCATGTGACCTCTGCAGCGTTACATCGGACAAAAGTTCATCTGAGGAGGCCGGCAACACAGACCAGACAGGGATAAGGGACGCATTGCTACAGGAGCACCAGGAAAGTGGAGTATGTTTAAAAAAATAAATCAAATTCTTTTAGCCCCTCTGCCATCGTTCGCATCGGCAAATTCGCCCGAAAAGCTGCACCAAATAAAAGATTTGGTGCAGACTTTCGGAAGGAGTTCCCTGCAAAATCTTGTTTGGATTTACGGCAGCATTTTCTGCACCAAATCCAACCCGTGTGAACTTACCCTAAAAGAGTTTTCAAAAGGAAAATGTACACAATTTATTTAGAATTCTAAACACAGTATTGTCCCATGCTTGAGCAGCGTGCTTTGCTAGTGCTGCATGTCTCCTTCTAGTGTTTAGTAAAGGTCCCAGTGGTTGGATCCCGAATGATCAGTAAGTAATAGCATATACTTACTATTGTGGAAAAACCCCTTTGGGTTAAGCTGTTAAGGATGTATTATTGGTTTTCAATGCCAACCCACTAAGTTCTTATGTTTGGAGAAAAGGCTGATTTTTAACCCACAAAGTCTGTTGCCAACTCTCTCAACTTAGATCCATACTTACATGGTTGTAGAAAACTTTATGTAATAAAAATGGAGCTTGATGATTGTGTATTAGCCAGTCAGAGACTATTTTGTGGGGGACCAAGTGCAGCTGTTCCCCTGCTCTGAATGTACTACTTCTATCTGGTAACAAGAGGCAATTTTTATATTTATGCAAATGAGGCTTTCTAAAGTACAACTGGGCGTGTTTAACGTTAAAGTACAACTGGGCGTGTATTGTGTGTGTACATCTGGGCGTTTTTACTTGTTTTACTAGCTGGGCGTTGTGAATGGAAGTGTATGATGCTGACGAATCAGCATCATCCACTTCTCTTCACAACGCCCAGCTTCTGGCAGTGCACAGACACACAGCGTGTTCTCGAGAGATCACGCTGTGACGTCACTTCCTGCCCCAGGTCCTGCATCGTGTCAGACGAGCGAGGACACATCGGCACCAGAGGCTACAGTTGATTCTGCAGCAGCATCAGCGTTTCCAGGTAAGTAGTGATCTCTGGAGAACACGCTGTGTGTCTGTGCACTGCCAGAAGCTGGGCGTTGTGTAGAGAAGTGGATGATGCCGATTCGTCAGCATCATACACTTCTATTCACAATGCCCAGCTAGTAAAACAAGTAAAAACGCCCAAATGTTACACACATAATACATGCCCACTTGGACTTTAACGTTAAACACGCCCAGTTGTACTTTAGAAAGCCTCATTTACATAAATATAAAAATGGTCATAACTTGGCCAAAAGTGCTCGTTTTAAAAAAAAACAAAACGTTACTGTAATCTACATTGCAGCGCCTAACTGCTGCAATAGGAGATAGGGGTTGCAAAATCTGGTGACAGAGCCTCTTTAAAGGGGGTTATCTCCCAGCTGATCGAGTAAAGGACCAGCTGCAGAAGCCAGCCATAAATTTCCCTTGCAGCCGCCTTCATAAGACAACAGAATACATATTTCATAGGGCGATTGATCTCTCAATGTTTTTAAAAAAAAATCAACCTAGATCACGTCAGTGTGATTTACTAACAGATATGAAATAATCATAACTTATATGATCCTATAGTACGGGAACCAAAATGCTTACCTTGAACGGCTGCGTGATGAAGATCGTCTGGCCCAGGACCCAGTCCTATCCTCCACCAGATGGATCTTTCGACCGTTGATCTCTTTGCCATCCAGTCTTTCTAGTGCTCTCTTCATATCAGAGTATGCACGGAATTCTATGACTCCTTCATTAGGCCGTTGGTGGTGAGCATCAGCGAAAGTGACCTCCCCCACTTGCCCCATAAAATCCTTTTGAAAGAGTAAGTATTGTTTTGGAAAACCATATTTGCACAGTTAAATAACATCTAAATGGAATATAACAGTATTGTTCTAAGGTCTTTCCTTGAACTACAAGAAGATTTGTACAAAATTCCCAAACAGAAAACCAGATTTTTTTTTCTTATATGGAGGTAAAGATTTGATTATTTCAGGTATACTTTTTCCTAGCATCAAATATTTCTGGTCTTAAAGACTATGTAAACCTATGAAAGGCTTTTTTTTTTTTTTTTATAAATAAATAAAAAGGTCAATCTGTGTGATTAGTGCAACTTTATGAATAGTTTTTATTAAAAATGATTTTAACATTTTGAGCTACAACTGCTCTGTATTCTCTATACCGAGCAGCTGTATCATTCACTACCTTAGGCCTTATTTACACGAGCAGTTTCCACGTCCGAGGTGCATCCGTGCTCTGCGCTGCGGGACGCAATGTCTCGCATCCCCCATAGATGAGTCTATGGAGGGATGTGTGATGCGTGAAAAGATAAGACATGTCCTATTTTCTCACGGACCCTTAACACGGTCCGTCTAAACAACGGTTGTGTTTACGGCCACATTGAATTACAAAGGTCCGTGGGATGGCCGCTGTTTCAATGGCCGTCACAAGGACGTTTAACACGCTCGTGTAAATAAGGCCTTAATCCGTCAGTCCCGCAGGATCCACCTGTAATCTATCACATCTAAATTGCGAAGTTAGAGGTGATAGATTACAGGTGGATCCTGCGTATCAGAGACACGCAGGACCCGCTTTCACTGAACCTGTCAGTCCCGCGGACCTGACGGGAACAGGATTTAGCGAACTATACAGCTCTTCTCTATAGAGAATACAGAGCAGCTATATCTCACAAAGTAAAAATAATTTTTTAATAAAAAACTATTTATAAAGTTGCACCAATCACATTGATTGAAATAAATATATATAATATGAATTTATAATATATATATATATATTCAATTTATTTTGCCTTTCAAAGGTTTACATAGCCTTTAACCCCACATCGAATAAGCCTCAGTTCAGCTCTAGGTGACCATTCTAGCTAGGTTGATTTAATGTTAAGTTAACATTTGGGGGTTCTGCAGATGCTAGACATGGATACTGAGCGAGCCAGTGTTCAAATAGTGTTTTTTCTAAAACGCTAGTTCAATAGGATCCCTAAATCATGCGGCTTGCAATTATGGCAGAATGATTTCCCTTTAAGAGTTACAGGAATTTTTAAATTTTTGACTTCCCGCATTCTGTCAGCCATGACTTTGTTTTTATGACGATGTCACTATTTGAGGCCTGAGGAGGGTATGTTCACACTGCTTATTTTCGGCCGTTTTTTGGGCGGTATACGTCCGAGAAATCGGAACCACAATGCCTCCAAACATCTGCCCATTGATTGCAATGGGAAAAAGGCGTTCTGTTCCAACGGGCCATTGTCACTTCTTGAGCCGTTTTTCATTGACTATTGAAAAACAGCGAAAAAAACGACCGTAAAAAAAACAGATTTGCTAAAAAACGTCTGAAAATCAGGAGCTGTTTTCCCTTGAAACCAGCTCTGTAGTTTTAGACGTTTTTTATGTTGTGTGTGCACATACCCTTATTTTTTACAGGACGACTTGCAGGTTTATGCACCATTTTGGGGTACATATAAGTTAGCATTTAATATATGGCAGAATGTTGGAGGAAAAAAAATAAAAAAAGCAATACACCAAATATGCGTATTTTTATTATTTTGGGGGTCTTTTATTATAAAAAAAAAACAAAAATAAAAAACAGGTTTATTGCATTTTTTGTGATTCTTTCCCCCCTTTTATAGGCCCACTAACCAGCTTGATCACCACAAGTAGAACCAGTACCTTCCCAGAGATGTGTCTAAGACTTCTCACCCAGCTAACTAGTACCCTACTCTGTACTGATGAGAAGCAAGAGCTCCGAAATGGCCTACAGATGTGTGTCTTTGGTTTTGTCGACAACCCTAGTCATGTTTAAAGGTCATTTAACCCCTTCACGACTGCCATATGGTTATATACGTTCTAACTGCAGTTGCCCCGTGCAGTTAGCACGTGTATAAACGTTGACAGCCTGGAACGGATTAAACTAGTGCAGTGCTGCTTCAGTGTGAGCAGCACGCAACTCTCATGTCAGCCGGGGCTTTGAGAGACCCGGAATACACCCCCCACAACCCCCTGTAGATAGTGCCACCTAAGCTCCCTCCAGCATTGGAATCCCCGGCCAGCGCTCTGGCTGAGGATTCCCCTCTTAGAGGGAGCCCCCGCCGTCTCTCCATCCGCGCTGTAGATAGTGCCGCCACCCCCCCCCCCTGCAAATCACAACCCCACCACAGTAGATAGTGCCTGGACTGACTCTAGGAGCAGAATCCCCAGTGTCAGATCGCACTGGCCGGGGATTCCGCTTCTAGAGAGCCCCTGACGGCACTGTCCATTTGGACATTGTTGTTAGTGGCTCTCTCTAGGAGCGGAATCCCCGGCCGTCACTCTGTCGGGGATTCCGCTACTGGAGAAGCGCCTGGTGTCACAATCCATATATGGACAGAGACATCAGGTGCTTCCTATACGTGCGGAATCTTCGGCCAGAGGGATTCCGCTTCCACAGGGAGCTACAGTGGTGTTAATTACAGAAAGGGTAGTGCCATATACAGGGGGGGGGGGAGGGGTGGTGCTATCTGCAGCGGGAATATTGCTAAAATACAGGGGGGAATGTTGCCAAGTATAGGGCGGTGGCGATATCTACAGGGGGGGGGGTGGCACTATCTACATGGGTATTGTGGCATTATATTGGCACCATCTACAGGGAACACTGGCGCTATCTACATGGGCACTGTATGGCACTATGTGGGCATTATCTACAGGGAGAACTGTGCCACTATGTAGGCACTGTGACACTATTTACAGTGGGCACTGGCACTATGTGGGCAATGTGGCACTATCTACAGTGGTATTGCATCACTATCTACATGGGCACTGTGGTGTTTTCAGGGGGGTGGGACAAAAAAACACATCCATTTTTTTAACGTTCATGAAAAACGGATGGCAAATGGCGGTGAAAAACGGTGTCAGACGGCCAGGAAACGAATTCAAATTTTGAGACACATGGATGCAAAACAGCCATGTAAAACTGACAGTTGATCCGTTGTTGACTGTCATTGTTTTCACGGTCGGTCGTGTGTATATAGCCCTCCTCACAGCGATCCAGGGTGACTAATTATTACAGAGCTCTACGGTGTGTGTGTATATATATATTATTTTTTTATTTATGTGATTTGTCTGCTCATAAGAAAAATGTAAAAACACTGAACTAATCTAGAAAATTAAAGCCTTATAAGTCTTGTAAAAAAAAACCATAATGAAAATAATTGGGATATTCAAAGCAGTTCCAAAGATATTATCGTTTAAAGAGGTGCATATCAAAAATGGAAAATTTGACCAGGACACAGAGGCATCAATGACCCTTGGTCATGAAAGGGTTAATGGGTCGCACATTGAATTACCCAGAGTAGCAACATATAAGTGGCCCTAGAAAAGCAGTTTTCTCCATACTGGAAGAGCGCTAATTTTCATAAAATGCATTTACACCTGGGCAGTCCTCTTGGAATACAGGATTTAGAAGCCGATTGGTCAATTATATGACCTCACATACTATGCTAAGCTACACAGAAGCGGATTGGTCAGAGCCCTCACTGCAGCTCAAAACTTTACACTCTTTCAGACACAAGTCACCCTTTGAGGTTGGGTACACTGTGGAACCTGCCTCAAAATCCATACCAAAATCTGCAAATTTTGTTGTTGATTTTAGTGTGTAATTTAGCTGCCGATTTCATTCATAGCAATGGATGAAATCCACGGTGGAAATCCATGCCATTTCCACAACAGACAGGGCAAGGTGCAGAGGATTTATTACACTGAGTGAATGGTGTTTGGTAAAACTCCATTCACTCACATTGTACTGTACTTTGTTGCAAAATTTTGGTGCAGATTCTGCAATGAAAATTCTGCAACATTCGATGTGTAAATCCTTAGACTCCAAGACACAAAGAAACTAAAAAGGTAAAACAAAGAAAGGTATAATTTACCCACTTATACTCCAATGAACTAAACCTGATGACAACCCCCTAAAAGATACTCTCCAAATTGCAGTCAAATTTCCTTTTTTTTTTAAATTTTTATATTAAATATTTGTAATTCTGATGAAACACCTGGAGCTTCTATTATAACAGAGAAACATCACAATGCAGAGTTCTAAGAAAAGATGCTATGGTATTGTTATTTAATGTGGAATACAATTATTTACTAAAACAGACATATCAGGAGAGCAGACAGGTCCTCTTTAAGGCTAAGGTCATGCATTTTTATGCGATACCACTTGTGGTTCGAGATGTAGGTTGCATGTACATAAAGCTACGCTTTATAAAACGGAGAAATCCTACCTTTAAGTCTTGGCAACTACACCGTGTAGATAGATTCTCCACCCTCAGGCGATACATTGTGCGAACCGGAGGTCCAAACTTTTCGCTGGCACCTTTTCGGGAGCCAAAACCATCTGGGACACAGCGAGGGAGATCATAGTTAGCAGATTTGCAGTTATTAATGAAAATGCCAAAAAGGCACACATTGGAGAAGCTTCTATCCAATACACACTAAGTCTAGCTTTACAGATTATGATTCTTTGAAGTTGTGATGTTCGATTTTTCCCAAATTAAAATATATTGCATAAACAATAATCTAGTTACTCAACCAGTAGATTGAGACTTACTGGTGGATCTCAGATAGGTCCTACGTAGATCACCAAAGGCTTAGTTCAACAATGAGGCAGCTTCAGTCTATCGTCCACAAGGGTTGGACTAAAGTAGGCTTAACTGTTGTTGACATAGTCCATGCCCCGGGTTTTGTTTCTATTCACCATACTTCTGGACAAATCCTCCTCTCCTCTAGATACTTAGTTCTTTGGTGATAACATGTAAATATACGTATTATGTGCTGTGTTTCTGCTGCATTTTTGTAGAAAACGTTTAGACTTACAATATCGGATTGGAGTGCGAGTGTGTGTGAAATCAAATAATCTAAAAATATTGTTTTTATTTAAAATCTTTAAAAAGGCCAAGTCATCAATTTAAATAAATATCTTAACCCCTTAGTGACACCCAACGCATGGGTACGTCGTTGGCGTTAAGGACAGTGGGTGTCAGGTGTATATTACAGCTGACATCCAGCTGCATGGCCAGGACCGGAGCTAGGCTCTGATCCGGTCGATTAACCCCTTAGATGCAGCGCTCAAAAGCGAGCGCCGCATCTATGGTGTTTCCAGCAGACGGGAACCCCGCAATCTAATCGCGGGGTTCCGATGGCTGTTGTGGCAGACCGGAGGCCTATCAATGGCCTCCTGTATGCCAAGTACGGAAGCCTGCTGGTCCCCCCCGGAAGCGGGGCCTAAAAGGCTTCTGGTCACTAAAGAAAGATGGAGCAGGCTCAGAAGGTGAGCCTGCGACATCAGCCGCCGGTGTCCCTGCCATTAACACCTTAGATGCCGCAAAATCGCGGCCTGTTAGTAGTTTGTAGCGATCGGCATCGACACGATGTGATCGTTAAGCTGCCGATCGTTACTATGACAACCGGAGGCCTAACAATGGCTTCCTGGTCTGCTACGTACGATAGCCTATTAGGCCCCGCCCACAGGTGGGACCTAATAGGCTTGCTGTCAGTGAATGAGTAAAGATCATAGGTGCAGGACCTCATGTCCTCTAGTGGGACAAAAAAAAAAAAAGTTTCATAAGTGTAAAAATAAAAGTTTCAAGTTAATAAAAACAAACATTGCCTTTTTTCCTATAATAAGTATTTTATTATAGGAAAAAAATGATCACGTTAAAAAAAAAAAATTTTGGTATCGCCGCGTCCGTAACACCCTAAACTATAAAACTGTAACGTTACTTTTCCCACACGGTGAACACTGCAAAAAAGTAAAAAGCATGCCAGAATCAAATTTAGCACTACCCTTCCTAAAACATGGAATAAAACATGATCAAAAAGTCACATGTACCACCAAAACGGTGCCAATAAAAACTACAACTAGTCCCGCAAAAAACAATCCCTCCCATAGCTTTTTTGACTG
Organism: Rhinoderma darwinii; assembly: GCF_050947455.1. Lineage (NCBI taxonomy): Eukaryota > Metazoa > Chordata > Amphibia > Anura > Rhinodermatidae > Rhinoderma > Rhinoderma darwinii. The sequence goes on from NC_134688.1 coordinate 279,678,602, forward strand.
AAAAATAAAAGTTACGGCTCTTAGAATATAGCGACACAAGTAAAATTTTAAAAAAAGTGATTTTATTGCGCAAACTCTGCAAAATGTAAAAAAAAACTATCTACATTTGGTGTTGCCGTAATCGTATCGACCCGCAGAATAAAGTAAAATTTGAATTTATAGCCCACAGTGAACGACATCATTTTTTTTATACAAAAACATAACAGAAAATGGAATAAAAAGAGAACAAACAATCGCATGTACCCCAAAACGGTACCAAATGAAAACTACGGATTGTCCCGCAACAAATAAGCCCGCACACAGCTCCGGAAAAGAAAAAATAAAGACGTTCTGGCTCTTAGAAAATGGCGATGCAAAATGTGCAGAGTATTCCAAAAGCAGATAAGATTGTGCACCATTTATCAGTACGACATTGGCCACACATCTATTAGTTATTTATTTACCCCATTATTATACCCTTATGCCCCCACATTACAAAATGAAATATCAGCAATACCCCAAACAGAACTACCAAGCATAATCTGCACGCCGATAGCCAAATGGCGCTCCCTCCCTTCTGAACCCTACAACATGCCCAAACAACAGTTTACGTCCACATATATTGCAGCGCCATACCCGGGAGAACCCGCTTAAAATTTTATGAGGTATTTGTCTTCGGTGGCACAAACTGGGCACAGCATATTGTGCGCTAAAATGGCATATCAGCAGAAAACAGCAATTTTCACTTTGCACCGTCTGCTGCGCATTAATTTCTCACGAAAAAAAAACCTGTGGGGTCAAAATGATCACACCCCTTCAAATGCCTTAAGTCATGTAGTTTCCAAAATAGGGGTCACTACTTGGGGGTTTGTTTTACTATTTGACCTCAGAGCCCTGCAATTGTGGGCCAATGGTGTGAAAATCACGGAAATGGACCTCAAATGCGCATGGTGCTCTTCACTTCTAAGCCCTGTCATAGGTACAGGCAAATGATAAATGCCTTGAGGGGTGTAGTTTCTAAAATGGGGTCACTGCTTGGGGGCTATTACTGTACTTTGGTACCTTAGGGTTTTGCAAATGCAACATGGCGCCCAAAAACCCAGCCAGCAAAATCTGCATGCCAAATAGCGCTCCTGCCTTTCTGAGCCCTGCAGTGTGTCCAAACAGCAGTTTATGACCCCATATGGGCCAAAATTTCAATGGGAGGCGGAGGCTTTTTTACCGTGGGCGGAAAAACCGGCTCGCGGTAAAAAGAAGGGGCATGCCCTATCTTTGGGCATTCACGCCTCTGACCTCCCATTGACATCAATGGGAGGCAGAGAAAGCGTATATCGCTGTGTTTTATGCCCGCGGGCAAAAATCGGCGTGCAGGCAGAGGAAAATCTGCCTCGAAATTCCAAACGGAATTTTGGAGGCAGACTTTCCTCTTGCAAAAAACTCTGTGTGAACCCAGCCCTGTTCACACGCCTGAAAATACGGAGCTGTTTTCAGAGAAAATAGCCTCTGATTTTCAGGCGTTTTTGAAGCTGAAAATGAAGCGTCTTAATTTGGAGCTTCTTTTCAGCCGTTTTTCATAGTGTTCAATGGAAAATCAGCTAAAAAAAAAAACGCCTCAAGAAGTGACATGCTACTTCTTTTTACGGAGCGTAGTTTTACGCTCCATTTTTTTAAAACAGAGGCGTAAAAAGACGCTTCGTATGAACTAAATGCGGTTTTTCCCCATTGATTTCAATGGGCAGATGTTTGTAGGCGTTCAGCTTCCGTTTTTTTCAGGTGTTTTTCGAGGCGTAAATCCCCAGAAATACGCCTGAAAACACTGCGTGTGAACATACCCTTACTCTGTTTGGTACATATTCTGGTCTCACTATCAATTGGAATAAATCGGCCCTGCTTCCAGTAGATCCGTTAATAGATTCTTTACTGTCTAATTTGGCTATGGTACCAGTTACGGCACAGTTTAAGTATCTGGCGGTGCAGATTACTCGTCGGGTTATGGATTTTACTCCTCTGAACACGTTGGCACTTCTGGAAAAATTCAAAATGAAGACTGAAGCCTGGGGTAAACTACCACTGGGATTGGTGGGCAGAATTAGTTTGCTGAAGAAGATTTTAATGCCGCAACTGCTTTATGTACCCCATAACTCGACAGTCTGGCTTCCGAACTCTCTGTTCTGCAGAATGAATCAAATATTCAGGGGATTTATATGGGGCCGGGGTATGCCTAAGTTTAAGTTAGAAACATTACGGTTGCCTACTGATGAGGGATCCTAATCCCCAAATATACTTTTTGGCGGCACAACTGCAACATTTTAAAGGTTGGGGGAATTCAGATTATGAAGGCTCCATTGGTTTAATACTAACATATTTGTTAGGACATGGTTCCTTGTTTTCCTTGCTGGAAGCGCACCACTTTAGGACTTCCAGCCACTCCTATGCCGACTCTTTCTTTAATTCATAAAGTATGGTGGAAGACTAGGGACATCCAGGGCATCACGGGGATTACTCGTCTTACGCCTTTATGGCGTAATGTCAGGGTATGGAAGTTATATAAATTACGGGGGTTTGAGCAGTGGGACTCTGTTGGAGTTACTTATATCTCACATGTGTATAAAGATGGTGTACTTAAATCCTTCCAACAATTAAAAGAGGAGTTTACTCTACCTAACACTTTCTTTATCAGTACTTGCGGCATGCCTTAACTGCACAATATGGAGAGTCTCCACCGGAGATACAGGCTTCTGTAATTTTACTAGCGGCATTGTAAAGGGTATAATTTCATTGTTATATGGGCAATTGTTGGGTTTCGAGTTGAAATCCTGTTTAGATCATGAGAGAAAAATGGTCACGTGATGCGGGAAATATTTCTGTAGACGCTTGGAAAACCATATTGGCGGATGTCCCGTTGATCTCACTTAATGTAGCACACTGTAGATCTCAATTATTCTTGCTTCACAGAGTTTATCGTACCCCGGTACCGTTGAAAAAACATGGGTCTTTGGCCTGATGCGGGGTGCCGAAGATGTCCCTTAGGAACAGGCAGATCTTATTCATATGATGTGAGGGTGTTCTATTTTGCAGAGGTATTGGGAAGAGGTCTTGGCATTGGTTGATACAGTGTTTGATATCCAGGTCTCGCGTGATCAGCTAGTGGGCATTTTGTGTTACGTAGAGGATCTTGCAGTCCCTTCTTTACAAAAACCGGCAATTCAAAAGGTATTGTATCAGGCTCATAAGCGGATAGCTATGGGATGGTTGGGCTCATTTGCACCTGCATACAGGGAGTTGGTTAATCGTATGAATAGTATTATTCTGTTGGAGAAGGTGATCTATCTCAAACGTGGTTCTCTTAAAAAGTTTGAGGGTCAATGAACGAATTGGTTGAGGTCACCAGGGTTGCCATCAGCTTCTCTTGTAAACGCTGTATCCCTTGGACTTTTAAATTAATTTCACAAATATTTGTTACAGATTTAGAGGAGGGATTGTGCGCGGATAGGGTAGTGTTGGGAGACTTGATGTGCTCAAGTAGAATATTGTTGTGTGTAGTGCTCTTTGTAAGTAGGTAGGATATGTTGGGGGGGGGGGGGGGTTGTTAGTGTCTCATATGTTGATTGTTCGTGTATTATGAAAAAATGTGTCAATAAAAACTATTTGATTAAAAAAAAAAAAAAAGTTTCCTACCACTGATCTAGTTAATCGACCAGTGTAATATGCGATAGAATAATGGTCTGGGGCTGTCTTTCTAGTTTTGGGATGGGCCCTTAGTTCCATTGAAGAGAAATCTTAATGCTTCAGCATACCAAGACATTTTGGATAATTGTTTGCTTCCGACTTTGTGGGAACAGTTTTGGAAATGCCCTTTTCTGTTCCAGCATGACTCTGCCCCAGTGCACAAAGCGAGGTCCATAAAGACATGGTTGGGTGAGTATGATGTGGAAGAACATGACCCGCACAGAGTCCGGACCTCAACCCCATCGCAAACTATTGGGATGAGCTCGAACAGAGATTGCGAGCCAGGCCTTCTCATCAGACCTCACAAATACTCTCCTGGATGAATGGGCAAAAATTCCTACAGACACTCCAAAATTCCAGAAGGGATCTTCATGGTTTTAAAATGGATGTCCAACAAGCTCATATAGGTGTGGTGGCCAGATGTCCACATACTTGTAGCCATATAGTGTATCTTCTAACATGCAAATAGTAACAAGTGTGTGGGTAATTAAAAAAAAAATCTGAAAACAATGGAGCAGGCTCAAACGTCTTGATCAATACGTGCAGATTTCCAATACTTGGATTATCTGTATAAAGCTCTGTTCACATCATGTTTAAATTCCACATATACCATACAGTGGTATAAAAGTCATCCATAGGCCACTATGCAAAAACAAAACGTATACCACATGGAACACATTCCTATTTTTTCAGATGGTTACCATGTAGAAACTTTGAAATAGTAACTACCGAAGCCATTCTCTATTCTAGACAGCAGCGGCTGAAGTGATAGGTGGAGTACAAATAGTGGTGTAGGAGGCAAATTGTAAAACTACTGAATGAGGAAAAACTATGGCCACACCACACGGTAATTAAAAGTGGATAGACTTTTCTTTTTCTTAAAAAAGCAGTTCTAGGAAACGTTCCTGCAACTGCATCTATGGGACTCCACAATCAGAGTACCAATAAAAATAGCTCAGAATGCTACAACAAATGCCATGATGGTGGTCTATTTCAAGTGAAATTTACAGGAAATCGGGGCTTTATGGATTTTTTGCTGCAGTGGCTATGTATTACAATTATAAAAAAAAAAGAATTTTAAAATCAGACAGCAGGCTGTTCTATGACAGTTTGTACTCTGCGTCCTATTCACAGCGTGCTGGCTGCAATAAATATTATAAACATAGGATAGTACAGTAGAGGTATCAAGAGGGTCATCTAGTCATTTGAAATTCACACTTTATAAGGGGGAATAACCCTATAAATGTAGGCTTTATAAAATGACATTATTTTACATTCATACTTACTGTGCAAACCCCTTCTCGGTGCACGCGTGTGTTCCACAATGACGCGCTCACCACATAGGTCTCTTCCATTCATTTCATATACAGCATCATCAGCATCACGAACATCTTCAAACTCCACAAATCCATACCTTCCACAGAAACAAGATTGTACATTTTATAGAAATTAGTGCAATAATTCCTACGTTATTAGATCGTATCGGTAGAGGTCCAGGCAGGAAGATCTCTACTGATTACTAGAACAAGGCTGCAGAACTCTTCCATGGCCTTTTGGCTCCATACAAGAGCAATGCCATCAGGTCATTGACTGATCTCATTTCTTAAAGCGTACCTAACTTTCATGTGACTTTTCAGAATAAACGGTCATATTTGTGAACATGATGGATAACACTATTTTTGAGCTTTATAGGACTTTTAGGGTCAGTTCACACAGAGTTTTTTTTACGCGGAAACCGCACCAAAAAACGTCAGAAAATGTCTCCCACCGATTTCAATGGGAGACGGAGGCGTTTTTTTCCCGCAAGCGGAAAAAACAGCTTGCGGGAAAAAGAAGGGACATGTCCTACCTTCGGGCGTTTACGTCTCCGACCTCCCATTGACATCAATGGGAGGCAGAGAAAGCGTATTTCGCTGCGTTTTTTTGCCTGCGGTGCTCAATGGGCGCGAAAATCGGCAAGCAGGCAGAGCAAGATCTGCCACAAAATTCCAAACGGAATTTTGAGCCACATTTTCTGCTTGCAAAAAACGGTGTGAACCAAGCCTTAATCTGATTTTTTTTTAGCAGTTTTCAACTCTGAAGGCTCTCTCTCTCTCTCAGGCCTCATGCACACGGCTGTGGCCGTAATCACGGTCCGTGATTACGGGCACGGCCGGCCCGCGGACAACCACCGGCATTTTCAGCCCGTGTTCCCATACAAAGTATAGGAGCATGGTCCGTAAAAAGCGAAAGATAGGACATGTCCTTTCTTTTGCGGAGGCTTTCTACAGCCCGGACACATTTCCGTAACAGGAAGGGTGTCTGTGGTCAATAGAAATAAATTGCTACATTTTTCCCAATGTTAGGAGATGGAGAGATCCCCTCTGAAAAACGCAGCAATTCTGGACACTTTCCGTAGCAAAAATTGACATGCTGCGGTCCGAAAAATACGCACCGCAAGTCAATTTCGGCTCGGAAATCTTATGCAGCATGCGGATGAGATTTGTTAAACCTCAGCCACTATGTTGCTACTGTATTCTACTGCGTTTTTTCCGAAAAAAAACGCGTCAATTCCGTTACTTGTGGACGAGCCCTTAGAGTGTTTAGTGGACACAATTGCACCCTACATTTTAGTATTAATGGGAATCTTGAATACATATTAGGCAACATTACATAATGTCATGGACCATAGCAACAGATGGACTTGAAGGAGACCGAGCTGGGATCCCCACAGGTCACTAGGAAGAGGGCACCCACAGCATTCTTCTTACACATGACTTTACAGGGGGTGAATTAGAGAATTATGGACTTCAATGGCAAATCAATTAATCTCTGTGGTAAGATGAAGAGGCACATCATTTTAAAGGCCCTTCACTTACCAACAGGTGGGGTGCCAGCCCAAGGACCCAAAGTATTAGAGGGGATGTGCCTTCTGGGCAACCCCTTCTCTAAATGAAAACACACTGGCAATGTGTTGCCATGGGTCCAGCAACTGGAACCTCCAGCGATCAGTGGTGTTTACCAGGGGACGCTGCTGGTGTCGCACATTTCTCCTAAGGGCCTCTGCAGGTGCACTGTGGTATTACATGGTGCCTATTGAAATCAATGGCCGACAATGCAATACATGGTCGCACTAATGCTAAGATCACACTAGCATTAATATACGTTTACCTCTCTTCCGTCAGTGGAAGAGAGGATCGATACATTAAACGGAAAGCAACGGTTCCGTTAGAATTACCATTGATTTCGATGGTAATAATTTTGTATTAGTTGCTGTCCGTTTGTCTCCGTTCGTTAGGTTTCCGTTTTTTTGAACGGAAACAAAAGCGAAGTCTGCAGAACTTATGTTTCCGTTCAAAAAAAACGGAAACCTAGCAAACGGAGACAAACAGAAAGCAACTGATACAAAAGAATTACCATTGAAATGCTAACGGAACCGTTGCTTTCCGTTTAGGCGTAAACGGATAGTAACGCCAGTGTGAAAGAAGCCTAAGTCCTCCAGAGCAGGAGCCACTTTTAGTGGATCTCCGCTGTGGTTAATAGACGGGGTGCCCCGAGTAGGGAACCCCTCTTTGATAACCATAGACGTAACGATACTCCCATTATACCTCATGTGTCTCAAAATGGCCCAAATTATTTCTTATTTTTTCAATTGAAATGCTGAAAAAAAATAAATAAAAAGGACGTAGCTGAACAGATATTTCCTACAATATGAACATTGATATCACGGAAGGTACGGACACAGTAGTGTTTGCATCGCTCCATTTGTATTTTTATCAGACAATAGTAAAGTACAAGCTAGGAATGGAGTATTATACTGGTAGTAATCAGGAAAACCTGTGAAGCATGAATGATAACGGAGCCGATTTTTATTGGTCAGAACGGATCGTTTTTATTGCCCAAACGGGTGAGATCGTTAATAATAGCTACGTCTATGGCCAGCGGTAGAAGGGAGACGTGCCAGCTCCAATCAGAGCTTCCCCTGAACACCTGACCACACGCTTGTCACTCACCCATTCTTCAGATCCACCTCCACGATCTTCCCGAAGCCCTTGAAGAAGCGTTCCACATCACTCTCCCGGGCGCGATGACTGAGGCGCCCGATGTAGATCCTCGGCATTGCCGATGGCCGCGACATACTTGCGATATACACAACGTCAGGCCCGTCACTCAATCATTGCCCTACATGCAACAGCCAACGCGCAGGATCGGAAGCGGAAGTGAGGATTGTTGATTAGTGCGTGGAACGCAGAGCCTACGTGACGACGTAATTCCGGAGGAGGAGCCAGTTGTGCGTGTCATTACAAAGATGGCTGTCAATATGAACGTGGGTACTGTGGTTGAGGCGCTGAAAATACTAATAACGCCTAGAGGTGAGGATAGGCTGGAAAAAAACAGCTTCTAGCGCGGAAAAGGTGTAGGACTACACGTCCCAGCGTGCATCATTGCCGCAGAGTGTTCTGGGACTTGTCGTTTTACAGCATCTAAGAGCTTCCAGTATGCTCAGGATAGACTTTAGTTATACTTATCCCAATGGAAAAGCAAATAACTAAGGATATGACTGAATGTAATCAATGGACGTTGTCAGAATACTTGTCATTACCTTCCAGTCCCAAATACTCAGTCCCCTGACTAAATAATTTTTTCGTCATAACTTTTTATTTTTACATTGAGGTAGCTGAGGCCTTGAGTAATTTGTTCACTTCTTTATATATATATATATATATATATATATATTATATCTGAATGTACCGACATGGTGCCCAAATAATATATTGCCATATACTGCATAACTAATCGCAAGACAGTTCCCAGATAACGTCCTACAAGTCCCAGATAAGTAGTATCCTACAGCAGGGACAAATTGCTGTAGAAATTTGAAGCCAATGAGACCGTATTCGCACGGGGAGTCCTAGCATCATAGGTTTCTATGACGCTAGGAGCCCGGCTCCCTGAACTGTAGTCGGTCTGGGAAATACGGGCGACATATGGTCCGTAATATCACGGACTGAACACGGCTGTGTAAATCCGGCCTTGGGCCAGGATCACACACAGTCTTGATGCAGTTTTAGTGGCAATTTTTGGCTCCATTTCTTTAGCCAAAGCCAGAAGTGGATCCAAAAGGAAGAAAAGGTGTAAAGAAAAGTCTGATGCATCTCCTTTATTTTGTGTCCACTTCTGTATTTGGTTCATAAAACGGAGCCAAAAACTGCATCAAAACTGTGTGTGTGATCTTGGCCTTACACTACTAGTTTGGTCAAAATAAATTCATATATGAAGGATGTCTCTTGCTTTTGGTCACATACTGCTAACTAGTGATCCTCTAAAAGCTACTATTAAATATATGTATATACTGTTTTATTACAGAATCTGGATCTAGTGCCCATAACACAGATAAACAGGCTGCCTTACTCAACACCTTACAGTTTAATGTTTCTACCTTGAAGGAAGAACTAAAACAAGTCTCAAAGTGGAAGGCCTTATTGACATTGCAGGAAAGGGTCTCAAAAGATGCCCCATGGTTGAATGAAAGTTCACAACCTCAAGCTGATCCAGCATGGAAGTTCACGTCAGAAGCCCTGCTGCTACTGTTATGTCTTAAGGAGTGTATGATCGAGGTGGCAAAGTCTTTTCAACCCTCGAAGCCCAATCTGAGGACCCCTGAGGCAGCCCCTCCTCTGAATCCAGATACCCTTAGCATTGCTCAGCAGAAGACCGTCCAATCAGCTATGCAGTTTGTGGCGTCTATGGGAATCTGTTCATACCTTCTTCCAGGGATTGGCCTTCCTTTACAGCATCGATCAGAATTTGGATCCCTTGTGTGTGCAATGGTGTCATGTGACTTGCCACAAGTTCGTACACGTAGGCTGTACATTACATGTATGTCTTTGTTGGAGATGTCTCGCCATTCGTCTCTAGGAAGCCTGCTCTTCACACAGCATCTGGGAGACCTTATGGCGGGGCTATGTCAGCTTGGATACTGCCCAACCAAAGTTAATGCTGATCAGGGCATTAAAGGGAATCTGAAGGTATTATACTAATAGCAACTATGTGCTGTCCATTTCCTCTATTTGACATGCAGAATTCATATTTGGATTAATAAAGTAAACAGATAATCCACACCACTTTAATACATAGCAAGTTATGCACTGTAAAACTGCCATTATCCTTAGCAATGCATTGAATTCCAGGATTTCATTTTATAAGTTAAAGGGGTTGTCCACTACCGGACAACTGACGGCCTATCCACCGGATAGGTCATCAGTATATGATCTGTGGGGTTCCGACACCTGGACCCCGCACCAATCAGCTGTTTCCGCTGCCTGCGGGCCAACGGATGTCATTGCACATTATGCAATGTATGGAGCCAGAAGCAGTTGGCTCAGTACGTTGCATAGCGGCCGTGCTGCAGTTCTTTTCTTATTCACTTGAATAGGAGCAGAGCTTCAGCTCGGCCACTATTCCGTGACCAGAGCCTTCATGGACGTCCAGTGCCCGGAGGCAGCCGGATCGGCTGATGGGTGCAGGGTCCGGGTGCCGGACCCTGAGAGATCAATTGCTGATGACCTAACCGGTGGATAGGTCATCAGTTGTCCGGTAGTGAACAACCCCTTTAATTTAAAGAACATCTGCAGAGAAAGAGTTTTTCACATTTTACCATTAGCATCATAAGGGTTTTTATCATTTTTCACTAAACTTAACGTATAAAGTCTATAAACGTTCAATTAATAGAAACACCTTCTAATACATTTTAAACATATATAAAGTATTCTGGAAGTTCTTAATATCTCAATGTTTGGCAATGATGCTAAACTTTCTAAAGTACAAGGCAGATGTTGGAGGCTTAATGTGGCCAGACACATTAGATGTATGTTGGCCGAGCCTGCCGACTTCGGCAGGACCGGTGGATCGTCTATTGTGTATGGCAGTGTCCCGACTCTCCCCCGAAAGCAGATGTCGGAAGAGAGAAGGGTCGGGCATATTGTATTCCAATATGCCCGATCCACTTGTTTGCAAGGATATAAGCTGCTGCCAGAGGAATCCTAATGAGAACGCATGCACGCTCGGCCGAGTGCATGTCTATGAGTGGGTCTGGAGGAATAGCTGTTGGCCGAACGAGCATTCGTCTGACAGCTATCTGAAATGTATGGCCAGCTTTAGACAGAGAAGTGGCAAATTAAGTTTAACACAGACAAATTTAAGGTTACACATTTGGGAAGAGAAAATACGTTTTGCCCTTACATACTAAATTGGAAAACAGCGGGTAAAACTGACATGGAAAAGGACAGGTATATTAGTCCACAGTAAACTGAAACGGAGCAACTAGTGTCAGGCAGTTGCTGCCAAGGCAAATAAGATTATGTCATGCATTAAAAGGGCATAAATGCACATATTGAGGACATGGTTTTACTTCTATACAAATCGCTAGTCAGAATGAAAAGTTTTTTAAGCCAGTAAATAAGAACTCAGACTTAGAGCGGGTTTAGTGACAGTAAACCAGAGTAATAAATGGAATGGGTGGACTGCAGTACCCAGAAAGGTTATCTATATTGGGGTTAAAGGGTATTTTCACTTTTTTTTTTACCTGCTGCAATGTATCGAAAATTAAGTAATTTTGCAATTGATCTTGATTAAAAATGTCATTTTTTTTTTGTTTCTACAGCTCCAATGCAGACCTGCCATCCTCTTGTCCCCTACATAGTTTTGATAGGTTATCAAGAAGTAGGGGACAAATAAAAGGGACTACGAATTGTAGGATCAGACTACACAGAATTTTTTTGTGTTGTCTGTTACCACGGTGATGGATAGGTTTGCCTAATAGCTATAGAAAGAAAACAATAGAAGATTTTTAATAAAGACCAATTGCAAAGTTGCCTCGTTTTTCATTTTAGATATATTGGGACAATAAACAAACAAACAAAAAAATATTGCACAGGTGGTTTTAGCTTGAAAGTTTGGGAGATAAAACGGCTTAGGGGTGACCTAATCACTATGTATGAGAATATCAAAGGCCAATACAGAAAACTGTCTAATGATGTTTATATACCAAGGATTGATTGTAACTAGGGTGTCCACTAGAGGCGAGAAAGTTTCTACATCATTTTAGATGTTTTTTTTATATTGTAAGAGCAGTAAGTGAAACTCTTGTTACTATGAAACTCTTATTACTGGAGATCGATCATTAATCCAGGAATTTATACTGATATTTGGGAGTCAGGAATTATTTTTATTTCCCCTAAAATATGGAAAATTGTCTACTGACTTGTGTTTTGTCTTCCTCTGTATTACCACTGCAGAATAATGAGTTGAGCTAGGTGGACCTTTTCTTTTTTCATCCATACTAAGTATGTCATGTTAGATATATGTGAGGTATAGTAATTCCTATCAGTAATCCTATTTAAATACACAGTCTGCCTCTACCCAGCCTGCCACGGGTCCTGAGATGGAAGAATTGATCGCATTCGACTGCACAGAAAAGGGAGATAAGATAGACTTTAGAGACGTGTAGTGTGTCCGTTTAACTGCAGCTTGGGTTGTTTTCTAGTGATGTCTATGGAAGTTCTTATTGCTGGGCTGCTAATACATTACACATGGCTCCATTAATGGTCTACTTGGCTATCAAGTTTTAGGGTAACCACACAGGTTGCGGATTTTCTGTCCGGATTTATGATTGGAAAATCTGCAACAGAAGACTGTTGCAGGCAAGTGGATGAGATTTAACAAATCCCATACACATGCTACTAAAGATTTTCCACACGGAAATCAGAGCATGTTGCGTATTTTCAAATCCGGAGCATGCTTTTTCTGTTCTGGATGTTCACCGTGGGTTTCACCCTTATTAGTGTAGAAGGTTTAAAATACTTAAAAAATCGCTTCTCTTAGGGGTGCAGTCACACGCAGCAGTTTTTGTTGTTGAAATATTCTGCGACTGAAAATCAGTTCCGTTCATCTGAATGTGGTTGTTAATGCAGCAGGTGTATGGATTTATGCAAGTTCTAGTTCGATAAACGGAACACATTTTCAGTCGCAAATAATTTCTGCAGCAAAGTCTGCCGCGTGTGACTGCAACCTAAGGGTAAGTTTACAGGTAGCGTAAATATTGCGAATTTTGCGCAACATATTTTGATGCAGAAAATCTGCAGCAAGAATGGTTGAGATTTTAACAAATCTCAACCACACGCTGCGTAAATAAGTGGAAAAAACATTTAGAAATTGACATGCGGTGTGTTTTTTTAATCCGCAGCATGTCAATTGTATTTGCGTAATCGCTGCTTTTCTGTTGCGTGTTTTCCCCACTGAATTCAATGAGGAGGTAAAACCCGCAAAAAAAAGAGCAGATGTTGCGATTTTTGCAGCGGAAAAGCTGCGACTCGGCCGCAAAAATCACAACTAAGAAAAAAAAATCTTATACTTATCCAGATTTCTGTGCTTCTTCGTCCAGGCCAGCCTCCTGGGATGACGTTTCATCCCATGTGACCGCTGAAGCCAATCACAGGCCGCAGCGGTCCCAGGAGGCAGGCCTGCAGGACGTAAATATGGGCGTTTTTTCTCTTCTGTTTTCCGCAGCAGACCTTCCGGCCGAAAAACGTCACTAAAATTTGGTGTGGTTTTTCATCCAGAATTCCCTGCGACCACCTGGGCGGATTCGCGGTGTACTTTTATGCTGCGTATCTGCCTGTCCTAACATACTGTGAATGACCAGTTGGTAGACCTGAGATGAAGGGGAGTGACTGATTGACAGAAAAAGCAGACCCATAAGAGCTAATATGGCTGACATATGTCCCATAAACTGACTGCAGCAGAAGACTTGAAAACAAACAGCTGAACTTACTAGAGCTACTGTAAATAGTTACTGCACATTCAGGAGCATAGTTAATAGCAATTTTTTGGCTGGAGGTACGCATTAATAATTTAGCATGGTTTTGCTTATTGATGTAGTAAGTATCCGGAAGCTGAACTGTTGTTAACCATAGCAGCTAAATGACACTGCAAAAATAAATGGATCTACAATAGGACTTGGTATCTAAGGATAACATATGTGCTATTTTCATAAATGTTCCCAGTTATATTGTATATTGCAATTTTTACACTTCTTTTTTGTTTTTTTAAGAATCTGAAAGAGTGTGAGAGGTGCCAGTGCAAGGAGGCTTTGATAGGACTGTTGGATCAGTTGTACCAGCCCCTTGTTATCAGAGAGCTGATTATCTTGCAGGGAACTCCTAGACAGGTAAGTCTGTGACATCACACATTTTTTTTAAACTATTGATCTCATTATCTTTTTCTTTTACATGTATTTGAGAAATAAAAGAACTGTATATCTTCGTACTACAATGATAAATCACCTATTTTCCAGGGTCCTCGTCCTTCTGGTGCTGCAGCCTCACTACAGAGAGTTCCAGCGCCTGCTTGGTTACGGCGGCTCTCTGGACAATTGCTGTCAGAGAGATTAATGAGAAGTAATGGTGTACAAGCTGTGGTACGAGGGATCCTAGAAGATGCAGGAGGTGGGTTCAGTGCTTTAAAGGCGAACCGAAACAGAATATATTGCATATAATATTTGATGCACCATCTGTTACCAGAAAATTGTGCATCATCTAAGCCCTGTCATAGAAGTCCCGACAAATGCTGTAACACTGTGTAGTTGTTTATTTAGCCGTTATACCATTGTATTGGAAGGTGGAAAATTTAGTCGCGCACAGTATTCTAACAGTTTTATTCTTTGTCCATGATCTTTGACTTCCATTTTCTTAGGCCTCATTCACATATGCTATCTCTGCATAGCTTTTTCACCTCATGTGTCTAGTTTATTTGATTATTAGCTGAACGAGCTTAATTAGGCCTAGATCTGAGCATCTACTTCCCTATAAATTTAGATGTAGCATTTGGGGAAGGCACTCGTGCAGGGGTGGCATGAGGGCAGAAGTCATCTCTGTCTGAGTGTCATATTGGCAAAGTGTCCTGGCAGTTATACATGGCAGTTAGACAGGGTAAGTGACAGGTAAGCTGTGTGGACTAAATAAACAAACTTGCATCCATTATTGCTGCTATAGATTTTTCTCTGATTCCTACCACCAAACCATCGCAACATTTTTGCTGCCTCACTCATCATTGTAGCTGTAGTTGGTTTACAATCCTACCGCCCATTTCGTCCCTTAGTCAGTTCGGTTCACATCAGTCCCTCTCTCCTTCCCTCGCCCATGTACAGCTCCCATGCACTATTCACTTTGTGTTTAGCAGTGGGATGAGATGGGTTAAGGGGATTCCGCAAAGGTCGCTCTCATAAATCACTGAACCATCTGCTGTCTCTCTCCATTCTCCTGCTACTAGCTTCAGGGGACATCTCTCCCAACCTTGGTCCTCCCTTTTCTTCTGCCAAGCGCAACCCCTTACCTGCCACACATAGAAACTTTGCAAATCTCCTCACCATTCCTTGTATGTCTTCTCCTGTCTCTTTTATCTGTGCTCTCTGGAATTCTCGGTCTGTGTGCAACAAACTCACCTTTATTCATGACTTATTCCTTTCTAACTCTCTCAACCTTCTGGCTCTTACGGAAACATGGCTACACCTGTCTGACACTGCTTCCCCTGCTGCTTTATCTTATGGTTGTCTCCAGTTCTCTCATGCCCCCAGACCTGAGAACAGGCAGGGTGGAGGAGTAGGCATACTTCTTTCCCCACACTGCACTTTCCAGGTCATTCCCCCGGTACCCTCGCTCACATTTCCCTCTTTTGAAGTCCACACCCTCAGACTCTTTCCCCCTTTTTCCCTCCGAGTGGCAATTGTCTACCGCCCCCCTGACTCACCACGTCAATTCCTGGATTTGCTGCCTGGCTTCCACAGTTTCTATCCTCTGAAACACCCACTCTCATCATGGGTGACTTCAACATCCCCATTGATAACCCAATCTCCCCATCTGCCTCCCAGTTTCTATCTTTAACCTCGTCCCTAGGTCTGTCACAACTTACTAACTCTCCAACACATGAAGACGGGCATTCACTTGACCTGGTCTTCTTCCGTCTCTGCTCAGTTTCTGACTTTATTAACTCTCCTCTCCCGCTCTCTGACCACAACCTTTCCTTTACTATCAAATATTCTCTGCCTTCTCAGGTCATGCCTACATATCAGACATACAGAAATTTGCATGCCATTAACACTCAGAAACTCATAGACAGTCTACAGTCCCCTATCTCTTCCTTCTGCTGTGCGAATCTGGCCGCCAAACATTACCATAACACTCTCAAAATGCATTGGATGAAGCAGCCCCCCCTACACTCCAAACCACTCGACAAAGACGTCCACAACCCTGGCACACGCCTCAATCCTGCTTTCTTCAGCGGTGCTTGAGATGTGCCGAACGTCTGTGGAGAAAATCGCATTTGACTGCAGACTTCCTCCATTACAAATTTATGCTGAGAACTTACAACTCTGCCCTTCACCGAGCCAAACAAGTCTATTTCACTTCTCTCATCTCCACACTATCTAATAATCCAAAACGACTCTTTGATACTTTTCACTCCCTCCATAGTCCTAAAGTGCAGACGCCAATCACAGATCTCAGTGCTGAAGACCTGGCCACTTATTTTAAAATTAAAATTGATAACATCCGGCATGATATTATCTCCTAGTCCTCTAGTAACATCGATCCCGTTCCATCCCGCACTCCCTCTTCTTCACTTTCAGCATTTGACCCAATAACAGAAGAAGAAGTCTCTAGGCTCCTCTCGTCCCACTACCTGCCCTAGTGATCCACCAGTCCCTCTCCCCAGCTGTCACTAGTCACCTGACTAAAATTTGTAACCTCTCTCTTTCCTCTGGTATCTTTCCCTCCTCTTTTAAACATGCCATTATAAACCCATTACTGAAAAAAACAACTCTTGACCCATCCAGTGCTGCTAACTACCGACCGGTCTCTAATCTCCCCTTCATATCAAAACTCCTGGAATGCTTGGTCTACTCTCGTCTTATCCGCTATCTCTCTGCTAACTCCATTCTAGACCCCTTACAATCTGGTTTCCGCACTCTACACTCCACAGAGACTGCCTTACTAGAGTCTCAAATGATCTCTTGGCAGCTAAATCGGATGGTAAATACTCTCTCCTGATTCTTCTGGATCTCTCTGCAGCCTTTGACACTGTAGACCACAAACTCCTACTTAACATGCTCCACTCTAGTGGCCTTAAAGACGCTGCTCTCTCTTGGTTTTCCTCCTATCTCTCTAACTACTCGTTCAGTGTGTCATTTGCTGGTTCTACGTCTTCTCCTCTTCCACTTGCTATCGGGGTTCCTCAGGGATCAGTCGGGTCCGCTCCTCTTTTCTCTCTACACAGCCCCTATTGGACAAACCATCAGCAGATTTGGCTTCCAGTACCATCTCTACGCTGATGACACCCAATTATATGCCTCTTCCCATGACATCACCCCTGTTCTAATACATAACACCAGTGATTGTCTGTCCGCCTTCTCTAATATCATGTCCCCTCTCTATCTAAAACTGAATCTTTCTAAAACTGAGCTCCTTGTGTTCCCACCATCTACTAACCTACCTAAACCTGATGTCTCCATCTCAGTTTGTGGCGCTACCATAACTCCTAGGCAGCAGGCCCGCTGTCTTGGGGTTAGTTTTGACTTTCTTACCTTTACTCCCTTACACGCTCCTGTCATTTTCACCTCAATAACATCTCCAGAATCCGCCCTTTTCTTACCGAGGAAACAGCCAAAACTCTCATTGTTGCTCTGATTCACTCTTGTCTTGACTACTGTAACTCATTATTAGTCGGTCTTCCCCTCCCTAAACTCTCCCCTCTCCAATCTATCCTCAATGCAGCAGAAAGGCTCATCTTTCTGACCAACTGCTACACCAATGCCTCTACCCTGTGCCAATCACTACACTAGTTGCCCATCCCCTTCAGAATTAAATTCAAACTTATTATTCTCACCCACAAAGCTCTCCACAGTGCTGCACCTCCTTACATCTCCTCCCTCATCTCTGTCTACCACCCTACTCGGGCTCTACGTTCTGCAAACGACCTTAGATTAAAATCCTCCATAATCCGAACCTCCCACTCCCATCTCCAAGATTTTTCTCGTGCTCCACCAGTCCTCTGGAATGTGCTACCCCAGACAATCAGATTAATTCCCAATAGCCACAGTTTTAAACGTGCCCTGAAAACACATCTTTTTAGACAGGCCTATAACATTACCAAAACTGATTCCTTTCCTTGGCCACATTAGTCATCAGAATAAGATTCCCTCACACTCCTTGCACCCTAATGCACTTCATGTCCATCATCCACGGACATTGGCTAGTGACTGGCTCATGCAGCTTTATGTGTACCACCCCATGTGTATAAAAGATGGCTGGACCATTGTACTGAACAAACACTTTTACATTTGCATTTAGCTTATTTCCTCATAGATATTAAGCTCTTGCGAGCAGGGTTCTCAATCCTCCTGTCTGAATTGTAAATTTGCTTTGTCACTATGTAATGTCTGATATTGTCTGTTTACATACCCTCTAAATGGTGAAGTGCTGCGTAATATGTTGTCGCTATATAAATAAAGATTATTATTATTATTACATGGCCGTATTAGGGCTCTGTACAACCTCTGAGTTGTACTCAGCTGTAAAAGTGGCACCCGTAGATTTTTGTGAGTCTCTACTGTAGGTCCGCATTCCTCTGATTTCAAAAGGAGGCATATGGAGTTTTCTGTCAAATCTGTATGAATTAAACAGAAAAAAATTGTGACATTCGCAATTGGATGCCCTGTAATAGAGGTATTCTTATACTCCACATTACGGCACCACCCGGAGTATGGCGGCACACAGAGTGTGTACAGCTCTGCAGTACGAAGTCACAGGGTCTGTGTACCTCTGTTAACCACCTACCATACAATGATTGACTTCCTTCCTATATGATCATTATAACATGCTCCTCTGGGGACACTATCTGGTAGGCTGTAGTCACATCATATTTGGGTCATACAGTTGAGGTATACGACTGTTTTTAAGAAAAAATATATTACAGCATATGTCTATACATTTCTTTAGCATACAGATGTACAAAGACTGGTGTGTGAACAGAGCCTTGCTCTTTGGTGGGTGAGGTTACCGACTTGTTACAGATTTTATTTATGTTTTTTTAGTTTCTCGTTCCTCTCATTGGGGGACTCAGACCAGGGTTATATGTTGTTGCCATTAGACGGCGTGAGACTAAGAATATAAATGTGTTGGCCCTTCCTACAGGATATTTCAGTCTTAGCTTAGTGTCTGTAGGAGGCAGATACTCCTTCTGGTTCAGCAGGCTGTCTTTACTCTTTTTTTATGTTAGTTTATTTTTTTTTCTATTCCTCTCATCTAGTTGGGAACCCAAAGCGACTCTGGCCCCCTGTTTTCTACCTTTTCTGGCAGCCTGTTGATGTCGACCTCACTGAGGTCTCACCCGCCATATGTATTTCTCATCTCATCAGTCTCCTTCACTTCCAGGGGAGCAGTCTGCTGCTTCCTCCCCTCCTAGGGAGGTTTTGTCTGAATAAGAAATGTCAGATTCCAACTCAGAACTTGATGAGGAGCAGTCCTACAAACAGTGGACAGTTTTATCACAGTGGTCCGGGACACCTTACAAATCACTCACGCAGAACAGTCTCTCTCACCGGAGAAGAATATCTTGGTGGTCCCAGACAATCTCAGAAGTCCAAGTAATTGAAACATCCTGAGTTTTTTTTCAGACAGCGCGTTTGGAACTTATGTATGCTTTTCCGGAAGATGTCTTCGCAGCATCATTCCGTGATCCTTTGGTCCTTCTTTAGGTTATCCTTTGAAGCTACTGATTTGGCCTTGAGACCGATTTGTGCTATTGCTGGAGTCAGTAGAGCCTCCGCTGAATGTCTTTGCCAACTTTTTCATGGTATTTTCTTTGGGGCACCCACCGAAGAATTAGTGGAGCTGTCATATCAGCTGTCCTATCAAATATCTGGCGCTTTGTGGCTCTCGGCTCGGCTTCCATTGTTGCCATTGACAGAACTTCCTTGCTTAAATGCAGGTCCGCCAACACTGCTTTAAAGTGGTCCTTAACGGCACTTCCCTTCGAAGGTTTCTGACTCTTTGGGACCCGTCTGGATGAGATAATTTCGGAAGCCACAGGTGGAAAGAGTTGTCACCTGCCTCAGATCAAGGTCCATTGGGATGGGCTCAAGAAAATTGCCGCTTCGTTTTTGGCCCTTTTGCAGGCTTCTGCGCTTCAAGCATGCCTAGCTCTCTTATATCTCGGTTGCCTAGGTGTGGGATGTCGTCTCCTCAGGACACGAGATCCAGTTTGTAAGCCTACCACCCGACTCATTCTTTCAGTCCACGCCTCCTCTGTCGCATGCCAGGGCAACAGCCATTTTTCAGGCAATAGACTCACTCTTGAGTCAAGGAGTAATAATCTCTGTCCCGCATGACCAGGAATTTCGAGGATTTTAGGCCAATTTCTTTGTTGTTCCAAAAAAGGTCTGGTCAGTTTGCCCTGTCCTGGAACTCAAATTTCAATGCCTATGTCAAGGTCCATCATTTCAGTATGGAGTCCCTCCGCTCGGTCATCGCCACCATGGATCAGGGGAATTTTCTCTCTTTTGTGAACATATGGATGCTTACCTCCACGTCCCCATTTTCCCATCCTATTAGCGCTTCCTGCGCTTTGCTGATCCCCCTCACCATTATTAGTTTATGGCACTCTTGTTCGGCCTGTCAACGGCTACACAGGTTTTCACCTAAATCCTCTCTGTGGCACAAGGCCTTTATTCCCACCAGGATTCCTGTCTTCCCATAAAACTCCTGGATTGGGAGCAATCTTCCTTTGTCTCTGTCATTGGACGACTATTCTATCTGGCTGCCTGGGTTGAGTCCAGATGGACAATGTCATGGTAGTAATTAAGTGGGAGGGTTTCAAAATTTAGCAGCAATGGCAGGGTCGCAAAAATTCTTGAGTGGACTGACCTCCATGTTCCTGGTATCTCGTCAGTGCACATCCCAGGAGTCAACACTTGGGTCGTGGCTTTCTCAGTCACGTATGGTTTGACCCAGGGGGCTGCTCTCTACACTACAAGGTGTTCTACTAGAATTGCTCCAGGTGCGGCAATTCATTTCTCGGATCCCGAAGCATGCGCAGTCAAAATTCTGGTGTCTCTATTAGACCAATTCAACCTGACCCTTCTCCCTCTTCCGAAGCTGGTCAGGAGGATCAAGGCAGGAGGATCAACCAGACAAATATATTAACTTCAGAAACAAATGAGTGGGAGTTGTCTCCACAAATTACAGACGAGAAAAGGGGCTTTTTTGACCACTCACCGAAAAAAAATCCTTTACTCGTCCATTCACTCAAAGGACACCGCTCAGACCCATTTGATTCTGCAGTTAATATGGTTGTCTGGTGGACACGATTTCTTATTTGGTTCTGATATATATTTTTTTCTTTACCTTGTTCCCTTCTTCTCCAACTGCTTTTGTGCAAAGTGAAGTAGCTCATTGCCTGTAGGAGGGGCCAGCCCTTTTTTATTCTTAGTGTCATGCCTCCTAGTGGCAAAAGCATATACCCACGGCCTTTGTCCACCAAAGGACTTGACCATAAAGGGATTTTATGGTGAGTACTCTTTATCACCTATTTACAGGATAGGAAATGTTTGATAGTTGGGGGCTCTAACGCTGGGAACCCCACAATCTTTAGTTCCCCCTCACTACGGTTGTGCTTGAATGGAGTGGTGATCACACATGCGCCCTGCCGTTCCATTCAATGCTTATAGGATCCTTTTTCAGTGAAAAGAAACGGTGGCTCAGGACCCCTGTTCAAGTGATTGGTGCGGGATTCCAGGAGGGGGCCCCCCAGCGATCAGACATTTATCACCTATCCTGTGCATAGATTATAAATGTCCTTCGTGGGACCACCACTTTAACATTGACAGACTCTCTCCCCTGCTAATGAAAAAATGCTTGTCATAGTTGTGGGTAAGTAATCTGATCTTGAGGCACCATCAGAATATGGTATTTTGAGGGATTTTACTATTCAGGCTCATCTTTAATACAGGATTATATAAATATTTCTTATTTTACAGTTGGTGTAGCTGGGGGCCGTGAAGCAGAAGCTGCTGCCAGCAACTGGAAGAAATGTGATGCAATAGCAAAGATCTTGGCGTCATGTCCTCAGCAGTCACTTACTGTTGAGGAGTATTACCAGAAAGTATGTCCGCAGGTATGAATTTACACTAGACAACAAATAAAAGGGAGTAAATTAAAGATGATTTGCATTTTTTTTGCTTGGACTTAACGGATATATATTTATATATTATGTAAGTATGTCTAGTCATGACTTGCCATTTTTGCAGATGATTATAATATATTCTCTAGTATCAGAACCTAAATTATTGTTAGACTACTGTGAACATACAGGTGGCATGATGGCACCACAGCAGTATGTGATACATCACATCCGTCAACTCCTCTAGGTGCTAAGCTAATATATCATTTTTGGGTGTCCAAAAATGTAAAGGTAAGTACGCTTTTGCAACAATTTTTTTTATTGCTCTAATAATGCATCTAAAATAAAATAAAACAAAACAAAATAACATTGCAAATAGTCTTAAAAATATCTACGGTTTGGAAAAATATACTAAAGACCTATATTCTGCCCAAAATACTCTACGTAGTGCTAAATATACCTATTGAGCTTCCTAAGTCCTTTGACACAGAAAAAGAGGCAGGGCGGTTTTGCGATTCCCGATGTCTTCACTTATTACAGAGCAACCCAGCTTTCTCAATAGATAGACCTGGTCACGCGTCATCTGTTCCTATTTATATTGACATGGAAAGAGACTTCTGGGAAGTTTTTATGGACCTCAAAACTTACACTTTAGAAGCCACAAATAACCAATACTATTACTAGAGGCACGATTAAGGTCAATCAGGTTCTAATCATGTCACTTGGTTCACCTCATGTGCTCTCACCTTTGATGCCGGTAGGCATTGTTCCCTGTTGGCAGACAGGTCGCATGAAATATATTTTATCTCCTTGGTCTAAACTCCTCAATTCCTTAAAGACTTAATGGGGTTTTACAATGGGCAATTATCGGGCAAACAATCGTTCATAGAACGCTCATTTCCGATAATTGCCCTGTCTAAACAGGGCAGTGATCAGCAGATGAACGAGCAAACGCTCCATCATCTGCCGATAAGCGTCCGGTGCAGCGAGCGCCGATCAACGAGACGTGGTTGATCGGCGCTCGTTTGCCCCTGTTACACGGAGCTATGGATGGGGACAAGCGATTGTTACTCTGATCGCTCGTCCCCATCCATTATTATCATGTTGGCAGCGCGTCTCCCTGTTTACACACGGAGATGTGCTGCCAACAAGATAATCTTTTACTTTTTTAAAACAATACGACCAGCAGATGATCGAGCGTTTGCTCGGTCATCTGCTGATCGGTCCCCTGTTTACACAGGGCAATTATCGTCAACGAGCGTTATATTAATGCTCGTCTGCCCGATAATCGTCCTTTGTAAAACCCCCTTAACACTTCTTCACGGCTTATCTTTCAGACAGACCTGTAGAAGGTTTTTGCATAAATATATATCATCCATTTAGGGACTTAAACTGGATAGCGCAACTCTTTACTGCTACTACACCTTGAGCTTAATCTATGTCTAATATTTATTCACTCTTGCTACTTCATGGCTCCAGCTGAAAACCGTACCATGTTGGGTAATATGAACGTGAACTTGACAGGCAATTCACGGAGTTGGATTAAAACTATTTTGTCATTCAGATGGTTTCTCCCAATGTGTGGGGGTCTAAAAGAATTAATTTAAATTACTCACCTGTTGGAATTGAAATGGAGGCATATAGTACACCCTTCAATGCAGCAATGTTCTGCAAATGTCCATCAATTGTTCATTTTTGAGGGGCTTTGTGGGTGGGAGTCCATTATCAGGAAAAGGTTTCTTTGTATGTGGGATGGTTGGATTTCATATAACAGCTTAGGCTGGGTTCACACGACCATGTTACGTCCGTAATGGACGGACCGTATTTCGGCCACAAGTCCCGGACTGAACACAGTGCAGGGAGCCGGGCTCCTAGCATCATGGTTATGTACGATGCTAGGAGTCCCTGCCTCTCTGTGGAACTACTGTCCCGTACTGAAAACATGATTACAGTACGGGACAGTTGTCCGGCAGCGAGGCAGGGACTCCTAGCGTCGTACATAAGTATGATGCTAGGAGCCCGGCTCCCTGCAGTGTGTTCAGTCCAGGACTTGCGGCTGAAATACGTTCCGTCCGTTACGGACGTAACATGGTCGTGTGAACCCAGCCTAACTAGACACTCCACTCCACTCTGCCTTCTATTGCGAGACGTTCTAGAATCTAACTATTACCTTGACTTTCCCATATTTTAGCTGGATAATACACCCCAGTATTTCTTCTTTAAAACTGAACTTTCTACTTTTGCCTTTGCATCTTCTATATTAGTTTGACAAGAGCTCTCTTGAATGTAACCCTCCAACTTCTTTTAAATGCTGAGGTTTGGTTTACATCCTTTTCTATATTTTTGTAAATTTGTTTTTATTTTTGTATGTGATTTGGTTTCTCACAGGTGCCTGTGACTACATATGCCTTTTTGCTACCCTGCTTGGTATGCAATTGACTTGAGTGCTAATAACTGCCTTGTTTGTTATGAAAATCGAATAACAGATTGGTCACAGATTACCGTCAAACTTTGTGCAGCCTGTTTTTTCACTCATACTTTCTTCCATTTGACCCCTATTATTTGCCAACCTATATTCGGTAGGTTAGGAGGAAGTAAGAGAACAATTTAAGGAATTGAGACTGGAGGATATGACTACACAGGGCTTGTTTGTAGTCTGTAACCATAGACACAAAGGTTTGTTTAGGAGCTGTAGACTTAAACAAAGTTGCATTTTTGTTTTTATGCATTTGAGCAATAAAAAGGTGTATTTACCCTTTAAAATTTCAAAGTGTGCGACAACTTCCAATTATACAAATGTTGTATGCCATTGTATCGTAGTGGAGGGACATGTTGCTAAATGTTTCTGTGATTGGTTACGGTTGCATAAACAAAAGTCACTCGCATAGCTCTTTACTGAAGTAAAAGTATGACACACTAAGGCACGCTACTGTGCCAACTGGTAGGTTCATAAGGCTAGTTAGCAACTTTTATTCTTCATTTTCTGTAGATCCTAGACTTGCTCCACATCCAAAACTCTTTGACAGCTCGTCAGTTTCAAAGAGTCGCCACTGAAACGTTTCTGAAGATGGGACGGGCTCAGCCCCAGCTAGCGGAGAAATATTTAATTCTACCGATTCTAAAACCCTTACTGTATTGTACCACGACAGAAGCAGGTAAGAACCATTCAGTCAAACTAAATGAGTGCTGCATAAAAACCTAGTCTCATGCAACACAGCAGCATGCAGCAAAATCAAGTTAAAACTAAACTTAAAGGGGTTGTCTCATCAGAGACCACTGCTTTCAGATTGGAGACAATTTTACTGGGGTAAGTCATGGCCAGATGAACGGATGTCCATCTTACAGATCCGTTCACCAGTCTGGCTCATAGAGAGTCTGGCAAATACAGAGGCCATATGCCATATATCCACATGCCTTAAACGGGTTGGCCAGGAAAAAAATATTTTCTAAAAAGTGTACCCCAGCCAGGGTTTGCCTTCCCTTAAACCCCCTACATACTTTCTAACCAGTTTCTGTTTGATCTCAATCGTCACTGCTGCTCTTTCTGTTTGTTTACATCCCTTGCTTCTGTTCCTGTTTCCTGTCTTGTAACCCACCATACCTATGATCCCTTGCTGCACCTGTGGAGACAGCTTAGGCGGGATTCACACGAACGGGTCGTTCCCGAGCCCGAGTGCCGGCCGGTAAAATCGGCCATTCTGCCCGGCCGGTTTGCATAAAGTTTTGCATCCGTGCCGGGCCGGGCAGATCCGGACAGTGACATCAGCGGCAACTCCTGAAGGGGAATCCCCATGTGTTCGGGGATTCCGCTTCAGGAGTTTCCCCTGATGTCACTGCCCAGATATGGACAGAGACATCAAGCGCTCTGTCCAGGAGCGGAATCCCCGAAAACACGGGGATTCCGCTCCTTCAAGGAGCTAAAGTGCGGCTAGCACATAGCAGAGCGGGGAGATACCTCCCTGCTCTGCTATAGTGGCGTCGCTACAGTAGCAGCAGCCGCAGCTGCTAGCAGCGCCATCGAAGGTGTCGCCGTGCCAGGGTGCTTTTCAAGCAGGGGAAGGGAGCCAGCGCAGCGCTCCCTCCACCTGCTGTACACCCCGGCCCTGCCACACCGTGTACAGCGATGCCATTCGTCAGAATGGCATCAACTCCTCCTCCTCACATGCACTCTGCGCTGTGAGGAGGAGGAGATAGAGCGCAAGCGCCGGGAAACCCGGCCATCACTCGGAACACATTCCGGTGATGGCCGTGTAATACCCGGCCCCATAGACTTCTATGGTTGCCGGGCGGCCGGGTACCCGGGCAAAGATAGAGCATGTCCTATTTTTTGACGGCCGGATTTCCCGGCCGTCAAAAAATCGGTCGTGTGAATAGCCCCATTAGGGGTCTATTATTCCTAATGCAGCCGGGTGCCGGCCGATTTATGAACGGCCGGCACCCGGCCGGGAAACCCTGCCGTGTGAATGAGGCCTTATATCCCCGTTCCTCCCTCCACAGCATCTCAGCTATTTGCATACTGCCATGCCCCCCTATGTTCACAGGGTCATTCCCTGCTCTAATTACAGGCACCGAGCTCCCTACACAGTCACACACCCAGTAATAATCACACAGGGAGGATGGGGGTTATATACAGGGATGATGGGGTTTATAGACAGGCATGATGGGGGTTATATACAGGGATGTTGAGGGTAATACACAGGGATGTTGGGGATATATACGCGGATGAAGCCAGAGGTAAATTGACACTATATCAGAAAGTTACTTATATATGTCCAATTAAGTTAAAATATTAATAAAATTTATTCCTGGACAGTCCCTTTAATAGGGCATATAGAGTTTGCATTCATGAGAGAACCATAAAGCGTACCTAACTTTTCAGGTGATTTTCAGAATAAGCATCAAATGTATGTACATGAGGAATAACACTAGTTCAGGACATTATATGACTTCTATTCTGTATTATTTAGCCGTTTATATATATATATATATATATATATATATATATATATATATATATATATATATATATATATATATATATATATATATATATACTACCTTTCAAAAGTTTAGGGTCACTTAGAAATTTCCTTATTTTTGAAAGAAAAGCACAGTTTTTTTCAATGAAGATAACATTAAATTAATCAGAAATACATTAGAACACTGGAGTGATGGTTGCTGGAAATGGGCCTCTATACACCTATGTAGATATTTCATTAAAAACCAGACGTTTGCAGCTAGAATAGTCATTTACCACATTAACAATGTATAGAGTGTATTTCTGATTAATTTAATGTTATCTTCATTGAAAAAAAAACTGCTTTTCTTTAAAAAAAAAAAGGAAATTTCTAAGTGACCCTAAACTTTTGAACGGTAGTGTATATATATATATATATATATATATATATATATATATACGGCAGCATGGAAGAGATTACACAGCAGTAATGAGCAGTGTAGCTGGCATTCTAGCACTGGGGTGAGATATAACTTTCCGGGAAGCTGCTGCAGATTCTGTCTGTGTCTTTCTGACTTTGCTCCTCCCAACCCTCTTCACACACTTGTACTGACAGCGTGTCTGTGTCTGACTCACTCTCTCTCTCTCTCTGCTACCTACTCTTGCTCCTCTCTCCACGGACTTGTACGGGCAGGCAGTAAAAAGACACACCCCACTTTTTGCAGTCTATCAATTCTGCTCCGTAACTAGGGATGGATTTTGCTTGACAACAGGAGTTGGACAGCAGGTTACAGGAAGGGAGACACCTAGTGGCAGTAACTTCACACAGAATTAGCATGTATAAAACAACTACATTTTAACAGTAAGCAGATTAGAATGTTGATTTATATCAGGTATACTATTACATTTAGCATAAGTTGCTTGAATAGTTAGTGTCCATTTAAGTTTAATTATTACCTTTACAGTACACAATCCATATGACATCCAGTTTATTCATCTTATAAAGGAGACAGTAATAGGTGATATCTACTACTGTGAAAATCTCCAGTTAGTGTTGTAAAACCCTATTTCCTAGATACTTTATATTTCTAACTGCACAATGTCATTTGCTACTCTCTAGAGGACTTATAAAGAAGCCCTTGAAATGACTCATACAGCTTCCCTCACCGAAACGTAGTGATTGATAGCTTTTCTTGTATACGTTTGTTCACATGGAGAGTTTTTCAGCAGCTCTCTGCTCTGGCTAATAGAGGGTGGTCCTGAATAGTAAGCCTCCTAATACATCAGTATGCTCTAATAGGGAATATGGAAAGGGGTTGTCTAGAGGCAGACTTCTGGTTTAAATGATAAATTGGATGTGCCCTGATATGCGCGAATGTGAAGATTTTTTCACTTTTTTTTTCTACTTTTAAGAGAAATCTCCAGCCCCTGAAGAGATCCTAGTGTCAGAATCTGTATTGTCACAGTGTGTTGAGGACATTGTTAAGGTAAGTGGTCAGCTGGCATTACACATCATTTAAAGTTTTTCCCAGGATTATATTTTTTTAGTCAGTCCTTTTATTCATGAAGAATCTCTTGTGGTATCAGAAGTGAAGAGCACTGGCTATCTCAGTAAATAATGTGTACATGGTCTCCCCACCCCCTCCTCCTTTCTTGCCTGTGCAATGTTTGGGGCACCTGTACCTTGCACAGAAAGGGTTTTTCCTGGTCAATGCAAAACAAGGCCAGAGCACTGAAGAAGTGCTGCCACGAAGAGACACGGGAACAGATGTGATCCAGGCATTGGCCTGTTGTATCAAGCACTGATAAACCGGCAAAGGGGTTAAAACGAGTGGTGAGGATGAAGCCTCTATGAATATTGGAGAAAAGCATACGTGACTCATTCATATTTATCATCAGATGTCTTTGTTCTAGTGTAGAGTAATGTAAACATAAAGACCCAACAATAAAGAGGTTTGCCTTTTGCTTTTAAACTTCTGTTTTTATTTGCAGGTCTTTGTAGTGGGCAATGATCCCACAGCTGCCATATTGAATTTCAGCAGACAAATCCTCTTGGTCATCTTCACATTGTACTGTTTTGCCATGCATAATGCATCCCACATACGGTAAGAATACACAGATTGAGACATTCTGTGTGAATATGAGAGGCTGCTTTATAGCTGCAGTATTAAAACACATTGAAAATTGAGGTGGCAAAAATGCTGCGAAAAACGCTTTCCCTGCCTCCCATTGATGTCAATGGGAGGTCAGAGACGGAAATGCCCGAAGAAAGGGCATGTCGCTTCTTTTTCCCGCAAGTGTTTTTTCCCGCTCATTTTGGAAAAAAAAGCTTCCGCCTCCGATTGAAATCAATGGGAGGCGAATTTGGCAGTTTTTTGTCACAGTTTCCGCAGCAAAAACCCTGGAAAAAAACTCAGTGTGAACAGGACCTAAGGCCTGTGTTGATGCTGGGTCGTAATGATCTATTAACATCTTCTTCATGCAACAGATAAATTAATGCTTTATAACCTTTCAAATATTATTCCTCACAGTTCCCCATCCCAGGATATCCTCCTTTGGTACCTAGAGAAGTCAGACAGAGAATCAGCAGTGTCAGCACTGGCAGGACTCAGTGGCATGGAATCCTCTCTTCCATCTGTGCCTCACTATATCCACATCAAGCCTGGGAGTCAAGGAGGAGCAATGATAATTGTAAGGGAAGAACAGAGGTGAGAGGTGGTCTCCTTGTTACTGCTGTTATTCACCATAAGATCGTAGAATTAAAGTGTAGCTAAACGTTTGACAAACTTCTGACATGTCAGAAGTTTGGATTGGTGGGGGTCCGAGAACGGAGACCCCCACCATTCGCTAAAACAAGCAGCAGAAATGCTCGTGTGAGCACTCAGCCGCTTCGTTTCTGTTCGGCTTTTTCCGGAAAGCTGATGTATCGAAGTACAGGCTCATAGACTTTCTATTGAGTCCGTACACCGATACATTTATTTCCGGAAAAAGCTAAACAGACACGAAGCGGCTGAGCGCTTCAGCTGCTTCGTTCTAGCGATTGGTGGGGGTCTCCGTGCTCGGATCCCCACCAATCCAAACTTCTGACATGTCACTAGGACATGTCAGAAGTTTGTCAAACGTTTAGCTACACTTTAAATTATTGCAGGTGACAGGCTCCATTGAAGCATTAGCATCTCTGTATAAATGCAATAATTTAAAAGAAATCATCCCTACATGCATTTTCCCCTTCATCTCATTGGGGGACACAGATCATGGGTATATGCTGTTGCCACTAGGAGGCGTGACACTAGGAATAAAAAGTTCTGGCCAGTATAGTATATACCCCTCCTACAGGCACTGAGCTAGTCAATCTTAGCTTAGTGTCCGTAGGAGGCAGACACCCCTGCTGGTACAGTAGGCTGTCTTTTGTTATTTTTTTTTTCTCTTTTTCAAGCACGGTTACATTTCTTTAACGTCTTTCAGGCTCTGTGTTTTATTGCACTGCTGAAGTCAACAGGGACAAGTACCCAAGCTCCTCTGTTGCCCACCAACCTAAGGATTGTCCCCGTTTGCGCCCTACCAGTGTCCCACCTCACTGCAGCTGATGCAGTGAGGGGACTTCCCTGCTGGTCTTAATTCTGGGGATGAAGTATACTTCAGGACAGGGGAGTATTACCCCCTCTACTTTTGTCCCACTTTTTTATGGTGCATCTTTCTGGCACACTCTTCTTCCCAGCGCTCTTGCGTCGGACGTCTTCTTGCTCGCAGTGCTACTACTGGCAGGCCGCAGGCTCCTTTTCTAGGGGAACCTAAGGTAGGGACATGGTCCCCTATGGCCTTTGTCCCATGGCCGCCATTTCCCTATGCGGGCCACTGGCTTTTCAAGTCTCTGTCTGCTCCTGGTTAGCAATTGGTGTGTGGCCGTCACGTGACACAGCAATAAATCGCGCCATGGTGAAGGGGCGGGTCATCATCTCCTGCTGTGTTGTAGATATTGTTACACTACAGTAATTTACTGGCTCAGGGTTTGGGAATTAAAGAGGGGGTGCCAAAGGCAGATCCTACCAATATGGAAAATGTACAACACAGTCCCAATGCCAACAGCAGCCCCAGAGTTCCTGTGATGCCGTGTACCTTCTCGTCTATCAGAAGCCTAGAGCTCTCTAGGTAACCTCAGGCGTCCATTACACCCTTCTAAGGGAGTCACAGCCCGTCCTCTGGCAGCATATTGAGTAGTCATAGTCCCTCGTTTTTCCAAGTTGTTACTGAGGAAGGTGATGACCCCTATACAGCCATGGCAGACACCAGAGGAGAATCCTCCCGACAGTTACCTTATGTAATTCACTTTGCCTGTTCCACATGTGGCCAAAAATTCTCATGTGGTCAATCTACTCCATGTGATGCATGCTTGCCTCCAGGTCTGGCATATGTGGATGCCCAGCCATCTCAGCCACCCCCAGCAATGCCCACGCCTAATGCTGAAGCTGAACCGCAATGGGCTCATTCCTTTTCCATGGCCATCAGTGACCACTCCAAATTCGCCCGTCCTTGGGCATCTTGGCTTGCCTTGCCGACCAACCTTTAGGGGACTTTGTCCACTTCTTCCCGTGGCAAGCCTCCTAAACAGATCAGAACCTCACGTGCCCTCAGTTTTCCTGCCTCATCAGTTTCCCCTCCCCCTCCAGGGGACTGATCTGCCGCTTTTTCCCCTCACTGGGAAGCTTTGCGAAGGTGAACTCTCAAAGTCCATTTCGGAGTTGGATGACAAACAATCCTCCAAGTTGTCCTCTATGGGGGAATGTAGGTCAGAAACATATTACAGATGCAGACCCGTTACCCCCCCCCCCCCCTAAATAGATTGTTTCCATTCCTCGGAGACTTCTTGTTAAGACATTTGCCCAGACTTCTCGCCTGGATCTTATATATCCTTTATCCTTTTCCAGAAGATAGTTCTTCAAAATTAGCAAAGCTTCCGGGTGTGGTTTTTCCAGTCTCTTGGCTGGCCTAGAGCACTTCTTTTCCTATGGCAAACTTCGCCTCATTCCATGATCCTTTGGACTGCTGCATTCACTCTTTCTCTAGGTCTTCCTTTGAGGCCTCCGGCTCGGCATTGCAGCCCGACTTTTCTTCCACATGTGTCAGCAGAGCCTCTACTGAATGAACTCGCCAACTCTGTAATGGTTTTCTTTCAGGGGTGCCCACTGAAGATCTGGTGAATCTCTCAACAGCTGCCCGACACTACCAAATACCTATTCGAAGCCTCCCTGGATGTGGGTCACCCTGTTGCTTGCGCCTCCTCTTCCATGGTCACGGTACATCACACATCAGGTCTCAAATTCTGGTCTGTCGACAGCTCTGCCCTTCGTTGGCTCCCATCTCTTTGTAACCTGCTTGGACAAAATCATTTTGGAAGCAACAGGTGGGAAAAGCACTCACCTGCCCCAAACTAAGGCTTGTCGTGCTTTTAATCCCAGGAAACTTGGACCTTTCACAGATTCCTCTTCACAGATTCCTCAGTCCACGATCATCCGGACAACTTTCCCACCAGAACTTCAAGGACAGACCTTCCTTCAAGCACCGTTGCTTTTGGTGCTCCTTCTGGCAGGCCGCTAAGCCTGCAGTGGCCAGTTTCTCCTGAAGGTGCGCCCCCACTCTTGTCTCGAGTGGGGGGCAGACTTCTACTTTTTAAGGACGTCTGGGTCTCTTACATTTCTGATGCCTGGGTGTGTGAAGTAGTCTTCTCAGGGTACAAGATCAACTTTTTTCAAGCACTGGACTCTCTCTTGAGTCAAGAAGTCTTTGTTCCTGTTCCTCCAGGATTCTACTCAAATCTTTTTGTTGTCCCCAAAAGGGAAGGTTCAACTTAAACTTTATGGACGTACCGTATGTCTTTTTTCAACCTTACTACCTATGTAACTAAGTTCATCCCATTCTGGACCTAAAACAGCTGACATTTCCACATGGAGTACCTCTGGTCGGTGATCGCCTCCATGGAACAGGGGAACTTCCTTTTCTCAGTTGACATCAGGGACGTGTATGTACATATGCTCAACCCACCATCGCTTCCTGTGATTTGCATTTCTCCCTTACCACTACTAGTTTGTTGCCCCTCGTGTTTAGGCTGTCCGTCGCCCTGTGGGTTTCCACATAAATTCTTTCTGTGATCATCATAATTTTTGTTCGTCCCCTATCTGTTTGATATTCTTATTAAGTCCCTGACCTGCCTCCAAATTACTCTGGATGTACTGGCTTGTTTTAGATGGCTTGTCGTCAACCAATCCAAATCCTGCCTGACTTTCTTTCGGAGGCTCAGTTTCCTCAGGTTGGGTGTCCCTTCCTCCGGAGAAACTCTCCACCCTGCAGCAGGAATTCTGCGCTTTGCGGCGGGTATCTCGCACCTCTATGCGCTTTTGTATGAAGGTTCTGGGCAACGTGGTGGTGTCTATCGAGGCTATTCCTTTTGCCAAGTTTCACACACACGTCCGCTTCAGAGGGCAATCTTCTCCGGTGGAACCACTTCCAATTCCGTAGACCGTCTAATCTTTCTTCCCCTGACCTCAGGCTTCGACTGTTCGGCTCTGCAAGCCGGCTATTTGGTTGTCTCTGCACACGTTCCCCAAATTCGGCAGGGTGCATATCTTTGCGTCTGCAGATGCTTTCCTTGGATGCGAGGTGTTGCGTCCATCTGTGGAGTACATGCTTTTTCCCTTTTTTAGTTTGCACCCATGTTGACAGCTTTGGGACACAGACCCCCAATGAGACGAACAAGAAAATCAGATTTTTTTTTTTGAGTACTTACCGTAAAATCCTTTTCTCGTCCAGTCCGTTGGAAGACACAGCTCCCACTTTTTTTTCGTCATGAAGTTTATAATGTTGTCCATCAGGCATGGTTTCTTCTATGGTTCTGATATTATCGTTTTTTAATTTTGTGTTCTGTTTCTCTTACTACTTCTTTACAGACTGACTAGCTCAGTTTCTGTAGCAGGGATATATGCTGTAAGAGTAGCCAACAATTTTATTCTTAGTGTCACGCCTCCTAGTGGCAACAGCATATACCCATGGTCTGTATCCCCAATGGACTAGACCAGGGGCGCAACTAGGAAAGACTGGGCCCCATAGCAAACTCTTGACTGGGGCCCCCCAGGTGCCACACGCAGCCCTCCTTATTATAGTGCCCCCTGTAGATTTTGCCATACAGCCCCCCTGTAGACTGTGCTAAACAGCCCCGCCTGTAGACAGTGTCACACCCCATTTGTAGATAGCACCCCCACCTCCCCCTTGTAGGTAATGCCATACAGCCCCCCTGTAGATATCGCCATACAGCCACCCTGTAGATATTGCCATAAAGCCCCCCTGTATATAGCGCCATACAGCTCCTCCTCTATATAGTTCCACACAGCCCCCCACCATTGTATATAGTGCCACAGAGCCCCCCCTTAGTAGATAGTGCCACAGAGCCCCCCTTAGTTGATAGTGCTACACACAGACCACTGTAGATAGTGCCACACACAGACCCCTGCAGATTGCGCTACACATAGCCCCCTGTAGATTGCGCCACCGCCCTCCCCCTTGTAAATAGTGCCATACAGCCCCACTAGTAGATAGTGCCACACAGCTCCCCCTTAGTAGTGCCACACAGCCCCTTGTAAATAGTTCCACCAAACTCCCCCATGTGTATAGTGCCACACAGCCCCCCAAGTAGTACAAGGCAATGGCGCATCTAAGAAAGTTGTATCAGCAAGGGGGATTTCAATCCAACATGGAAAGGTGGGTTTGGAGGAAGGACTATGTGACTCTTCAGTATAGCGGCACCGCCCCATGACCCCTTAATGAGTAATTAGCATATAGTGTGCACCGTGTTAAAAGTGGATTTTATAGATTTTTCTGCATCTGAAAAAAAACATACATTTGGAAATATTGTCAGGTCACGTATTAACGCATGTTGGCAGTACAAGGTGTTAAAACTACCAGACCGGTTCCCATGAAATATAAAATGAATTGAGACCAATACCATCTTCCCTGCAATTTTGTTATTATAAATATATCCTATATAATTACAGCTCCGGAACCAAGCTCATACATATATACAGTACCACAACCAAACTCCGTTCATAAATACAGAACTAGAACCAAGCTCACACATAAATACAGCACTAGAACCAAGCACTGACATATATACAGCACCAGAATCAACCTCAATAGATAAATACAGCACTAGAACCAGGCTCTACCATATATACAGCACCAGAACCAAGCTCAGTACATATATACAGCACCAGAACGAAGCTCAGTACATAGATACAGCCCCAGAACCAAGCTCAGTACATAAATACAGCCCCAGAAGCAAGCTCAGTACATAAATACAGCACCAGAACAAAGCTCAGTACATATATACATCCCCAGAACCAAGCTCCGTACGTATATACAGCCCCAGAACCAAGCTCCGTACATAAATACAGCCCCAGAACCAAGCTCAGTAAATAAATACAGCACCAGAACCAAGCTCAGTACATATATACATCTCCAGAACCAAGCGCCGTACATATATGCTGCACCAGATCTAAGCTCAGTACATAAATACAGCACCAGAACCAAGCGCAATACATAAATACATCCCCAGAACCAAGCTCAATACATATAGCCCCAGGCCAAGCTCATACATACATACAGCACCAGAACCAAGCTCAGTACATATATACAGCACCAGAACAAAGCTCAGTACATAGATACAGCCCCAGAACCAAGCTCAGTACATAAATACAGCCCCAGAAGCAAGCTCAGTACATAAATACAGCACCAGAACAAAGCTCAGTACATATATACATCCCCAGAACCAAGCTCCGTACGTATATACAGCCCCAGAACCAAGCTCCGTACATAAATACAGCCCCAGAACCAAGCTCAGTAAATAAATACAGCACCAGAACCAAGCTCAGTACATATATACATCTCCAGAACCAAGCGCCGTACATATATGCTGCACCAGATCTAAGCTCAGTACATAAATACAGCACCAGAACCAAGCGCAATACATAAATACATCCCCAGAACCAAGCTCAATACATATAGCCCCAGGCCAAGCTCATACATACATACAGCACCATAACAAAGCTCAGTACATATATACAGCCCCAGAACCAAGCTCCGTACATACAGTGAAGGAAATAAGTATTTGATCCCTTGCTGATTTTGTAAGTTTGCCCACTGTCAAAGACATGAACAGTCTAGAATTTTTAGGCTAGGTTAATTTTACCAGTGAGAGATAGATTATATAAAAAAAAAAAAGAAAATCACATAGTCAAAATTATATATATTTATTTGCATTGTGCACAGAGAAATAAGTATTTGATCCCCTACCAACCATTAAGAGTTCAGCCTCCTCCAGACCAGTTACACGCTCCAAATCAACTTGGTGCCTGCATTAAAGACAGCTGTCTTACATGGTCACCTGTATAAAAGACTCCTGTCCACAGACTCAATTAATCAGTCTGACTCTAACCTCTACAACATGGGCAAGACCAAAGAGCTTTCTAAGGATGTCAGGGACAAGATCATAGACCTGCACAAGGCTGGAATGGCTACAAAACCATAAGTAAGACGCTGGGTGAGAAGGAGACAACTGTTGGTGCAATAGTAAGAAAATGGAAGACATACAAAATGACTGTCAATCGACATCGATCTGGGGCTCCATGCAAAATCTCACCTCGTGGGGTATCCTTGATCCTGAGGAAGGTGAGAGCTCAGCCGAAAACTACACGGGGGGAACTTGTTAATGATCTCAAGGCAGCTGGGACCACAGTCACCAAGAAAACCATTGGTAACACATTACGTAGTAATGGATTAAAATCCTGCAGTGCCTGCAAGGTCCCCCTGCTCAAGAAGGCCTATGTACAGGCCCGTCTGAAGTTTGCAAATGAACATCTGGATGATTCTGAGAGTGATTGGGAGAAGGTGCTGTGGTCAGATGAGACTAAAATTGAGCTCTTTGGCATTAACTCAACTCGCCGTGTTTGGAGGAAGAGAAATGCTGCCTATGACCCAAAGAACACCGTCCCCACTGTCAAGCATGGAGGTGGAAACATTATGTTTTGGGGGTGTTTCTCTGCTAAGGGCACAGGACTACTTCACCGCATCAATGGGAGAATGGATGGAGCCATGTACCGTCAAATCCTGAGTGACAACCTCCTTCCCTCCACCAGGACATTAAAAATGTCAAGGATACTCCACGAGGTGAGATTTTGCATGGAGCCCCAGATCATTGTCGATTGACAGTCATTTTGTATGTCTTCCATTATCTTACTATTGCACCAACAGTTGTCTCCTTCTCACCCAGCGTCTTACTTATGGTTTTGTAGCCCATTCCAGCCTTGTGCAGGTCTATGATCTTGTCCCTGACATCCTTAGAAAGCTCTTTGGTCTTGCCCATGTTGTAGAGGTTAGAGTCAGACTGATTAATTGAGTCTGTGGACAGGAGCCTTTTATACAGGTGACCATGTAAGACAGCTGTCTTTAATGCAGGCACCAAGTTGATTTGGAGCGTGTAACTGGTCTGGAGGAGGCTGAACTCTTAATGGTTGGTAGGGGATCAAATACTTATTTCTCTGTGCACAATGCAAATAAATATATATAATTTTGACTATGTGATTTTTTTTATTTTTTTTTATATAATCTATCTCTCACTGGTAAAATTAACCTAGCCTAAAAATTCTAGACTGTTCATGACTTTGACAGTGGGCAAACTTACAAAATCAGCAAGGGATCAAATACTTATTTCGTTCACTGTATAGCCCACCCCTGTAGAAAGTGCTCTACAATTAGCTCCCCCTATAGATAGTCCTTCACATATACCCCACCTCTGTAGATAGTGCCTCACATATAGCTCCCCCTGTATATAGTGTCCCACATATAGCCCACCCCTGTAGATAGTGCCCTAAATATAGCTCACCCTGTATATAGTGCTCCACATCCCCACATATAGACCCCCCCTGTAGATAATGCCACTCACCGTTTTAGGAGGAAAAAAATTTACATACTCAACCTGATCCTGTTCCCGCGCCGTCCGGTGGCAATGCAGATGAGCTCTCTTCTGAGCAGGTCTGCTGGAGCTGAACGACGCAAGCGGCGCATCGTTGAAAAGCGCTGATTGGCTGATTGGCAGGGCAGAATGACTTGACCCGTCAATCAGCGCCTTTCAACCACGGAAGCGGCACGATGACGTCATCGCGACGCTAGCGTCATTTAAAGATGCTGATTGGCGGGGCAAGTCATTTTGCCCCGCCGATCACCGTCATTGTAAGGCGCCGAATGGTCGGACAAGGAACGTGCCCGGCCATTCAGTGCTAATGCATGTATTTGTACCTGCGTGCTATAGGCGCAGGTACAATTACTGCAAAAGGGGGTGGCTGTTGCTAGCACCGGGGCCACCTCGAGTCCTTGTGACGCCACCGGGCATGAGAGGGCCCGTACTGCCCGGCCGATAAATGTTAGAGGCTAGCGGTTCGGGCCCCGTAGTAGCGTCGCTACCGCTGTAGCAGCCATAACGCCTGCTAGCGGTGCCACCAGGCATATGTGGGGGGGCGTGTTGGCGGGCGGCACGGGCCCCCTCATGCCGCGGGTCCCATAGCATCTACTACGGCTGCTACAGCGGTAGTTACGCCACTGGACTAGACGAGAAAAGGATTTTACAATGATTACTCAAATAATCCCATTATTTCATATTTGACGTATGCAGACAGATCCTAATCGAACAGCCTACAGATATTAGCTTCCTCATTGACTTCTATGTGCAAGAAGGGAAGTGACAACCTCTGTAGGCTTAAAAAAAATTGTTATCTTAGGGTTTGCCACTTTTTACTATGGGAACATTACATTGAGTTTAAAAAAATAATTAATGTTAAAATTGCACTTTAAAATGTCACTTTCTATACCCTGTTATTTAACCAGATATTTTCTTTGGCTTTTTCTTTTAGCAATGATGATGATGATGATGCCCTTTATAAGAGGGTGACCAGTGAGCAATGGAGATTGCAGTGTTTAGTGGATTTGCTCTCCATTAATCCTCACACGGGTCTAGCAGCTGATTTCTTTCTATACTGCCTTAAGGTAACCCTGCTCTACAAAACTACCCGTATAGCCTATTTATTTTAAAGGAAATCGTTTTTGTATTGAAAAGAGCTTTCAAATGAGCCCCCACTCCGACGGGAAGAATAGCGCAGTACACTACGCTATTGTACTCATCGGAAAAACGAAAACCTAGCGGAACAGACGCCAGCTGAACGAAAACAAATACCATTGTAATCAAGGTATTGCAAATAGAAATACTAGTTTCCGATTGTCTTTCTGTTCTTCTGGCGGAACAGATGAACGGAAAGACCAAACGTTAGGTGAACAGGGCCTTAGGATATGAATGCATAAATATAAGTAATGTAATACAACATCTCAGCTAGATAAAATTACATCAAATAAGTTAAACAAGCCACAGTTACTCAACATTATATTTAGATTTTCCCTGACTATAGATGGCTGTCCTACACATTAGATTGTCAGTGGATCTATTCGACCTCGACAGAATCAGCCAACAAGTCAAATAAGTCTATATATTATAAACCGAGAATCCGTATCCATTCAGCAGTATAGCGCGCCATAGGATAGCTGATAAGGACAATTGTGTATATATTGACAATGACAATTGTATATATCTTTACAATAAAGTAGGACATAGAATGAAAATGTAGCTTTGAAATCCACATTTGCTCAATGGATGCGGTTTGATTTCAGAAAATTTGTCCCATATCTTAACCCATTGGGCTTCGATTCATCAATATAATTTTAAAGTAAAAGTGGAGCAGCTGCCTTTGGCAATCCTTCTGGTTGCTAATTTTGTTTACTACAGGACTTCTGAAAAAATTGCACTCTTACCATGCAATAGTTCTGATAAATTCCCTCACTGTGCCTGCCTTTGACATTGATTGTCTGAACGTCTCTTATTGGATTGCTCAGTTTCTTACAACAACACCTCTGCATTGATTATTTTTAGAGGCTGACACCCATTACTATAGGAGAAGAAGGACCAGACCTCATTCCTAGTCCAGAGGATAGCCTTTTAGATATAGAACGTAAGCTTACACTTCGATACCAGTCTCAAGAGAAACAGCTTCAGCTTCTTCAGGTTTTGTCAGTGCTCTGTGAGAAGATCTCTGACTCCATCTTTACAGATGTTAAGCAGGTGAGAAATGATTCTGGAGATAAATTTACTCTTAAAGCCAAATTGCCGTTATTTTAATTTAACATGTCCTTATCTGTGTACAGGTTGTGGAATTTGTTTTGATGACGTTTGAGAGGGCCTGTACAAGCCTTGCCACCTCGGA
This sequence comes from Rhinoderma darwinii, assembly GCF_050947455.1. Taxonomy (NCBI): domain Eukaryota; kingdom Metazoa; phylum Chordata; class Amphibia; order Anura; family Rhinodermatidae; genus Rhinoderma; species Rhinoderma darwinii. The sequence continues at coordinate 279,718,826 of NC_134688.1, forward strand.
GGGAGGCACTGTAGCATCTCAGACACTCAGTATGGCAATGGGACTGATAGCCGCCATGTTGGGAGCTGTAGAGGTAAGTGCAGGAATTTTGTAGATTACGGAACCTGACATTAAAAGGCTATCTCCACCTAAAACCAAAAAGGTGAAGATCGAGCATAACAGGAAGATATCATTAACATTTGCTCCCCTGAGCCCCTGTTTCTTTTTATTTATCAGAACTTCTAGTGACTTCCAGAAAAACTAGTTTAAAGAAGCAGTCCAGCAAAATTATTATATTTTTGCAGCATAGGCTATAATTAAAGAATACTGTAGAGGCTCTTGTGTATGCCTTGTGTATACCTTTTTATAGTTGATGTGCCATTTATGGGTTGTCTGCCATCTTGGTTCCTTCTTCCTCTCTGATATGGTTCCCCTAAAGCAGACTACATTTCCTATTACGCTTCTGGCTTTGCAGATGGGGCGGTGTCTCATCACACTGCACTAACTCTGCTCTGAGTGCTATCTAAGTGCAGCAAATGATAGATCAGTGACATAGAAGTTCTGTATTCTGTACTAACACTGTAGAGTTTTAGTGTATTCATATTTGATGCAGCTCTCCCTGTCTCCTGCTTAAGATAGGTTTCTTCATGTCCGTTTTTACACAGGAGGCAGGGAGGAGCAGCATCTCATAGAAATACACGAGTCTGAAGCTAATCATTGTATGGACTCACCTATGATATCACTGCACTCCTGGTTCCTTAGAAAGGGCAGAAGTGATCTTTTCAGCAGCACTATATGCATGGGGGACATACAGAGGAACAAGAAGGGTGCAGCCGGTTGGGGGGGGGGGGTCTCCTTGCTGCCAGGAGGGATTTGATAGGCTATGATGTAATCCTGTGGTTCACAGGAAGTCATCTACACTGGACAGACTGACCTCCCGTCTACACATGAGAGCTTGGTCTATTTTGGTGGTCAGACGAGATCACATGACACAGCTGCCCATAATGAAAGGGTTCAAAATGCTTATGTTTTCTTGAAATATCCAAGTATAGGTCATCAGTATAAAAAAAACGCCCAACGTCATGAAAACCCCTTTAATACATATTGCATGCTATCGGACGAACTAGTTTTCTTAATCTATTTGTTACCCCTTAAAGAGTACCCCAGCTCTCCTGACATTTCTATTTTAGTAACATAATTGGATTCCCTGTAAAATAACAATCCTGGAACATCTTTTCCTTAGAACTCTGCGTTATGCCATTCCTCTGTTATTCCTCCAGGAAATGGATAAATAAATTGATAACTGAAAAGAAAGCACTTGTTTGTTCTGTGGGGTTACAGGGTGTATAACATGATACCTTTTAGACCGTCAGCGCCCCTGACATGTGGGCACAGGAATAACTAGTATTTCCAATTAAATTATAATCATTGTAGAGTAGCATATTAAAGAATCACTACAGACAAAATCTATACACTGTTTTATGCTAGTACATGACACAAAGATTAAAAAAAACACCCCCTCCGGCCAAACATGATACATAACAGTGTATTTTGCTTGGAGTGTTCCTTTAATTTAGACTAGGGCTGCCTGGGAATATTTGCTGTGTGCAGCCCATTGAAATGCATTAAGATTGCACAACTCCATCATAATCGCATACACTGTAAAATCATTTCATCAGAACTTCCGTTGCATCATTCTGATTTATCTCTGACATATTTTTACACACAGCTGACTTCAACAGATTTCGTACATTTGAAGACATTAATACCAGTGTTGGAAAAAGTAATGGAGTCCCATCCAGAGCCAGTTATTCAAGAGCTGGCTCATGACTTGCGAGTTACCATTGCCACACATTGTGCTGTTCCCCTAACACACAGGACACATAATGACCCTGACTATGAGAAAAAGGACGCAAAACAGCAAAGGCCAAATAGAAATTCTGACCTACAAAACATACAGGAGATTCTAAACTCCGCCAAAGATCCTGATGTACCCACCAGGGCAGCAGCTCTGCGCTCCCTCACTCATCTACTAGAGAAAATGCATCCTCAGGTGTTGGAACGCAGGGAGCAGGTGATGCAGGTAAGCTGGTAAATGTGTCTTATTATCTACTAGATGGCGCTGTTTTCAGATTCTCCTAATAGAACTTTCAATTTCTTTCAGCTCTTTGTGGACAATTTAGAGGAAGACGATCCCTTTGTGTATCTGTCAGCGATACAAGGTAATCTCATGAATAGAAATGGTCTCCAGAAGCAAGATGCCTAATGTATATACATCTAGCCGGCAATTATTAAAGTGGTTTTCCCATAATCATTATTATTATTTCTATGGGGCTGCCGAAGATAGCGCTCGACAGTTTCTATGAAATTAATGGAGCAATGCCAATATTGATCATGGGAAAACCTTTTTAATTCCCAATAACTTCTCACAAAAAAATAGTCCTGCTCTTAGATTAAGAGGAAATACCGGTGTTTCCAAAAAGAATAAAAAAAATTTGTTTTAATAAATGTCCCGTTGTTGAATACCACTCACGAGATACTACGTTTTTAGGAAGATAACGTTTCATGACCCTGATTGGGTGTCTAACATCATCACTCTATCCTGTTGGATAGATACATGCATGTATAGCTCGTGAGTAAAAATAACAGAGGAAAAAGGAAATGGGAGGAAACCTCCAGCTCACCAGTCTAACACTCCAGTCTTTGTAGTCGCCCGGATCGACCACGACGGCACGCGGCAGCAATTGAAGAAAAAACCAGAGGAGATCCAGCGATAAAGATGTTACTAGGAAAAACTAGGTTTCCACTTTATTCGAGTACAAGAAAAATGCTTGAAAAACACCAGGAGGAAAAGACAAGGTGGTGATATGCGGCAATAGATAGCCTACGCGTTTCAGGCTCTGGCTGTGCCCTTAATCATGGCTAAGTCGAGTGAGACTTAGCCATCTTTATCGCTGGATCTCCTCTGGTTTTTTCTTCTATAGCTCGTGAGTCTCCAGTAGTTTTTCATGTTCAACATATGGCTGACAAGTAGCTAAGAAAAATTATTTGTCTTGTCAAGTTAAATGAATGGTCCGTCACTTGAGTAGCCTCCCCCAACCTTGGAATGTGGCTAATATCCTGTGTAATTTGAGAATGTAGTAAATGGCAGCAGGTAGCTTACATCTGATTTTCCTATTCAGTCCAGTCCTGCCCAAGTGCGCTGGATGAGCAGAAATTTGCCGTATGTGTCGCTTACTCAGTAGATAATTGGTTTAAAGAGGCTCTGTCACCAGATTTTGCAACCCCTATCTGCTATTGCAGCAGAACGGCGCTGCAATGTAGATTACAGTAACGTTTTTATTTTTAAAAAACGAGCATTTTTGGCCAAGTTATGACCATTTTTGTATTTATGCAAATGAGGCTTGCAAAAGTACAACTGGGCGTGTTTAAAAGTAAAAGTACAACTGGGCGTGTATTATGTGCGTACATCGGGGCGTTTTTAATACTTTTACTAGCTGGGCGTTCTGACGAGAAGTATCATCCACTTCTCTTCAGAACGCCCAGCTTCTGGCAGTGCAGATCTGTGACGTCACTCACAGGTCCTGCATCGTGTCGGCCACATCGGCACCAGAGGCTACAGTTGATTCTGCAGCAGCATCGGCGTTTGCAGGTAAGTAGCTACATCGATTTACCTGCAAACGCCGATGCTGCTGCAGAATCATCTGTAGCCTCTGGTGCCGATGTGTCCTCGCTCGTCTGACACGATGCAGGACCTGGGGAAGTGACATCACAGCGTGATCTCTCGAGAACACGCTGTGTGTCTGTGAACTGCCAGAAGCTGGGCGTTCTGAAGAGAAGTGGATGATACTTCTCGTCAGAACGCCCAGCTAGTAAAAGTAGTAAAAACGCCCCGATGTACGCACATAATACACGCCCAGTTGTACTTTTACTTTTAAACACACCTACTTGGACTTTTGCAAGCCTCATTTGCATAACTACAAAAATGGTCATAACTTGGCCAAAAATGCTCGTTTTTGAAAAAGAAAAACGTTACTGTAATCTACATTGCAGCGCCGATCTGCTGCAATAGCAGATAGGGGTTGCAAAATCTGGTGACAGAGCCTCTTTAATTCCTGTTCCACTTTTTCCTATTTTGAAGTTAGAGATTGTCCATAACAACAAAATACGTCTGCAAGGGACAGTTCACACGTTGTGTAAATACTGCAGATTTTCCGCAACGGAATTCGTTGCGGAAAATCCGCAGCTAATACAGTAGCAGCAAAGTGGATGAGATAAAACAAATGTCATCCACACGCTGCGTAAATACTGAGTGGAAAAAAACCGCTAAGAAATTGACCATGTCAATTGTATTTGCGTAAACGCTGCTTATTTGTTGCGGGTTTTCCCCATTGAATTCAATAAAGAGGTAATACCCGCAACAAATAGCAGTTGCTGCGTTTTTTTGCGGTAAGTTCGCAGCGATTCCGCCGCAAAAAAAACGTTTCATCCCAGGTGACCGCTGCAGCCAATCACAGGCTGTAGCGGCGGTCACATGGGATGAAACGTCATCTCAGGAGGCCGGCCTGCTAGCAGTTTTACACAGCGGACATTCCGGGCGAAAAACTACACCACAGTTTGGTGCGGTTTTTCGCCCGGAATTTCCTGCGGCACGCAGGGCGGATAGTATCCGCCCCGTGTGAACTTAGCCTAACGGTGAGCTGTGTGGGTTCATTTTGTGCACGTAGCGTGTCCTTACTGCCACATCAATCGGGTGCTGTAATGTAAACAAACCATGTTCCACTTTCAGCCGTGATGTCCAAGATCTGCTTCCTGGGACCAGATTTTGAAAGCATAATGTTAGAACACGGATGATAATCTGGCATCTGACAGGGATGTTTAAAGAGTAATTCAACTTTACCAATAAATTCCTATTGCACCTGTCAACCTTGGGCTTATAGCCTGCGGGCAAAACCTTATATGACCATGAAAACCATTTCACTTTTTTATAAACAGGCATAGCTGTAATGTCCAGAGACATCCCTGAGCGTATCCTGCCTATCCTCCTAGCACAATATGAGAGTGCGGTGGCACCGAAGACAAAGGCACCAGCTACTGAGACTAGGATGAAAGTAGGAGAAGCACTGATGAGATGCACAAGGACTCTGGGTGAGTATATTGAGAAGGTCATATGGGTAAATGTTTGTGCTCTCATAAAGTAAGAATAAATAAATACCTACACTTGGAGAGATCTCTCTCTCTCTCTCTCGCTCTCTTTCTTTCTCTCTTTTTTTTCTCTCTCTCTCGGATAAAACTGCCATAGAAGTTGCTGATGGTCTGACGACATCACAGACTTTAGGCAGTTGAAGGTTACAGTATTGAACGGCAATACTGTGTACCTAAACCCCCTGAATACTAATCCCTCCCCTCCTCATGCAGATAGCAATATGGGTAAGTTGTATCAAATGTTCCTTCTAAGTCTTGGCAGCTCCTGAGAGGGGCAGTTAGGGAGCAGGGCAAGTCTCCATCAATGGTGGGCGATCTGATGACCAAAAGTAATACCCCCAGTAAACACTAATATAGCGACTAAATAAGAGAATAAGAAAACTTATTTTAAATTAGTTTTAATTACTTTTTTAAATACTATAATATTACAAGTACAGCAGTAAAATAGACCGTTATAAACACCAATTATGAAAGAATCCCTCTCGTCAATGAAAGGCAAGGCATCAATTAAAGAATCCCTCTCCCCACTGTCCCTATAGATAGTGCCACACAGACCCCCTGTGGATAGCGTCTTCCCCCCTGTAGATAGTACCACACACAGCCGCCCCCCTATAGATAGCATCACACATCCCCCTGTAGATAGTGCCACACAGACCCCCTTGTATATAGTTCTACACAGCAATTCCCCCCTGTATATAGTGCTACACAGCCCCCCTCTCCCCTTATATATATATAGTGCTACACAGCCCCCTCTCCCCTTATATATATATATAGTGCTACACAGCCCCCCTCTCCCCTTATATATATATATATATAGTGCTACACAGCCCACCTCTCCCCCTGTATATAGTGCTACACAGCCCCCCTCTCCCCTTATATATATATATAGTGCTACACAGCCCCCTCTCCCCTTGTATATAGTGCTACACAGCCCACCTCTCCCCTTGTATATAGTGCTACACAGCCCACCTCTCCCCTTGTATATAGTGCTACACAGCCACCCTCTCCCCTTGTATAGAGTGCTACACAGCCCCCTCTCTCCCCTTGTATATAGTGCAACACAGCCCCCTCCTCCCCTTGTGTATATAGTGCTACACAGCCTCCCTCCCCTTGTATATAGCGCTACACAGCCCCCCTCCCCCCAACTCCTTAAAAAAAGATAATGCTTGCCTTGCCCCGTTCCCACGACAGACGGAGCGCTACACTGCCTCTCCGGCGGGACGCATGCGCAGACCGGTATAATGTGACGTCATCACGCCGGCCTGCGCGACTCCCAGCGCATTATAGGCAGCAGGCCTAATGTGGCCTGCAGCCTATAGTATTCATTTGTATGTGCGTCCTGAGGACGCACATACAAGTGAATGTGGTTGTCACTAGCGCCGGAGCCCCGGTGGGGAGGTGAAAGGTTCTCTTTAAAGGGGTTGTCCACTTTTAATTTGTTTTATTAATTAATTTATAGAATAGGAAATCATACAGATTTCTAATAGACATGTATTTACAATCCTGCTCACATATCTTTCTTATATCAGTGTAGTTGTCTCTGTCTAAAAAAAATAAATAAATGGTATAGCCCATAGATTAGTTCATAGAAATTCATTCATAGGATAACTGAATGAAAAAAAGATGGCGGCAGTCATGTGACCCACATCATGTGACCCACGGCATTCAGGTAACCGTGTCCCGGTATATAACAGGTAAATAATAGGTTATTGAGGAGCATAAATGATAAAGTATTTCTACATACAGCAGCATCTCATCATCATGTATGTCAGTGTATGTGAGGAGCAGCTCTTGTATTCCTCTCACTGTCTCCTCTCTGTGTTCTGTGTTTTTTTTAAAAAATATTTAACTTTATTAACATCCTCACCTAGAGACAGGAAGCCATTTCATAAATCATCTAGAGACAGTAAATATATGCACAGTGAAGTAGTTGTTCATCATTATTCCACCATTAGTCCTATTCACTTAGCCCATGGATGTGTCCTCTTTTTTTGTCTTAACACATGTATGTCATGCAACCCTGTTGCTAACTGACTGCTAGGGGTCACATGATTGTGTCCATGTGGGGGGGGGGGGGGGTCATATGACTGACGCCATGTTTAATCATATTCAGTTAATTACACAGAACTAAAGAACTACCGTATTTTTCGGACTATAAGATGCAGTTTTTAGCAAGAATAAATCTTGCTAAAAAGTCCCTGTGTCTTATAGTCGGCAGTAGAGGGACCCGGCAGCGCCGGGCCCTCTGGCTGCTTCTTACTTAACCCCTGCCTCACCCACGATGTGCCGACACATCATGGAGCGGGGAGGGGATGATGCTTGGAGTGGGCTCACGCTCTGAGCCTGCTCCATACACTGCAGGTGTTTTTTGGTGGCGCTGTTCCTGGCCATTTAACTAGTTAAATGTCACGGTCAATAGCGACTGCGGCATTTATGAGGGTCCTCCCATGAAGGACATTTATGATATGTCATAAATGTTAGATAGATTTGGGTCCCACCTCTGGGACCCACACCTATCTCTAGAACGGGGCCCCCTAAACCCAGTTCTATCTTACTCTGCTCCGCTCTCTCCCGGAAACTTGCTGGTAGTCAGGAGTTACGGAGAAGCCGAGTGTTCACTGAGCTACGCTGTTTCCGGAACTCCCATAGAACTGAATAGTAGTTACGGAAACAGCGTAGCTCAGTGAGTTACGCTGTTTCCGTAACTCATCCATGTATTGCAGTGTATTGTACCAGTGATCTAATGATCGCTGGTTCAAGTCCCCTAGGGGAACTAATAAAGTGTGTAAAGAAAAAACGTTAGATACGTTTTCAGGAGTCTAAAAAATATTAAATGTTAAAAAAAACAAAACACCTTTTCCCATTTTTCCCCAAGCACAATGTAAAAAAATAAAATAAAAAAATTGGTATCGCTGCATCTGTAAAACGCCGAACTATTACAATATAGCATTATTTGACTCGCAGAGTGAGCAGCGTAAAAACCAAAAAATTAAAACCCCAGAATCTTTGTTTTTTGGTCACCATAGCGCTAAAAAGAATGAAATAAAAAGTGATTCAAAAATCGTATGTACCAAAAAATGGTGCTAATAAAAACTACAGCTTGTCCCGCAAAAAATAAGTCCTCACACCGCTCAAACGATGGAAAAATATAAAAGTTATGGATCTCAGAATTGTGAAACCGAACAAATTATTTTTTTAAACCAATATTTTTTTCTTTGTAAAAGAAGTAAAATATGAAATTTTTTCCTATTTTCTGTTGTCTAAAACCTGGGTGCGTCTTATAGTCAGGTGCGTCTTATAGTCCGAAAAATACGTTAATCTGTGGGCTATACCATTCTACTGTGACAGGGGCCTCGTGCTCCATATAAATGTATGTGAGCAGAATATCTAATACATATATATTAGAAAACTGTATGATTTCCTATTCTACAAATAAAAAAAAAGTTGACAAACTTATATTCAGCAGTTAGATATAGCATACACCTTTAATGCTTTTTAAATATTTGTTTTATTCCCATTCAAACTTGCACCTGATTTCCAGGACATATAGGTATATAGCTGCATCAAGTTATCACGCTGTTCTCTCGTTTCTTACAGCATTACCAGCACATGACTACACATACAATTATACACAGCGAACAGACAACCAGGCAGTCGGACAGTGAAAAAATGACTTACAGACTCCACAGCCCTGCATTTCAATTCATTTCATGCTATATACCCTATAATATATTTTAAAATTGTGTTTTATATAGGTTTATACTATGTTAGTGCTGACTCAAATAAAAATTCAATTGCTTTGTCTGCAGGCGACATGGTCCTCCGGCACAAAGACGCACTGATTCACGCTTTTCTAAGGGGTTGCCGGGATCCAGACAGCTCCATAAGGGCTAGCAGCCTTTCCAACTTGGGTGAATTGTGTAAGCAACTGCAATTTTCCCTGGGTCCTATTATTCATGAAGTAAGTAACAGAATTCTTCCAAGAGACTTAATGGGGTTGTTCAGGATTAGAAAAAAGGTTCTGTTTTTATTTCCAAAAACAGCGCCACTGTTGTTCATTCAGCTGTGTTTGCTATTGCAGATCAGCCTCTTTCTTTTGAATGGGGATGAACTACAATATCAGACACAGCCAGGGCCGCCATCAGGAATTTCAGGGCCCCCTACAGCTAAATTTTCTGGGCCCCCCTACCGTGGCACCGCCTGTTAACGGTACTCCGTCCAGCACTATATCATGGTACCCAGGGCCGCCATCAGGGGGGGTATTATGGGTACTGATGTGAGAGGCCCGGCCAAACCTAATTGAAAGGGGGGCCCGGCAAACTGCCGCAACTTGCCTTTAGTAGAAAAAAAACAGGCCCCTGCAATGGGGCCCGTTTTTTTCACCAAAAGAATGTCATGAGCTGCGGGCCCCCCTTTCAATTAGGTTTGGCCGGGCCTCTCACATCAGTACCCCTAATACCCCCCCCTGATGGTGGCCCTGGGTAGCATGGGGGCCGTCAAACACCGCCGCCCGTGCGACCGATCACGCGCACCCACAAACTCCCACGCATGCGCACCGGTGACCGCCTGGAACCGCGCACCGAATTTTGAGGCAGATTTTGACCTGCCCACACTATCTTGCCGCGTTTTTTGCCCGCGGCGATTGAGGACAGCAGACAGAAAACGCAGCGAAAAATGCATTTTCTGCCCCCCATTGATTTCGATGGCAGGTTAGAGGCGGAACCGCGGCAAGAAAGGACGTGCTGCTTTTTCTTTTTTCCGCGACTGGCTCCCATTGATTTCAGATTAAATCAATGGGAGGCGGTTTTGGAAGTTTTTTGGTGCTGATTCTGACGCAGTGTCCGAATCAATATCAAGGCCCAAAAACTCTGTGAACTGGGCCTTATTGTTAGGGCTTATTCAGACGAACGTGTAATACGTCCATGCAACGTGACGGACGTATGTTACTCTATGGGGCCGTGCAGACTGTCAGTGATTTTCATGCAGCGTGTGTCCGTGTGTCCGCTGCGTAAAACTCACATGTCCGATATTTGTGCATTGTTCGAGCATCACGCACCCATTGAAGTCAATGGGTCCGTGAGAATCACGCCCAGCGCTTCCGTAGCAGTATAAACTATGAATGAAAATAGAAAAGCACCGCGTGCTACAAACATACAAACAGAGTGTCATAATGATGGCGGCTGCGCGAAAATCACGCAGCCACGCATCATACGCTGCTGACACACGGAGCTGTTATGGACCTTTTGCAAGCGCAAAATGCCACGTTTTTGCGCGCGCAAAAAGCACACGCTCGTGTAAATCCGGCCTTAGGGTAGGAACACACTAGGCATGAACACTGCGGATTTTATGCAACACATTTTATTGTGGAGAATCCGCAGCGTATTACAGTCGCAGCAGAGTGGATGAGATATGAACAAATCTCATTCACACGCTGCAAAAATAATGGACCTGCAGTGTGGCTTTTTGGCTTTTTAAGCCGCAGCATGTCAATGTATTCTGTGGAATCGCTGCTCCTCTGTTGCGGAAATGCTGCGGTTCTGCCGCAAAAATCACACATGAGAAGGAAAAAAAAGGCACTTTTTTAAATTTATAAAAAAGTTTAGACTTCCCCCGGCCGTAGTCCTGGTGACGCGATCCTCTGTTCTTAGCGCAGCCCGGCCTCCTGTCATGACGTTTCATCCCATGTGACTGCTGCAGCAGTCACATGGTCTACAGCGTCATCCCAGGAGGCGGGGCTACGTTCAGAAGAGAGAGATGCGTCACCAGGACTACGGCCGGGGCAAGTCTAAACGTTTTTTTCCCTGCAGGATTCCCGCAGCGGACACGCCTCACGAAACCTGCGCCACTATTTGGTGCGGTTTTGCTGGCAGAATTCCCTGCGACTACCGGGGCGGATAAGCTGTGTAGTTTTACTCAGCATATCCGCCTAGTGTGTCCCTTATGATGTCGCTCCTGGAGCTGCTGCCAGTCTCTAAATAGGCAATTGGTCCAGTAGAATTTGGAATTATTTTTTTTTGTGAACCAGCTTAAAAAAATACAAAACTTTTGTGTTAGGGCCTGTTCACATCACCGTTCGCTTCCGCTCCGGGGTTCCGTCTGAGGTTTCTGTCGGGTGAACCCCGCAACGGAAAGTGAAAGTGATAGCACACAGAAATCAATGGGAGGCAGAAAATGCATTTTTCGCTGCGTTTTTTGTCAGCTGTCCTCAATCGCCGCGGGCAAAAAACGCAGCAAAAAAACGCGGCAAGATAGTGTGGGCAGGTCAAAATCTGCCTCAAAATTCTTTACGGAATTTTGAGGCAGATTTTTTTTTGCCTGCAAAATACTGTGTGAACAGGGCCATACATGATCAGCACTTTGAGATAATTTACTCACTGTGTCAGAAGAGCTGCTCCCACTCCAGTCCTCTTCCGGCGATGTCTTCCAGGAGAGGTCTTCGGTCCAGACGTCCAGGTAAGTTTTGTCCATGTGTGTCCGCGGCTGCGCGCGCGCCGATCGCGGGTGCGCGCGCGGCCGGTCTCCAGTGCGGGCGTTCGTGGGTGCGCGCTCGCGAGTGCGCACGCGCGGGAGTTTCCTTGTGCGCGCGATCGGGTGCGCGCGCGCGGGCGGACGGTTTGACAGCCCCCCATGACGAGGGGGCCCGCAGCAGCAGCAGCAGCTCACGACATTCTTTTGGTGAAAAAAACGGGCCCCATTGCAGGGGCCCGTTTTTTCCTACCAAAAGAATGTCACGGCACTTGCCGGGCCCCCCCTTCAATTAGGTTTGGCCGGGCCCCTCACACCACTACCCCTAATACCCCCCTGATGGCGGCCCTGGACACAGCCCATGTACAAGGGTGGCGCTGTTTATGGAAATAAAAGCAGAAGCTTTTTTTCTAATCCCAGACAACCCCTTTAAAGAGGCTTTGTCACCGCATACATAATGTGATCAGCGCTGTAATGTAGGTAACAGCAGTGGTTTTTATGTAGAAAAACTATAATTTTTTACGTAGTTATGACCTATTTTCGCTTTATGCTAATGACTTTCTTAATGCCCAACTGGGCATGTTTTGCTTTTTGACCAAGTGGGCGTTGTAGAGAGAAGTGTATGACGCTGACCAATCAGCATCATACACTTCTCTCCATTCATTTACACAGCACATAGTGATCTGACTAGATCACTATGTGCAGCCACATACACACACATTAACGTTACTCAAGTGTCCTGACAGTGAATAGACATCACCACCAGCCAGGACGTGATGTCTATTCAGAATCCTGACACTTCGCTAAAGTTTGTGTGTGATTTACAGCACAGCAAGCGTGATCTCGCTGTAAATGAAAGTTTACAGCGTAATCTCGCGAGACTACGCTTGCTGTGCTGTAAATCAACCACAAACGTTAGCGAAGTGTCAGGATTCTGAATAGACATCACGTCCTGGCTGGTAGTTATCTCTATTCATTGTCAGGACACTTGAGTAACGTTAATATGTGAGCAAGTGACTGTACATAGTGATCTAGTCAGATCACTATGTGCTGAGTAAATGAATGGGGAGAAGTGTATGATGCTGATTGGTCACTGATTGGTCAGCGTCATACACTTCGCCACAACGCCCACTTGGTCAAAAAGTAAAACACGCCCAGTTGGGCATTAACCAGTTCAGGACCGGGCTATTTTGCGCCTTCAGGACCAGACACCGTTTAGCCATTTTTAGCACGTGTTAGTTAAATGGCTATAACTTTTTTATTTGTTGGGCTAACGACGTGATTTTTGCGAAGTTTTTTCCGTAGACAATGCAGGTTTAATTTTTTATCGGTTTTATACACACCTTTTTTGCTATTTTAGAATTTTTATTCATAAAGTTAGAAAATAATAGTAAAAAAATAAGCTTTTTTACGTTTCAGCTATTTATTTTTTTTGGTAATAACAGTTTTACCCTAAAATAGACCTTTTATTTGTGATTGTCATTGTCTACCGCAAATTTTAATATATTACATGTCTATATTAGGGTAATTGGGTCAGCGCTAGCGTTACAACAATGATTGGCAGGGGGGGGGGGAACGGTTTTTTTTGGGGGTGGGTATTTTATGCGTATTTCTTATTTAATTTTTTTTTGCACTTGACTTTACTATTTTTTTATTACTATGGTCTGTCCCCCAAAGGTCAAAGAAGCCCTTTGGGGAACTTTATATATTTTTTTTCTTTCTTTTACACCATGCTTTTCCACAGTAACTGGAGCTGCACAGCAGCCCCAGTTATAGGGGAAATCAGCCCTCTCATAGTGACAATTGTCACTAACTGGGCTGTGCTGGGTCTAGTAAGACCCAGCAGGAGTCTGTCACTAACGGCACCCGGTGATCATGTGACCAGTCACATGATCACCGGGAGGAATAGAGACAGCGCCACTGCTGCTGTCTCTATTCCTATACACATTCATTCATTGAGCGCTGTGTAAAAAGACATTGGAGAAGACAGAAGCAGCGAGACCCGACATTCAGCTGCCCGATCGCGCGGGCAGCAAGTTAAAACCCGAGCCGTAAAAAGTCTATGGCTCGGGTTTTAAGGACCCTGACCGCTGGCCGTAAAAATATAGCCAGCGGTCGGGAACCAGTTAAGAAAGTCATTAGCATAAATCCAAAATAGGTCATAATTGATTCTTTTTCTAAATAAAAAACACTGCTGTTATCTACATTACAGCGCCGATCATATTATGTACAAGATAGGCCACTTATAATGTGGTGACAGAGTCTCTTTAACATATGTTAGTTTGCACCTCTTTCATTTCTCTTTCTTTTAAGGTGACCTCCTGTTTATCAGCTGTGGTTCATACTGACCAAGAGGCTCAAGTACGAAGAGCCGCCATCCATGTGATTGTTTTACTTCTAAGAGAGCTCAGTGAGAGGGCAACAGAGGTAGATATGTTGTAAATTAGTGTCTTAAACCTGCCATGTAACTATATTGTTGATATATGCTGTAGTAGAATGTCGGTATTAACCCGTTAGTGACCGGCCCATAGTGTTTTTACATCGGTCATTAGCGTGCTTTATTCCGATGCAATAGACTCTTTACGGCGCTGCATCAGAATAAATAAATATAGCAGGGAGCTGTCAAGTCTCCCTGCTCTCAACTGCAAGAGGTAGCTGAGGGCTGGGGTGTCCCTGCTTGACCGGGTGAGATCGATATTAGTATCAATCTCACCCGTTTAACCCTTCAGATGCGGTGCTGAATAGCGTGCACCGCATCTGAGTGGTTTTGGAGAGAGGGAGGGAGCTCCCTCTCTCTCCCACCGACACCCGGCGATAAGATCGCCAGGTGTCTGTGTCTCCGATGGCAGCCGGGGGCCTAATAAAGGCCCCCAGGTCTGCCTATAATGAATGCCTGCTAGATCATGCCTCTGGCATGACCTAGCAGATGCCTGTCCGTTTTACACAGACAGGCAGTAATACAATGCAATATAGAAGTATTGCAGTGTATTATAAATGCGATCGGATAATCGCATACTGAAGTCCCCTAGTGGGACTAGTAAAAAAGTGAAAAAAAATTAATGAAAAACCCACTTTTCCCCCTTACAAAAAGCTTTATTATTAACAAACAAAAAAAAGTTACACATATTTGCTATCATCGCGTCCGTAACGACCCCAACTATAAACTTATTACATCATTTAACCCGCACGGTGAACGTCGTAAAAAATAAAATAAAAAACCATGCAAAAATTGCTGTTTTCTTTGAATCCAGCCATAAAAAAAAAATGTGATCAAAAGTGGCATCTACTCCAAAATGGTACCAATAAAAACTACAAGTCGTCCCGCAAAAAAAAAGCCCTCATACAACTGCACCGGCAAAAAAATAAAAACGTTACGGCTCTTCAAATATGGAGACACAAAAACTAATAATTTTGAAAAAAAAGTTTTCACTGTGTAAAAGTAGTAAAACATACAAAATCTATACAAATTTGGTGTCGTTGCAATCGCAACAACCCGCTGAATAAAGTTATTGTGTTATTTATACCACACGGTAAACGGCGTAGATTTAGGACGCAAAAAAGTGTGGCGAAATTGCTGGTTTTTTTTCTATTCCCCCCCCAAAAAAAGTTAAGAAAAGTTAATCAATAAATTCTATGTACCCCAAAATGGTGCTATTAAAAATTACAACTTGTCGCGCAAAAAACAAGACCTTATACAGCTATGTCGACGCAAAAATAAAAAGGCTATATATAGCTCTTAGAATGCGACGATGGAAAAACGTAAAAAATAGCTTGGTCATTAAGGTTTAAAATAGGCTGGTCATTAAGGGGTTAAAGGGGGTTCAAGTTGCAACCAGTAGCAGTATGGGTGTTCGCACGCTTTCTGATCAGTTGTCATAGTAGCAGAGCAGGTTGTAGTGTCAACTAGACCAAAGCCTCTTCTTGTTTCCATAACAACAACTGTAATCTATTCCGGATGGATTAACGTGTGTATTCAGAGTGATTTGTAATAATCAAATAGCGCGACAAATAAAAGCCTTATTACAGTAAAATAACATTTTCTATTAAATCCAAAGATTGCAGCAGTCTGCTTGCCATGAGCTGCATGAACCTGGGACCTACGAGACGTCACATACCGTTTTGTATTTCCTGATCTCATCTCACTAAATTGCTACAATGCTCTCAATATCTACAGATAAACTGGCTCTTTTATTGTGGTTCTCCCTTCACTTTTGACATTTTTCATTTCAGTCCCTTGTCTTTCGTGTTTTCCATCAGGTGTTACGCGATGTGCTGCTGGACTTGTACCGCTTGTTAAAATTTGTGGTGCAGTGTGACAAGGACTCCGTGTCTGTACTTCACGCCCAGCTGGCATTGGAGGAATTGGACAGTATCATGAGAGCATTTCTCTTTCCTCCTCAGAAACTGGAGAAGAAAATTGTGGTTTTGCCTTAAGAGATATGAAACAGTTCAAACGCTAAAGAAAACATCCCCTGTTAACTAAAGAAGAGCTTTATTAAAAAAAAACTATCTCTGTTCCCACCATTAATGCAGGCTTTGATGGACATTACCAACATCATTATTTTAATATGTCACTAAATATCTACATTTTGTATAAGACCTACAAAAAAACATACATACCCCAAATTATTACCCGATATGGAAGTCAGATTGCGAACTGGACTGTATAGTAGAAAATGATGAGAGCATACAAGAGTAGGAATTCTATCATGTACATGTTAACAAGCCCTGTAATTCCCTATTGTATAGGAAAAGATGCAGTTTGAATGTCTTTTTCATCAAGCAACTTCTAATGCAGAAGCTGGATATCACTAGCCGTTTATATGTCACATGTTTCTGTACGTTATTGCACAAATGTCTATTTACTATGTAAAATACAATAAATAATAATTTTTGTATTATTTGATCAACTAAAAAATGTGTTTGAATTGTATTCACTGGTAATGAAAAATATGTTGTTATGATCACTGCATTGTAGACTATGAAGATGTTCTTAAACTCCATGCCATTCATAAAAGCATTCGGTATATAGGCAGTTTAGCAAGTATATTCTACATTTTAACCCCTTTTCACTGCAGCCACTTTTGACCTTTGACAGAGCCTTATTTTTCAAATCTGACATGTTTCTCTTTATGTGGTAATAACTTCGGAATGCTTTCACCTAGCCAAGCGATTCTGGGATTGTTTTCTCGTGACACATTGGATTTTATGTTACTGGTTAAATTTGGTCGATACATTCAGTATTTAATTGTGAAAAACACCTAAATTTTGCGAATCTATCATATGTTGCAAATCTATCGGATGGTAAAACAGATAGTTATAACCACACAAAAGAGTTACTACTTCACATATCCCATATGTCTACTTTAGATTGGCATAGTTTTTTAAACATCCTTTTATTCTTCTAGGACGTTACAAGGCTTAGAGTAATTTCTCACATTTTCAAGAAAATTTCAATAGGATATTTTTACAGGGACCAGTTCAGTTCTGAAGTGGCTTTGAGGGGCCCATACAATACAACCCCCCCATGAATCACCCCATTATAGAAACAGAACCCCTCAAAGGATTCAAAACAGCATTTATAAAGTTTCTTAACCCTTTAGGCGTTTCACAAGAATTAAAGCAAAGTAGAGGTGAAGTTTACAAATGTAATATTTTTTTGCTAAATTAATTTTTAAGTACGTTTTTGGTGTAACACAGAAGGTTTTACCAGAGAAATGCAACTCAATATACATTGCCCAGATTCTGCAAATTTCTAGAAATATCCCACAAGTGACCCGTGTGTGCTAATGGACTAAAGCACCGACCTCAGAAGCAAAGAATCACCTAGTGGATTTTGGGTTCTTCTTTTTATTAGATTATATTTTAGGCACCATGTCTGATTTGAAGAGGATTTGTGATGCCAAAACAAAGGAAACACCCCCCCCCCCAAAGACCCCATTTTGGAAACTACACCCCCACAAGAAATTTATCTAGAGTTGTAGAGAGCATTTTGACCCCACACGTTTTTCATAGATTTTATTAGAATTTGGACATGAAAATAATTTTTTTTCCAATAAGATTTCGTTTTAGCTAAAAAAAAACAACAACAATTTCCACAAGGAATAAAGAAGGAAAAGCCCCTCAACATTTGTAAAACAACTTCTCCGGAGTACGGAAATACCCCATACGTGGTCATAAACTGCTGTTTGGGCACACGGTAAGGCTCAGAAGAGAAGGAGCGCCATTTGGCTTTTGGAGTGCAGGTTTTACAGGATTGGTTTCTGTGCGCTATATGTTGCATTTGCAAAGCCCATGTGGGACCAAAACAGTGGAAACCCCCCAGAAGTGTCCTAATTTTGGAAGCTACACCCCTCAAGGTATTCACCTAGGGGTGTAGTGAGCATGTTAACCCCGCAGGTGTTTTCCAGAAATTAGTGTGCACTTGATGTTGCAGAGTGAAAATGGCAATTTTTCCATAGATATGCCAATTTTTCCATAGATATGCCCCAGGTAATTATAGACCAGTAAGCTTAACATCCATCGTGGGGAAAATGTTTGAGGGACTATATACAGGATTATGTGACAATAAATAGCATTATAAGTGACAGCCAGCACGGTTTTACTAAGGACAGAAGTTGTCAAACTAACCTAATCTGTTTTTATGAAGAGGTGAGCAGAAGTCTAGACAGAGGGGCCACTGTGGATTTAGTGTTTTTGGACTTTGCAAAGGCATTTGACACTGTCCCCCATAGACGCCTAATGGGTAAATTAAGGACTATAGGTTTAGAAAATATAGTTTGTAATTGGATTGAGAATTGGCTCAAGGACCGTA
Organism: Rhinoderma darwinii; assembly: GCF_050947455.1. Taxonomy (NCBI): domain Eukaryota; kingdom Metazoa; phylum Chordata; class Amphibia; order Anura; family Rhinodermatidae; genus Rhinoderma; species Rhinoderma darwinii. The sequence goes on from NC_134688.1 coordinate 279,737,289, forward strand.
TCCAGAGAGTTGTGGTCAATGATTCCTTCTCTGAATGGTCACCGGTTATAAGTGGTGTACCCCAGGGTTCAGTTCTGGGACCACTATTATTCAACTTATTTATTAATGATATAGAGGATGGGATTAATAGCACTATTTCTATTTTTGCAGATGACACCAAGCTATGTAGTAATGCTCAGTCTATGGAAGATGTTCGTGAATTGCAGGCAGATTTAAACAAACTAAGTGTTTGGGCGTCCACTTGGCAGATGAAGTTTAATGTAGATAAATGTAAAGTTATGCATCTGGGTACCAACAACCTGCATGCATCATATGTCCTAGGGGGAGCTACACTGGCGGATTCACTTGTTGAGAAGGATCTGGGTGTACTTGTAAATCATAAACTCAATAACAGCATGCAGTGTCAATCAGCTGCTTCAAAGGCCAGCAGGATATTGTCGTGTATTAAAAGAGGCATGGACTCGCGGGACAGGGATGTAATATTACCACTTTACAAAGTATTAGTGAGGCCTCATCTAGAATATGCAGTTCAGTTCTGGGCTCCAGTTCATAGAAAGGATGCCCTGGAGTTGGAAAAAATACAAAGAAGAGCAACGAAGCTAATTAGGGGCATGGAGAATTTATGTTATGAGGAAAGATTGAAAGAATTAAACCTATTTAGCCTTGAAAAAAGACGACTAAGGGGGGACATGATTAACTTATATAAATATATTAATGGCACATACAAAAAATATGGTGAAATCCTGTTCCTTGTAAAACCCCCTCAAAAAACAAGGGGGCACTCCCTCCGTCTGGAGAAAAAAAGGTTCAAGCTTCAGGGGCGACAAGCCTTCTTTACAGTGAGAACTGTGAATCTATGGAATAGCCTACCGCAGGAGCTGGTCACAGCAGGGACAGTAGATGGCTTTAAAAAAGGGTTACATAATTTCCTAGAACAAAAAAATATTAGCTCCTATGTGTAGAAATTTTTCCTTCCCTTTTCCCTTCCCTTGGTTGAACTTGATGGACATGTGTCTTTTTTCAGCCGTACTAACTATGTAACTATGTATGTGGTGCCCAGCTTGTGCCACCATGAAAAGACAGCTCTCTAATTATTATACTGTATTTGCCGGTTTTAGAAACACCCTACATGTGGCCCTAATGGTTTGCCTGGACATTCGACAGGGCTCAGGAGTGAAAGGGTACCATGACAAATTGAGGCCTAATTTGGAGATTTACAAAGTATTGGTTCACAATTGGAGGGCTCTGATGTAAAATAATACAACAAACCCCTGAGAAGTGACCCCAATTTGGAAACTAAACCCTTAAAGGCATTTATTAAGGGGTGCAGTGAGCATTTTTGACCCACGGGTCTTTTGTATAAATGAATGCGCTGCAGATAGTGCAAAGTAAAAATTAGAATTTTTCCGTAGATGCCATTTCAGTGGCAAATATGTCATTCCCAGCTTGAGCCACTGGAGACAACCCCCCCCCCCCACACCCCACACCCCACAAAAAAAAATTGTTAAAAGGATTCTCCCAGGTACGGTGATGCCATATATGTGAAAGTAAAGTGCTATTTGGGCACAGTCTAGGGCTCAGAAGGAAGGGCCATTTGGCTTTTGAGGTGTAGATTTTGCTTGGTAGTAGTATTGTTTGGAGTTTTACATATGTAAGCTGGGCAGAGTACATCAGGGCATAATAAGATGGTATAATAATCAGGTAAAAAAAAACAATAAAATAATCCATAGATGCTGTAAAGCAGTCCATTATGAACAGTCCAGTGATGCACTGATAAATGGTGTCCTTTCTTATACCACTTTTGGGCACACTGTACCTTTGCAGTTTGGGGAATTTTCCGGGAAAGTGTTATCCTGGTATAATACGGACACCCTCACTTGTAGCACATATGTTTGGACCCTCCCCTTCCTGGTTGCCTAATTTTAGGGCCTTGATAAATTGCCTCTTAAAACAGAAGAAATATTCCCCCTCGGAAATGTACAACTGCGTTTTTTTTTCTTACTTATGGGAGCCTTAACTTATTTGATTTTTTTTCATAGACATAGTGGTATGAGGGCTGTCTTTTTTCGGGACGAACTGTGGTTTTTATTGGTACCATTTTGGGGTACATTCGACTTTTTGATCAATTTTTATCCTATTTTTTTGGTGGCAAGTTAACAGAAAAAAAGCCATTCTCTCTAAAACTGGGAGGGGATTTGAATGCCACCTTGGATCCCACTCTAGACTCCTCACGCGGGCACTCATCTTTATCCAGGCCAGCACACCGTCGTATACGTCGGCTGTTGCATGAGCACCAACTAGTCGATGCATGGCGGCTCATGCATCCGTCGACCAAAGACAATATGTTCTTTTCGGCTCCCCACAACTCATATTCCAGATTAGACTATTTTTTTCTATGTCATTCACATCTTCCCGGCCTCACATCTGCCTCTATAGATGATATCACATTCTCTGATCATGCTCTTATAACTCTGAGGGTATGTGCACACCACCTCTTTTCAGACGTAATGGAGGCGTTTTACGCCTTGAATTATGCCTGAAAAGACGGCTCCAATACGTCGGCAAACATCTGCCCATTGCTTGCAATGGGTCTTACTATGTTCTGTGCAGATGAGCTGTCATTTTACGCGTCGCTGTCAAAAGATGGCGTGTAAAATTACAGCCGCGTCAAAGAAGTGCAGGACACTTCTTGGGACGTAATAGGAGCCGTTTTTCATTGGCTCCAATGAAAACCAGCTCCAATTACGTCCGTAAAAGACGCCGCGAAAAACGCATGCAAAAATGTCTGAAATTCAGGAGCTGTTTTCTCCTGAAAACCGCTCCGTAATTTCAGACGTATTTGGCGTTGTGTACCCTCTCACTCCCAACGGTCCACCCTCGCTGCTGGCAGTGGTGCTTGAATGAATCGCTCCTGCAGGATTCGACGGTGGTCTCGGACATTTGCAGAGACCTTGAGGAGTACTTTGCTACAAATGCTTCTCCGGGTTTGACCCGCTTTGCATTTTGGAGGCGCATAAGTGTGTTGTGCACGGTTCCTTCATTCGTATTGGTTCCAAACTAAAGAAGGAGCGGACTGCACACCTCCTGGACCTCTTGTCCCGCATACACAGGTTGGAACAGTCCCATAAGGTCTCCCAGGACCAGGTTGTGGGGGCGGAGCTGGGGCAGCTGAGAGTGCAGGTTCGTTCGATCTGTCTTTCCAAGGCTAGGGCCTCCTTATTTAAATGCAGAAGGCACTTTTACGAATTCAGTAATAAACCTGGTTGGACCCTGGCACGGCACTTAGGAAAACCCGTTCTCGCACCTATGTCCCTCATGTTCAAACCTCACACAATAGGCGCCTGCAGCTTCCACATGACATCTCGGAGGCCTTCCGTGCCTATTACCACTCTCTTTATAATCTTCCTCGGGACCCTTCTTCTCTGGATGGAGGGAGCCACTTGGAGAGGATTGAGACATATCTCCGGTCCTCAGGGATGAAATGTATCCCCCAGGAGGCTATCGCTGCCCTGGAGTCTCCTATTTCACCGGAGGAGTTGTCGTGGGCACTGAAGCACTCGCCAGCGTGGAAGGCACTGGGCCCGGATGGACTACCTTTACAATACTATAAGGCCTGCTCGGATCTGCTCTCACCCCATTTCCTATGCGCCTTCAATTCACTCACGGAGGGGAGTTCCCTTCCTCAAGACACGTTGAGGGCCCACATCACGGTGATACCCAAAGAGGGGAAAGACCCATCCATGTGCCAAAAGTATCGCCCCATATCTTTGTTAAATGTAAATCTAAAGCTGTTTGCAAAGATTCTGACCCATAGGATGACCCCACTACTACATAATGTGATACATAACGATCAGGTGGGCTTCATGCCTCTAAGGGAAGCCCGAGATAATACCACCCGGGCAATTCATTTGATGTACCAAGCTGCTGCCCACTTGCTTTCTGTCTACGGATGCAGAGAAGGCCTACGACAGAGTCAACTGGGATTTTATGCTGGCTAACTTGCGGCATGTTGGACTGGACACGCATATGATGCAATGGATTTCGAGTCTCTACTCCTCACCCTCGGCCCAGGTTAAGGTAAACGGTCACTTCTACTCCTCACTCGCTATCTCAAATGGTACGAGGCAAGGATGTCCCTTGTCTCCTTCATTTTCATTTTATGTTTGGAGCCCTTTTTGTGCCATATTCGCTCCAATCCAGACATAGCGGGTGTATCTTTGAAGGGAAGGTCCCATAAGGTCGCTGCATACGCGGATGACCTGCTCTTTTTTTCTTACTGTACCCAGAATCTCCTTGCCCAACCTGATGGCGGAGTTGAGTAGATACTCAAAATTGTCCAACTTCAAGATCAACTACCAGAAGTCGGAGGCTCTCAATATCTCGTTGCCACAGTCCCTGGTGGATGATCTGTCTGAGTCCTTCTCCTTTAAATGGGCTAGAGATTCGCTTAAATATTTGGGGGTCCGGCTTCCCAGTGATCTGTCTCGCCTTTATGCGGTGAACTACCCGCCACTCCTTCAACGTGTAAAGAGCGATTTGGATTCCTGGACGACGGGCACCTTTACTTGGTTTGGTAGGTCTGCAATATTTAAAATGAATATTTTGCCACGGATTTTGTATCTCTTCCAGGCACTGCCGGTACACATCCCACGCCCTTTCTTTCAAGCCCTGTTGTCCCTACTCCACTGATTCATATGGGTGGGGAAACCAGCACGTATTTCCCGATCCATGCTTTTTCGTGCTAAGTGCGAGGGTGGCATTGGTCTCCCGCACTTTGTTTCCTACCATCAGGCTTCCCACTTGACAAGAATTTTTGACTGGTTTAGACACACTGAGGTTAAACAGTGGGTGTCCATTGTAACAGACCTTTTTTGATGTCCCATTGCAGGCCCACCTTGGTTGGGCAAGCACGTCCCCCTATCGGTGCGGACACACCCGACTATCGGGCCCACCTTGGTGGTTGCGTCCCAGCTCTTTCCCCGGGAAGAGATCTCTCCGTCTCCCTCCCCCTTGTTTCCTATTTTGGGCAATCCTGCATTCCCACCAGGGCAGGAAAGGGGCCCCTTCCAGCACTGGTTGAGGGCCGGTAAGGGACATGCCACCCATTTTATACAGGGTGCGACATGGATGACTAGCCCACAGTTGGACCCTATCTCCTTTACTTCCTGGCAGGTCACTCAGTTGAGACACTTCCTTGCGTCCCTACCTAACCCGTCGGCATACTCACAAGATAATTCACCTTTCGAACTCCTTTGCACGGGCACGGTGCGTCACTCGCTGTCCAGACTTTATGCTCTCTTGATCTCTCCATCCACTCTTTCCACACCCTCCTATTTGTTTAGCTGGGAGAGGAACTTGGGTCTCACATTCACTGTGGAGCAGAAAGATCGTCTGTTCACTATGACACATAAATCCTCCATGGCTAGCAGGTTTCAGGAGGCGGGATTTAAGATCTTGTCGCGATGGTATAGAGTGACTTCCAGATTGCATGCAATGATCCCTGAGGTCTCCCCATTGTGTTGGAGATGTGGAGACCATGTGGGCACGATTTTACACATGTTTTGGGATTGCCGCAGTTGACAGATTTCTGGTCTGAGGTGTGGCGCAACTTCTCCAAATTTATGGATTTCCCCCTTCCGTGCTTTCCGGCCCTTTTCCTGCTCCATCTGTGTGATGTTCCATTATCTATATACTGACGCTCAGTGGTTCGTCATCTGGTGAATGCAGCTAGAGCGTGCGTCCCCGTGCTGTGGAGACAATCTTGTCCTCCGTCGGTGGGCATGTGGTTCGGCAAGATCCAGGAGATTATGAGAATGGATGACCTCACTGCATCGATGAGAGGGACCCACGCTAAATTCCTCAAAACATGGCATGATTGGATTGGATTTCAATAGTCTGGGGAGTATAGGACCATCATGGCTTCCTGAGCATAATTCCTAGGCCTAGTGTGTAAGATCAGTTCTCTCTCCTTCCTTTTTCCCTTCTGCCCCTCTTCTCTTTTGCTTCTCTCTATCTCTATCCTGTTCTCATACGGGTCATTATACATGGCTGCTGGTTCAGGATGCATAAAATGTCTTCTTCTTCAGTATTGATCTCAGCCAGTGGTGTAACTACCGCCGTAGCAGCGGTAGCGACTGCTACGGGGCCCGCGGCATGAGGGGGCCCGTGTCGCCCGCCGGCACGGGCCCCCAGCATGGCCGGAGGCTCCGCTAGCAGCCGCTATGGCTGCTACAGCGGGACGTCACTGAACACTATGGCAGAGCAGGGAGGTATCTCCCCGCTCTGCCATTAAACAAAAGACATGTATCCCCTATCCACAGGACAAGGGATACATGTGTGATCGCTGGCATTGATAGGGAGAACGGGGGGACTGAAAGTCCCCTGAACTTCTCCATCACAAACCTCGGACTTCCGGGGTCTGTGTCGGCAGCTCCGTAGAAATGAATGGAGCGCCGTTCGCGCTTGTGCGCATGCGTGACTAGCGCTCCTTTCATTTTTATTGAGCTGCCGACACAGACGCCGGAAGTCAGAGGTTAGTTATGGAGAAGTTCAGGGGACTTTCAGTCCCCTGTTCTCCCTATCAATGCCAGCGATCACACATGTATCCCCTATCCTGTGGATAGGGGATGCATGTTATTTGTAGGACACACTATACGTCGCATTTTTTTGGGGGGGGGGGCTGTATGGCGTTCCCTACAGGGGGCGGGCGCTGTATGGCGTTCCCTACAGGGGGGGGCTGTATGGCGTTCCCTACAGGGGGCTGTATGGCGTTATCTACAGGGGGCGCTGTATGGCGTTATCTACAGGGGGGACTGTATGGCGTTATCTACATGGGGGCTGTAAAAAAGGCACAATCTACTAGGGGGGGGGATTGTGTGACACCCAGGGGAGGGGGGGCCCCAGTCAAAAGTTTGCTATGGGGCCCAGTCTTTCCTAGTTACGCCCCTGATCTCAGCTGTATGTTGTTTTTTGTTTTTTTTGCACTCATTGTAACTACATATACTGGCTTGTGGGCCGATGTCAGTGCTGCATATGTCTGCACCATTATATTTGTGTTTTGGAAAACGGAAAAATAAAAGAATTAAAAAAAAAAGCCATTCTGGCAGTTTTTTTTATACAGCGTTCACCATGCGTTTTAAATTACATGTTAACTTTATTCTGCGGGTCAGCATGATTCTGGCGATACCAAATTTATAGCACTTTTTTATGTTTTACAATTTTTTCCGCAATAAAATTACTTTTGTAAAAAGAATGTCTTTTTTCTGTCGCCATGTTGTGAGAACCATAACGTTTTAATGTTCTCGTCAATGGAGCTGTATGAGGGCTTGTTTTTTGCGAGACGAGCTATAGTTTTTATACGTACAATTTTTGGATACATGGGACTTTTTGATTACTTTTTATTCCAATTTTGGAAGGTAAGGTGTCCAAAAAACAGCAATTCGGGCATTGTTTTTTAGTTTGTTTTTTTACGGAGTTCACAGCGCGAGATAAATAACATAATATTTTTAGAGATCAGGCAGTTACGGACCTGGTGATACCAAATATGTATGTTTTTTTTGTTTTTTTTCAATAATAAAGGACTTGATAAGTGAAAGAGAGCGATTGTGTTTTATTACTTGACTTTTACACTTTTGTTTTTTAGTCCCACTAGTGGACATGAAGGTCCAACTGTCTGATTTATGTTCTAATATGATGCACTACCTATGTAGTGCAATGTATTATAACTGTCAGTCGTTCACTGACAGCAAGCTGATTAGGCTCCGTCTTTGGGCAGGGCCTAATTTGCTTCCGTAATTGGCATACCAGGAGGCCATTGTTAGGCAGGGGTGCAGATTTGGCTACAAACTACTAAGAGGCAGCAATCGCTTTTGATCGCTGCATCTAAGTGGTTAATGGAAGGGATCAGATTTCGCTTCAGTTCCTGCTACTATAGCAGGGTGTCCACAGTAATATACAGCTGACACCCACTGGTGATGATGCGGGCTCAGCTTCAGAACCCGTGCCATCTTCCCGTTGGTATCAGAATCCATTTAGGCCTCCAAGCGAGGCCTGGGAGGCTTCTGTACTAGGCAGATTGGGAGGCCAGTGTTAGGCCTCCAGTTGCCAATGCAGCCATCGGCACCCCGTTGATACAGAAATTTGCGTGAAACATTGCCTTTACGTGACATAGCCATAAGACAAATGTAGGGAAGGGGTTAAAGGAGTTGTCTATTTTTACTTGGCCATTTTATTAGAACACAATAAGTGTCTAATTGAACTTTATTAAAAATGATGCCTATTTTATTACTTCAAACATCCCAACCTTGCAGACGCATGTAAACATTGCATAGTAGCAGAACAACGAAAATGTCAGAAGCGCCCGTTCCATTGCATGACGGACACCAGCGGTGCCAGACGGAACTCATTAACTTTAATGGATTTCACCGCGTTTCTGTGATGGTGTCTGTGGATTTACCGGAAACAATAGTGCAGCATACTGCACTATTGTTTCTGGTATTTTGTGCCAGATCTGTGACAGAGGAACCTGTTGGAGCCTCCAAAGCAGATATGTACTTTCCCCCACTCCAGGTAGATTGTATGATTAGATATGGCCAGCCAGGAGGGGTGGGAAATAAGAAGTAATAAACACACTGTAACGGCCGCGGACCAGCCGCCTACCCCCACCTGCTGACTGCCTCGACCGCAGACCTCTCAACTGTGGCCGACGTCTCCTTCCCCGGAGACGGCAGCACACCTGGCTGCTCTACTCTAGTGTCTGCTAGGGGGCACGTGCACGCTGTTTCCTGGCCTCAAAGGGCCAGCGTACATATGTAATTAATTAATTATTCCCAGATCAACCTGGACTATAAGTAGGGCCCTGCCCTTTCACTCCTTGCCTGAGCGTTGTTGTGTATTCCCATGTTAGTCTTGTAAATGGTCCCTTAGTCGCATCCTGTTCGCGTGCCCTGCTACCTGTATCCTGTATCCCATGCTGTTTGTTCTTGAGCCTTTTCTAGTGTTGGAGTCACGTTGTGTCATCTGCTATGCCTGCTGTTATACACCACGTCTGCTGTCATCCGCTACTCCTGCTGTTGTACACGTCTGGTGTCACCTGCCACACCTGCTGTCACACGCCACGTCTGGTGTCATCTGCTACTCCTGGTATCATCCGCCACGTCTGGCACTACCTTCCACTTCAAGTCCCACTTGTGCCAAAGCCTCTGCTACTGTCTGGACCATCTCAGGTACCATTGTGCTAAGAACTTTGTATAGACTGTGAGTTGGCTAGCTGCCACTCCGCTACGGTGGAGAAGCCTTGTGGGTCCACATAACCCTAGATCGTGACAGTACGCTCAGGCCATGGAACCCGCTGGCCAACCTAGGACCGTGGTTCAGATGATGCAAACAGATATGCGTGACCTGCGTGCATGCCAGGATCAACTCCTCGTGGCAGTAAATTCTATCATCACCCGACTGGATCAGCCTCCTGCTCCTCTTCTGGATGCTGCTGCCGTTCCATTGCTCGTTACTCCTCCTGTCTGTTCCTGATCCACAGTTTCGCTGCCTCTTCAACCTCGCTATGATGGTGACCCTTAAGCCTGTAGAGGTTTCATCAACCAATGCATCATCCATTTTAGATTGTGTGCTTACCTCTTCCCCTCTGATGAGGCCAAGGTAGCATTCATCATTTCCTTTCTTGCTGGCAAGGCCCTGGCGTGGGCAAACCCCATCTTGGAACAAGAGGGCCCTGAATTCTCGGACCTGGCGTTATTCCTGTAGACTTTTCGTACTGTGTTTGAGGACCCGGGTTGAACATCCTCTGCAGCGGCCACTCTGCTAACCCTCAAGCAAGGAGGGTCCACAGTAGGAGAGTTTCCTATCTCCTTCCGTACACTGGCAGCAGAGTTGGCATGGAACAATGGGGCATTGGTGGCGACCTTTTGGCCGGGACTGTCCTCGCACATCAAAGACGAGCTAGCAGCCCGCAATCTTCCTTCTACCCTGGATGCTCTTATCCTGTTGGCTACCCGGGTCTACATGAGGATCCAGGAACGTGCTCAGGAGGTTCGGCGGGAGAGACGTTTCCCCAGACTGGCACGGGGCAGAGACCACTATTGACTCCTCCTGTTATTCTATCTGAAGAACCCATGCTGGTAGACAGAATCAAATTGTCCGAGCAGGAGAAACAGTGCAGACGCGCTTCAGGACTGTGTCTGTATTGCGGTCTTAAAGACCATTTTGTGCGCCAATGTCCACAAAAGCCCGGAAACTCCAGCACCTAGCGTTGGTTGGAGAGGCAACCCTAGGTGGGATGATGCCAAATGTTAAAACCTCTCCAAAGTTATCTATTCCCGTGACCATCATCTCTGGAGAGACGTCACACTCCTCCTCTGCCTATCTGGATTCCGGAGCAGCTGCAAACTTCATCCAGCAGGATCTGGTGGATCGCCTACGTCTACCCACAGTTCTTCTGGAGAGACCTTGGCGGTTGTCTCTATGAATGGACGACCATTACCCGATCCTATTGCGTCCGTCACTAAACCACTGACACTACAAATCGGAGTTCTTCACTCGGAATAGATCACCTTCCTCGTTCTAACTAAAGCTATCAACCCTGTTCTGCTGTGCCTTGGCTTTGTCTGCGCTCTCTGGTTCTCAACTGAAGTTCTGGACAGGTCCTCCAATGGGGGCCCAGATGCCTCAGCCGCTGTTTGCCACAGATTCGTCCTGTTGTGCCTCCACTGCCTCAGTCACTCTCCGATCTACCATTTCATTATGCTAGTTTTGCAGACACCTTCAGTAAGAAGGAAGCAGAGACTCTTCCCCCTCATCGCATCTACGACTGCCCTGTTGAGTTACTTCCTGACCCCTCACCACCTCGAGGGCAAGTTTACACTCTCTCCTTGCCAGAGACCCTAGCCATGTCCACCTAAGTTAAGGAGGACCTTGAGAGAGGGTTCATTCGGAAGTCTTCCTCCGTGGCCGGAGCCGGATTCCTCTTCGTGAACAAGGACGGATCGATCTCTTCATCCATGTATTAACTACCGGGGTCTGAACCAAATTACGGTCGAGAATAAGTATCTCCTGCCGCTCATTTCAGAACTTTTATATAGAATTCGTGGGGCCAAGTTGTTCACAAAGCTGGATCTACACGGAGCTTATAACTTGATCCGTATCCGCAAAGGTGACAAGTGGAAAACTGCATTTAACACCCGAGACGGTCACTACGAATATCTTGTGATGCCCTTTGGTCTATGTAACACTCCAGCTGTGTTCCAGGAGTTTGCAAATTACATTCTCCATGGACTTGTTGTATGTCTGTGTGGTGGTCTATCTGGACGACATCCTGATCTACTCACCTGATTTGATAACGCATCAGAGTCATGTTCGCCAAGTTCTGTCGTGGTTAAGGGGGAATCGTCTATATGCTAAACTCGAGAAGTGTGTGTTCGAGAAGAGCTCTCTGCCCTTCCTGGGCTACATCATATCTGACCGTGAACTAAAAATGGACCCAGAGAAGCTGAAATCCGTCTTAGAATGGATACGTCCACAGGGCCTGTGGTCTATACAACGGTTCCTGGGATTCGCAAACTTCTATCAGCAATTTATCCCAAACTTCTCGTCTCTGACTGCTCCAATCTCGGCACTCACCAAGAAGGGGGTGAACGCCAAAGTTTGGCCTCCGGAGGCAGAGTCAGCGTTTACGAACCGCATCAGCACTTTCACCTCTGCCTCCGTTCTCCGTCACCCTGATGCTTCTCGGCAGTTCTTTCTGGAGGTGGATGCATCTTTGGTAGGTGCGAGAGAACTACTATGCCAAAAGAACTCTAAAGGCAAGATAGTGACTTGTGGCTTTTTTTCAAAATTATTCTCTCCAGCAGAATGCAACTATTCCATCGGGGATTGAGAATTGCTGGCCATCAAGTTGGGCTTAGAGGAGTGGAGACACTTCTCAATACATCATAGATCCTTCTAGGATTACTGCCACTAACCTTCTGCAAATTAGAGACATTCCTCCTGGAAAAGTTTTGTTTGTCTTGCTGACAGGAAGAGAATTCTCCACTGGGGACACAATTCTAAACTGGCTGGGCACTCTGGTGTCCGTAAGACACAGGACTTGATAGCTTGTCACTATTGGTAGCCTACTCTGCCTGGAGATGTTGCGGACTATGTCTCCTCATGTATGAACTGTGCCTCGGACAAGTCTACCAGCTCCAAACCTGCTGGTCCGCTACTACCCATGCCTGTTCCTGACGCTCCTTGGCAGCATATTGCTACGGACTTTATCACTGACCTTCCTCCCTCAGCTGGATGTACTACGATCTGGGTAGTAGTTCATCGTTTCTCTAAAACACACATTTTATTCCGTTGACTGGTCTTCCGTCTGCTCCTCGCCTAGCAAATCTGTTTTTTCTGCACATCTTCTGTCTGCACGGACTTCCCCTGCACATTGTCTCGGACCGGGGTGTACAGTTTACATCCAAGTTCTGGAGAGCCCTGTGCAACTTGCTAGACATAAAACTGGACTTCTCTTCTGCCTATCACCCACAGTGCAATGGTCAAGTAGAGAGGACCAATAAAATTTTAGAGATTTATCTTCGTCATTTTGTTTCCACCCAACACGACAAAGCATGTGACTCAATCTTGACGAGCAAAATCTTCAAGAGCAATTCAACTGGGAAGGTCTTTGAAAATAGGTCCTTTATTAATTGTAAAACCAAGGGGGTGGTCTATCTCATAACGTGCACGTGTAATATTCAATACATAGGAAAAACAAGAGAATTTAGGAGACGCATCAGAGATATTTGCGATATTCTTAGGAAAGTGGATACTCCTGTTTCTCGGCATGTGTGGGATGTTTACCAGGGAGATCACAGAGTGATTCAGTTCCAAGGAGTAGAACAGGTTCGCCCATCTGGTAGAGGTGGAAACTGGAATAGAGGAGGCCCAGTGGATCTTCAGAATGGAGACTACAAAACCACTGGGTCTCAATGAACACATATAGTTTACATGTTTTCTCTGACTCTAGGGACCACTAGGGCTACTCTATGGTCTTATGCTATAGCATCTATTATCTGGGACTTATGGCTTTGTGTCCCGATGGCTAATTTATATATACACTAGCGATATGTCGATCTGACTTATATTCTTCCAGTACCATTAGTCTTAATGATATAGACATCGACCCCTATATACATCTCCCTCTAGTCAGTACACTTGAGAGGTTCACATGTAATGCCTCTACCCATAGACAAGTGTATTTAGATCTCCTGTAGCATGCTGTGATATACCTATTACTCCTTTCACGCTTGGTCCTTCGTTATTCATACTATGGGGTTGATGTATTGTATACATTTCCCTCTGATTAGTCCTTCCCCACATTGACATGTGCAAACTTCCATGTTTTATATCCAACATCGTGGGTTATTTGTATTTTGATTCCCTCCATTTGTGCTGCAGCCTCCCTGTTTCCTCGTTCTCCGCTCCGTTATTATCTTCAGTTAACAGTGTAAACAAGTCGCCTGGGTTTCCTTGGTGATCAGGGACGCTAAGACGTCCCACTAATACTATTGGTGGCTCGCTGACAGGTGGGCCGTCCCTAGTCATGGACGTCATGCATGACGCCCTGGATGGTGATTGGTTGCGGTCCCCGATGATGCCGATTTTGTGGACGGGACTAAGTTTGCTTATACTCTGCAAGTGGCCAGATATCAGTGTCGTTCACACACCGGGAGACACGATACAGCACTTTTCAGTGCTGTCAAGCAGTACAAAATACATTGTGATATGCACACACTGGGCTGAGTCCTCGAATATAGTATAGGACTGCCTGGTGCTATTTAATACAACAATAAGATTGCTTGTGACCACTGAGGATGCACTCATATAAATTTATAGTGGCAGTTTGCGTTAGAATTGTGATGCTGTATGAGAGTGGCTGTAAGATATTTGCGAACTGTGCTGATGCTCTTTTTCACTAGCACTCTTTTTTCAGCCTGATGCTAACTGCTTATGCCTGTTACCTGAGTTAATTGGCTATTAGCCCATTTTAAACATTACTTAATAAAATTTATATTTTTTATTTTTAATCGTTCATGCAGGTAGATACATACAACATGACAAATTGGGTACTTCTACCTTGGGCGGAATTCTCGTACAACAATCACACAAGTGAATCTACTGCCTCGTCTCCTTTCTACATTGTGTACAGCTAGCATCCTCGAGTTCCTCTCCCAGTGCCAGCCATGAGTCCGGTACCAGCAGCAAATTCTTCATTTTGGACTTTTATTCACATCTGGCAGCAAACTAAGTCTGCGATCCTCCAGGCAGTGGACCACATGAAAAAGCATACCGATAAAAGAAGAAAAGTTCCTCCTCAGTTCTCTCCTGGAGAACTGGCTATCCTCAACGACCATTCATTTGAAGGTGCCCTCATGCAAATTTGCTCCCAGGTTCCTTGGACCCTTTGAGATCCTACAACAGATAAACCATGTCTCCTACCCTCAGAATTCCCAACTCCTTTAATATGTCCCTCCTGAAACCTGTGGTCCTGAACCGCTACAGTAAAACTCCTAGTCTTGCAGTTGCACCCAGCAGCTCATCTGATGTGTTTGAAGTGAAGGAGATCCTGGACTGCAAGAGGGTAGGAGGAAGGGCTTTCTATTTGGTGGACTGGAGAGGGTTTGGTCCTGAGGAGAAGTCCTGGGAACCAGAAGAGAACCTTAATGCCCCTATCCTCATTAAAAAATTCCTCTCTTGCCCTGGACCCAAGAAGAAGGGGTGTAAGGGGGGTGGTACTGTATCTGCACCCCTCGAAAAAACAAAAAAAAATAACCTTATAATATATTTCAGAGAAATGCAATGTGTACTAATTGTCCCTCAATGTTGGAAGGTTTTGAATCTTAGTAGGGAGGTGTGCTATGATAAGAATCTCACTCGAACAAATCAACACATGGAGAGTTAAGGGTATGTTCACAAAATGGATTTGCCTTAGGCAAATCCGCTGTGGATGTTTTAAAAAATCTGCGCCAGAAGTGCGGATTTGCACACCAGATCCACACATGGATCGGCCCCAATGTAATTCAATGCTAATCCGTGTCTTTTCAGCAAGAAATTAATTGACGATAATGAACATGCTGTTTATTATTTTGTGTGAATATTTTCTTGCGTGTGTGAATGGGGCATAAAATACCACATTCACATGCATTGTCAGAGGAATGTTAGCTGATTCTTTTATGATTTAACCGTGAAATCCGTGCATTAACTCTGACAGGATCCTGAAAGTATGAACATGGGCTATGGGTCTAATACATCTGTGTTTGCGCAGTGGCCCTCTTCTGTTTGTTTCCGTCTTATTCCTCATATTCATTTGTTTTATACATTTTTCCCATCCCATGTATTTATGGCATATGAATTCTATATTCTGTAAATATTTAATCATTAGGTGTCCGACAACTGGGGCGACCACTGATCCCAAGAACAATAGTGCCAGGTCCACAATACATAGTGCAGAGGTGGCTGCACGTGTGCAGTCACTTTCCATAAGACCTAATGAAAACAGCCATATTATGGATCTATGTTGCACTTATCAGTAATACGGCACCTATAGCCTGATATGGCCCATACTGTTACCTTTCTGTTCCTCTGATTTTATATGGAAGCACATGGAGGTTTTTTTTCTCACAGATTCCATATAAAATTGATAGAATTTTAGTATGTCGTATTACAGAGGTATCCTCCTCTAGAAGCATTGCTTGTGATGGAGAATATAATTCTTTATGTAATATAGACCTGTGGAGACTCTGTACTGAGGTATAGGGCCCATGAGCCCTTACAGTCTGAAAGAGATACGGAAACAGCCAAGTGAGCTGTGTGATTGTTTATTATATTACATATACACAAGGTTCTTTTCTATCCTCTAATCTGTCTATAATCCCTCACTGGTAGAATGTCTATCACACTAGACTCCTGAGTGATAGTGGCTGTATGCAAATTCACATCTCATTAGCCTGAGAGGATTTTAGAATATCCCAGAATGCCTCTTGGTCACACCGTGAATGCGGGGATTAGCCTAGAGAAAAGGAGCATGGTACAGTAATGTGTTTTAAGGATCATTTATTTTCATCGGTTTGTGACTTTAAATGTAGACAGATATATTGTGGGTGTAAGCGCCTATATTCTTTAACAGAAAGTAAATATTTTAAAATATATATACATTTAATACATAGAAAAAAATAAGAAAAAAATAGGAAAAATTCTGTGCGAACAGAAAGGCAATTATTGTCGGATCAATTCAACATCATATTATAAAGTATTGTATTATATTTGTAGTATAAGCGTTTCAGAACAATATGAGAATAATTTCTAATTGAATCTGCTGATTGTGAATTGTTAACAAAATGCAGAAGACTTGATCTTGTGTTCTTGGCAACTTTAGGCCGGATTCATGCAAGGAATTTTTTGGTTTACTGCAGTGGTCAGCTGAGTAGTGTTAGTTAATAGGATATTCAATTTGCTGCAAGCTAAAGTGTGATTTCTTTATGTATGTTTTACTGTCATTACCGTATTACTGATGGCATTAAACTTTTCTAGGAATATTTCGTATAACTTTTTACTTTAAAAAAAAGTCCAAAAGTAAAAAATATAGGAGCACATTTATAAAAGTAGGCTCAGGCTGGTTTCGATGGTTTAAATGTGCCTACAAAAATGGTGCACGCAGTTTTGCTTTATTTATGATACTATTTCTGAATTTTTGGCAGAATCAGCAAATTTTTGGGTTTTGGGGTGTCATTAGGGAAGTATGCAGGCAGTCCCTTATACCATTTTTTTTTAAAGAGAATTCTGTCATCGACATTATGACATCTCAGGCCAGTTGTACACTGTAGGAGTGTTTTCTAGGCCAGCATGCTCTGTCTGCACTGTCTATATGTAAAAAGATAAAATAAAGAAGAGGGGGCAGAAGGAGTGGAGTAACACATGACTAAAGGATCAGACTAGACACAGGGTTTGCTTGTTGTTTGTAACTATGGATATACATATTCTGTATAAGAGCTATGTACACAAAATGGAAGAATATTTTTTTTAACAAGACCGTTTGTAAAGCTCCTTCATTTTTATTTTTGTTGCATTAGAGCAATGAAAAATTGATTGTAAAATGTGCATTTATGTTTTATATCTTCTGCACCATGTGATATACACACAATTATTGCCTTCATTATTTCAGGCAATTTGGATTTTCATTTAAATTAATTCTAATCCCATTTTCTCTTTCCCTTTTAATTTACCTAAATTCTAAAAATTGAAATAACACTTCAACTTTCCCATATAGGCTCCCTCCTCCAACCTTTAATACCATACATCCACACTGTCTGAAAATATAACAGCTAGGTATGATATTGCCCAGGGTAAAGTTTAGCATGAATGTATAGGTACAGTAAACCATTATGGTCATCTCTTTCTTTCTGATAACATAAGTGACACAGAGATTGCTAATACATTGTCTGAGAAATGTAGCTTGATAGCGAAATCTATACCAGGGCCCCCCAACCATAAGTTAATAGTAGGACTGTTGTTTTCTGAAGCACAGGGGCCTTTGGGTTCCTCTCAGGCCTGGTTGCAACGGTAAGCCTGGCACCCTCTATGGCGACACCACTGTGTTGTCCATAAGTATAAAATAAAGTAATTCTGAAAATCTGAAATGGAATATTGCTCAAAGAAAGCCATTAAAGGCGCAGGCAAGGAAGGACTGCCTGTGTAAACTGGTCTATACAGGATTCGTTTCTATTAACGATCTTACTGAATTTACTACATATTTCTGCATGGCTTTGTATGGATGATTCAAAAGAATTTTAACTGAATTGGTTAAAACCATGAGGTAGAACAATTATTATTTATTATATCTGAATATTTATATTCTTCTTCCTTAGAAAATCCATTTCCATGTTTTCCTCTGCATTATCATCTTCTATTCTCTGTTCTACATGGCATGCAGCGTGTGTGCAGGATTCATGAGGTAAGAGCCTTGGCAGCATGCCACATAACGAAAAAGTAATTAGCTGAAGGTAAACTTGCCATATTAAGTATAACCCATGTCTTTGCTGGCATCTCACTGACTTACTCACGTACTTCCTGCCATCAACACTGTGGCCAGTAATTGGCTGTAGTGGTCACGCGCCAACAGGGGACCATAAGTGCATTGGCACTGGAGGAGCAGCGAATTTAACAGGTGATATATATATTTTTGTTATTTTATAACATAATTAGCAATATCATTTTTTCGGAGTCTCATGAGTCATTAAAATATATATATATATCAGATGTAAAATATAAAGTGATCGAAGTCACTCATAATAGTTACTTTTCAGTAGCCATGCAGCTTCTGTAATAAAGTTCTGTCCAGTATAATCAGGTCTCCTTTTTACTTTCCCTCAGCTTCGGCGTCTCCATCAGAAGCTCACGCTCTTTTTCATCCAAATTCTACGAATAGTGCTGTAGTTCAAACGTCCTCCTAGTTGGTTTTCGATTACTTTATATTTTACATCTAATATATATATTTTAGAATTTACACAGGACTGAGTGTAGTCTCGTTCGTGAGCTTCCTTATGTAGATTTGCTCTACCATTGCATTTATTATGCAGTTTATTTTATTACATTGTCTCCTGCCCTTGTTGTTAACACTTTTGGAGAACCCCTTTAAGGGTGCACACTTTTATCCGGTGGATCATACTATGTTTATATCGATTTCAAAGAATTAGCATTGTACGGCTCTGACACTATGTAATCCTAACTACCACTACTAGTCTAAAATGTATCCTTTCATTTCAGTGATATGACAGTATTTTTGGAAAACAAAAAATTCAAAATGGTTTGGTAGCCGTTACCCTCTGACTCCCTTTTCCATCCTGAAGAATTCTGATTTTCCCTTATGAATCATAGTGTATATAATATGATATAAAGCAATGTATGCCACATAGTATATGGTACGATAAGTGTAGGATCTGTCATGAACATTCTCCTTGATCACTAGCCCAGTACCACCACCTACAGTATCAAAAAATTTTCACCCATACTTAGTGCAGTTCACACATACCCCACTTCTTGTTACTATTATGTTTGTTACTGCTTTTACTTTGACATTTCTACTTGTTTTTAGCCCATTGTTTGTTCCACATTGTACAGCTCCATGGAAGATGATGCCACAATAATAATAATCATTATTTGTGTTCCTGGTCTGAGGCCCCATACACATGTCCATAGATTTTATCCATCCGTAAATACGGATCCATAGTCATCCGTAAATCATCCGCATATACGGAACGATGTCCGTAAGTATGGTCCGTAGTGCATCCATATTTACGTGGGAGGAGTCTTTGGTAATCCCTTGGCGTCGCATAGCAACGCTTCCATAATTACGGACAGCTACGGTTGCACATCTGTAGCCATCCGTAATTACGGAAGCGCCCATAGACTTCTATGGGGAGTCCGTGCCATAATTACAGACAAAAGAAGTACATGTTCTATCATTTCTACGGCATGGACACCCATCCGTAAAAATACGGAAAGGTGTCCATAGCCCATAGAAGTGAATGGGTCTGTAATTACGGATGAAAAATACGGTAGTGTGCATGGGGCCTTAAAGGGGTTGTCCGAGATAAAATTACTGTTTTAATTCTAGTAATTTATTAATGTAAATACATTTGTAATATACTTAAATTTTCCAAAGTGGCCCTGTTTCCAGATCCTGTCGCGGGGTACTTGACGTGTGACATCACTCTCTGGCCGTTGTATTAATCTTCAATTTTTTCCGGGTATACGATACATCACTTGAGACGTGCCATGTATGGGCTGTTCTCAGGGGCGGATTAAGGGCACCATGGGCCCCGGGCACTTTTTCAAGTCTGGGCCCCCCACCCCCGAACTCCGAAGACAGAACTTTGAAGACGCTGTACCGTATATATTTGCAGATTTCTGTTTAATCGGACACAGATCTGGCACGGTTTTAAATTAACTGTAAAAGCAGAATGAGCCATATAGAAGAGAAAAAGCAGAATACTTTGAGACACTAAAGTGGTCAGGAGCTTTATAACTTTTTTATTTTTACATCAAGGGACAGGTGTGTGAAGGATTATTTTTTGAGGAGTTGTTGTTTTTATTGCCACCATTTAAAGTACCATATAATGGGTGAATTGGAAAAAACTGAGATTCCTCCATGGTTTTTTGGGGTTTAGTTTTTACTGTATATATTTACCTTCTCTTAAGGTAAAAGTAGATTTAACATAAACTTTTACCTTAAGAGAAGGTAAAAATATAGAGACCCAGAATCAAGCTCAGTACAAATATACAGACCCAGAACCAAGCTCAGTATATATATACAGCACCAGAACCAAGCTCAGTACATATATACAGCACCAGAACAAATACAGTTCAGTGCAGAGATCATTTGCAAATTAAGTTTAACCCCTGCTGTATACATTTTTTATGACATAAAACGACCGCTCCCAGTATAGCTTGAACAATGGTTAGGATATGCTGAGAGTTGCTGTTTAACAAAAAAGAATGCTACCATCAGTCATCTCGCTGCAGATCATACAGTGACTACAGTACTGATCAGTCACAGGGAGAATAAACATTTACATTGAGTGACTCACAGGTGGCATCTCAGATTCTTTTTCGTTCTTTTTCTCTTTTCTTCTCCATCCGGTCCAGACCTCTATGATGACTTCTCCCGGGCACGGACCATTTTTGCCGTTCACAGCTCAGATGTCGTCAGCTCCTCACTTTTCCAACATTTCCGAAGCTGTAAACGAAGAAAAAATTCTTATCATGCCACACTCTATGCGTTTAAATATAATAGTATCATACAATGAATATAATAGTACTATACACTGTGCCCTGAATATAATAGTACTATACATGGCGCCCCTGAATACAATAGTACTATACACTCTGCTCCTGAATATAATAGTACTATTCACTGTGCTCCTGAATATAATGGTACTATACATTGCGCCCCTGAATATAATAGTACTATACACTGTACTCCTGGATACAATAGTACTATACACTGTACTCCTGAATATAATAGTACTATACACTGTACTCCTGAATATAATAGGATAATAAACTCAGCCCCCAAACATAATAGTGCTACACACTGTGCTGAATATAATAGTACAATACACTGTGCCCCTGAATGTAACAGTGCTACATATAATAGTACTATACACTGTACTCCTGAATATAATAGTACTATACCCTGCGCTCCTGAATATAATAGTACAATACACTGTGCCCCTGAATGTAATAGTGCTACACACTGTGCTGAATATAATAGTATTATACACTGTGCTCCTGAATCTAATAGTACTATACATTGTACTCCTGAATATAATAGTACTATACACTGTACTACTGAATATACTAGTACTATACACTGTGCTCCGGAATATAATAGTACTATACACTGTTCCCCTGAATATAATAGTACTATACACTGTGCTCCTGAATATAACACACTGAGTATAACACACTGTGCTGAATATAATAGTACTACACACTGTACTCCTGAATATAATAGTAATATACACTGCGCTCCTGAATATAATAGTACTATACACTGCGCTCCTGAATATAATAGTACTATACACTGTACTCCTGAATATAATAGTACTATACACTGCGCTCCTGAATATAATAGTACTATACACTGTACTACTGAATATAAAAGTACTGTACACTGTGCCCCTGAATATAATAGTACTATACCCTGTGCTCCTGAATATAATACCGTGTTTCCCCGATAGTAAGACACCCCCGATTGTAAGACGTATCGGGGGTTTCAGGGGGGTCGGCTAATATAAGCCGTACCCCGAAAGTAAGACATATGTCTTACTTTCGGGGAAACACGGGGGTATTGCCGCCTCCTGCCCACTTCCGCACCGCCCCCCTCTCCATACGTCACCGCGCCGTCCCCTGCACTTGTCAATGCCGCCTCCTGCTTAAAATACGGTAATGCACACAGTATTAGGGGGGATTCACACGAGCGTGATTTGGCAGCGTGTAGACCGCGTGGTTTTCGCGCGGCACGCAATGCCCTATAGAAGTCTATGGGGCAGTACACACAGTCCGTGTATTTTGCGCAGCGTTTGTTCGCTGCGCAAAATACGCGACAGGTTCAATAACTCTGCGTATTTCACGCATCACGCACCCATTGAAGTCAATGGGTGCGTGAAAACCAGGCAGGTCGCACGGAAGCTCTTCCGTGCGAACTGCGTGTTTGCGCAACAGCTGTCAAAAGGATGAATGGAAACAGAAAAGCACCACGTGCTTTTCTGTTTCCAAGCATCCAAACGGAGTGTCTTTGCGAGGAGCGAACCCCGACAACCGAAGCTAACTTCACCGGGTTCGGCCAAACTCGTTTTGGCCGAACCCGGCCAAAAAATTTCCGGTCCGCGACGTCGGAAGACATTCACTGTGCATGGTGCTGAAAGAGTTAAACTGTTTCAGCACCATGGACAGTGACTTGCGATCCCAAAATCCCTGTAAAAAAAAAATCGAAGTTCTAACTTACCGATTACTCCTGTCTCCTTCCTGCAGTCCGACCTCCCGGGATGACACTTCAGTTCAAGTGACAGCTCCAGCCAATCACAGGCCAAGCACAGGCTGCAGCCAATCACAGGCTGCAGCGGTCACTTGGACTGCCGCGTCATCCAGGGAGGTGGGGCCCGATGTCAAGAGAGGCGCGTCACCAAGGACGCGTCACCAAGGCAACGGCCGGGAAGTTCTCGGTAAGTAGGAACTTTATCTTTTGACAATTTTTTTCCAATATAAGACATACCCCGAAAGTAAGACATAGTGGGGCTTTTGGGGATAAAAAGAAAGTAAGACACTGTCTTACTTTTGGGGAAACACGGTAGTACTATACACTGTGCTCCTGAATAGAATAGTACTATACACTGTACTACTGAATATAATAGTACTATACACTGTGCTCCAGAATATAATAGTACTATACACTGTACCCCTGAATATAATAGTACTATACACTGTGCTCCTGAACAGGGGCGTAACTAGGAAAGACTGGGCCCCATAGCAAACTTTTGACTGGGGCCCCCCTCCCCTGGGTGTCCCACAACCCCCCCCTTGTAGATAGTGCCTTTTTTAGAGCCCCCCTGTAGATAGCGCCATACAGCCCCCTCTGTAGATAACGCCATACAGCCCCCCCTGTAGATAGCGCCATACAGCCCCCTCTGTAGATAACGCCATACAGCCCCCCTCTGTAGATAGCGCCATACAGCCCCCTCTGTAGATAAAGCCATACAGCCCCCTCTGTAGATAACACCATACAGCCCCCTCTGTAGATATCTACAAAGGGGGCTGTATGGCGTTATCTACAGGGGGGGCTGTATGGCGTTATCTACAGGGGGGGCTGTATGGCGCCATCTACAGAGGGGTCTGTATGGCGTTATCTACAGTGGGGGCTGTATGGCGCTATCTACAGAGGGGGCTGTATGACGCTATCTACAGAGGGGCTGTATGGCGTTATCTACAGGGGGGACTGTATGGCATTATCTACAGGGGGCTGTATGGCGTTATCTACAGAGGGGGCTGTATGGCGCTATCTACAGAGGGGGCTGTATGGCGCTATCTACAGAGGGGGCTGTATGGCGCTATCTACATAGGGGGCTGTATGGCGTTATCTACAGGGGGGCTGTATGGCATTATCTACAGGGGGCTGTATGGCGTTATCTACAGGGGGGCTGTATGGCGTTATCTACAGGGGGGCTGTATGGCGTTATCTAAAGGGGGGCTTTATGGCATTATCTACAGGGGGACTGTATGGCGTCATCTACAGGGGGGACTGTATGGCGTCATCTACAGGGGGGACTGTATGGCGTCATCTACAAGGGGGGACTGTATGGCGTTATCTACAGGGGGTCTGTATGGCGTTATCTACAGGGGGTCTGTATGGCGTTATCTACAGGGTGTCTGTATGGCGTCATCTACAGGGTGTCTGTATGGCATTCCCTACAGGGGGGACTGTATGGCGTTATCTACAGGGGGGACTGTATGGCGTTATCTACAGGGGGGACTGTATGGCGTTATCTACAGGGGGGACTGTATGGCGTTATCTACAGGGGGGACTGTATGGCGTTATCTACAGGGGGGACTGTATGGCGTTATCTACAGGGGGGACTGTATGGCGTTATCTACAGGGGGGACTGTATGGCGTTATCTACAGGGGGGACTGTATGGCGTTATCTACAGGGGGGACTGTATGGCGTTATCTACAGGGGGGACTGTATGGCGTTATCTACAGGGGGGACTGTATGGCGTTATCTACAGGGGGGGCTGTATGGCGTTATCTACAGGGGGTCTGTATGGCGTTATCTACAGGGGGTCTGTATGGCGTTATCTACAGGGGGTCTGTATGGCGTTATCTACAGGGGGTCTGTATGGCGTTATCTACAGGGGGTCTGTATGGCATTATCTACAGGGGGTCTGTATGGCGTTCCCTACAGGGGGGGTCTGTAGGGAACGCCATACAGCCCCCCCTGTAGGGAACGCCATACAGCCCCCCCTGTAGGGAACGCCATACAGCCCCCCTGTAGGGAACGCCATACAAGCCCCCCTGTAGGGAACGCCATACAGGCCCCCCTGTAGGGAACGCCATACAGCCCCCCCTGTAGGGAACGCTATACAGCCCCCCCCTGAAGGGAACGCTATACAGCCCCCCCTGAAGGGAACGCCATACAGCCCCCCCTGTAGGGAACCCCATACAGCGCCCCCCCTGTAGGGAACGCCATACAGCCCCCCCACCCGTAGGGAACGCCATACAGCATCCCCGACCCCCCAAAAAAATGCGACCTACAGTGTGAAAAGACAAAAGACATGTATCCCCTATCCTGTGGATAGGGGATACATGTGTGATCGCTGGCAGCGATAGGCAGAACGGGGGACCGAAAGTCCCCCAAGTTCTCCATGACTAACCTCTGACTTCCGGCGTCTGCGCAGCTCAAGAAAAATGAAAGGAGCGCTGGTCACGCATGCGCACAAGCGCGACTGGCGCTCCATTCATTTCTACGGAGCTGCCGACACAGACCCTGGAAGTCCGAGGTTTGTGATGGAGAACTTCAGGGGACTTTCAGTCCCCCGTTCTCCCTATCAATGCCAGCGATCACACATGTATCCCCTATCCTGTGGATAGGGGATACATGTCTTTTGTTTAATGGCAGAGCGAGGAGATACCTCCCTGCTCTGCCGTAGTGTTCAGTGGCGTCCCGCTGTAGCAGCCATAGCGACTGCTAGCGGAGCCTCCGGCCATGGTGGGGGCCCATGCCGGCGGGCAACACGGGCCCCCTCATTCCGCGGGCCCCGTAGCAGCCGCTACGGCTGCTATAGCGGTAGTTACGCCACTGCTCCTGAATATAATAGTATTACACGCTGTGCTGAATATAATAGTACTACACACTGTACTCCTGAATATAATAGTACTATACACTGTGCTCCTGAATATAATAGTACTATACACTGTACTCCTGAATATAATAGTACTATACACTGTGCTCCTGAATATAATATTACTATACACTGTACTCCTGAATATAATAGTACTATACACTGCGCTCCTGAATATAATAGTACTATACACTGTACTCCTGAATATAATAGTAATATACACTGCGCTCCTGAATATAATAGTACTATACACTGCGCTCCTGAATATAATAGTACTATACACTGCGCCCCTGAATATAATAGTACTATACACTGTACTCCTGAATATAATAGTACTATACACTGTGCTCCTGAATATAATAGTACTATACACTGTACTCCTGAATATAATAGTACTATACACTGTGCTCCTGAATATAATAGTACTATACATGGCACCCCAGAATATAATAGTACTATACACTGTACTCCTGAATATAATAGTACTATACACTGTACTCCTGAATATAATAGTACAATATACACTGCGCTCCTGAATATAATAGTACTATACACAGTGCTCCTGAATATAATAGTACTATACACAGTGCTCCTGAATATAATAGTACTATACACCGTGTTCCTGAATATAATAGTACTATACACCGTGTTCCTGAATATAATAGTATTATACACTGTGCTCCTGAATATAATAGTACTATACACTGTACTCCTGAATATAATAGTATTATACACTGCACTCCTGAATATAATAGTATTATAAACTGTGCCCCTTAATATAATAGTATTATACACTGCACTCCTGAATATAATAGTATTATACACTGTACTCCTGAATATAATAGTACTATACACTATGCTGAATATAATAGTACTATACACTGTACTCCTGAATATAATAGTACTATACACAGTGCTCCTGAATATAATAGTACTATACACCGTGTTCCTGAATATAATAGTATTATACACTATGCCCCTGAATATAATAGTACTATGCACTGCACCCCTGAATATAATAGTACAATACACTGTACCCCTGAATATAATAGTACTATACACTGCACTCCTGAATATAATAGTACTATGCACTGTGCTCCTGAATATAATAGTACTATACACTGTACTCCTGAATATAATAGTACTATACACAGTGCTCCTGAATATAATAGTACTATACACCGTGTTCCTGAATATAATAGTACTATACACCGTGTTCCTGAATATAATAGTATTATACACTGTGCTCCTGAATATAATACTACGATACACTGTGCCCAGGAATTAAATTGTTAAACACTGTAAAGTAAAACAACACACCACTAACAATGCCCCCTGTACATAGCACCAGTCACAATGCAACCTGTAGATAGTGCCAGCTACAATGCCCTCTGTAGATAATGCCCCTTGTAGATGGTGCCAGTCACAATGCCCTTATAGATAGCGCCAGTCACAATGTATCCTGTAGATCGCGCCAGTCACAATGCCCACTGTAGATAATGTCCCCTGTAGATAGCGCCAGTCACAATGCCCACTGTAGATAATGTCCCCTGTAGATAGTGCCAGTCACAATGCCCACTGTAGACAATGCCCCCTGTAGATAGTGCTAGTTACAATGCACTCTGTAGATAATGCCCCTTATAGATGGGGCCAGACACAATGCCCCCTGTAGATAATGCACCCTGTAGATAGTGCCAGTTACAATGCACCTTTTAGATAGTGCCAGTTACAATGCCTCTTGTAGATAATGTCCCCTGTAGATAGCGCCAGTTACAATGCCCACTGTAGATAATGCCCCCTATAGCTATTGCCCCCATTCGCTGCCGAGAAAAAAATCAAAACATTCTCACCTGTCCCCGCGTCTTACTCCAGCGCCACAGGAGTGGTCAGAGACCAGACTGCGTTATCCAGCGTAATGGCGCAGTCGGCACGATGACATCAGGATACTATTGGGTGAGAGGTCCCGCTTCACTCCGGTCCTCTGAACCGGCTGTACGGGAGAACCGGGGCGAACTGGGCCCCCTTCCAGCCTCGGGCACTTGCCCAGAGTGCCCTTATTATAATCCGCCCCTGGCTGTTCTGTTGTAACGCGCATGCGGGGTCCCTGCTGTTATCTCGAGAACAGCAGGGACCGCGAGAACAGCAGGGACCGCGCATGCGCGTTACAGGCTGTACAGCAAAACAGCCCATAAACGGCACGTCACAAGTGACGTGTCGTATACCCGGAAAAAAATTGAAGATTAACACAGCGGCCAGAGTGACGTCGTTTCCCACGACAGGATCTGGAAACGGGGCCACTTTGGAAAATGTAAGTATATTAAAAATGTATTTACATTAATAAATTACAAGCATTAACACATAGTCATTTAGAAGACTTTTTGTAGCTAGCATAAAATTAGCATTCACAAAGTAGAGAATATAGAGCTGAGATTCAGGACCTCATCTATAAAAGCTTGTGCAGGTAAAATGTAGAGCAGCACCTCATATGATCACATGAATGGGGATGAGCTGCAATACCAAACAGAGCACTTGGGCAAGGGTTTCTGTTTCTGGAAATAAAAGCATACTTTTTTTTTCTAATCCTGACTACCCCCTAACTTTTTGTAATTTCCTCAATCTATAATCTGTTAACTAGTTTTCAGAGAAGCTGCAGGTAAATTGAAAATTGTCATGAATATCCTTGTTGTATTTGTTAGAACAGTGAGACAGGTTATACCTATTAGTTTAAGATATAATGATTTCACACAACTTTTAAACTGTTACAGAAGATGTACCGTATTCGTTTGACGAGAGTTCACAACGTCTCCCACATCATAGTTCCCTCTTGTTACTTCATTACTTTATTAACCTTGCACCTAAATTGCTTAGAAATGCATGGAACTGATATTTGCTTGTATTTATAAAAAAAAATAAAAAAATTGTCTATAGCCTTAATACAGATCACCTTAAATATCAGGGAACGGTAATCTAAGTATATGATATTTTATAACTATTTAGTACTATAAAAGGTGCGGAGATCTTGGACTATTCAAATCTTCATAGGTTTGTCTCTTGAGGTATAGCCTTGTTGAAAAACCATAGCTGCTGCCTAAGGGTATGTTCACACGCTTAGCAAAAACGTCTGAAAATACGGAGCTGTTTTCAAGGGAAAACAGCTCCTGATTTCCAGCCGTTTTTTAATCAAACTCGCGTTTTTCACGGCCGTTTTTGGATGGTGCTTTTCTATTGAGTCGATGAAAAACGGCTCCAAAACCAGCTCAAGAAGTGACAAGCACGTCTTTTTCACGGGTGTTTTTTAACCTGGCCGTTTTTCAAAACGGCCGCGTAAAAAAACGTCCCGTTGGAACAGAGCGCTGTTTTTCCCATTGAAATAAATGGGCAGATGTCTGGAGGCGTTCTGCTTCCGATTTTTCGGCCCGAAAATAAGTCATGTGAACATACCCTAACTGTTCATGATGTAAGGACATTCTCAGTTATTTTTTTATAAAACTATATATATTATTTTTTTTTAGGATAGAAGATTTTGATTGGATGTTACCATTTAGACACACAACTACACCATCTCTTAGTAGTTCTCAATATCTAGGTAGGTATTACAACATGCCCACTTACCTTTCATAACTTATCATTAGCTGTCTTGCGTCTTCTTCAAACTAATGTCTGCCATCCTCTACATTCTTTTCTTGTTCACAATGGTGTC
The DNA here is from genome assembly GCF_050947455.1 of Rhinoderma darwinii. Classification (NCBI taxonomy): domain Eukaryota; kingdom Metazoa; phylum Chordata; class Amphibia; order Anura; family Rhinodermatidae; genus Rhinoderma; species Rhinoderma darwinii. The sequence continues at coordinate 279,766,426 of NC_134688.1, forward strand.
AAAATCCACTTAAAATCCACCGCAAAATCTTTATGTGATACAAACCCCAATTACTGTATACAGTGGCGGATTAAGTAGACCATGGGCCCTGGGCTGTTACCCAAACTTGGGCCCCCCTTCCTCACCGCCGCCCTGCCGCGCCGTAACTATTTTTAACACTACCTTTCTGGGCAAGCATTAACAGTGTTACGATTTCCCTTGTCACAGGGCTGTGTCCATACATACTGAGAGTATCACACTGTGCAGGGACACATCCTCCTGACAAGGGGAATTGTCTATCAGTCCTGGACTACAGAAAGACTTTTTGTGAAATACAAGGATTCCTATAATAAACATGTCAGGAGAGGTGACAGATTCTCTATAAATCTAGTGACTCACAGGTGACGACGTCTCAGATTCTAGTAGTTTTCTTCCTCTTTTCTTCTCCATCCGATCCAGCGCTCATGACGACTTCTCCCGGCCATGACTCATTTCTGCAGAATTTGCCACTCAGACGTCTCCTCACTTTTCCAACATTTCCACACCTATAAACGAAAATAAAGTTATTATGGTGCCACATACTGTGCCCCTAAATATAATAGCACTAAACACTGCGTGCCTGAATATAATACCACACACTGTAAAACGCCACATACACACACAGCCCCCTGTACATAGTGCCACACACAGCCCCCTGTACATAGTGCCACACACAGCCCCTGTAGATATTACACACCCCCATAGATATCGCCATACACAGCCCCCTCTATATATCACACATTCCCCCCGTAGAGAGCGTTACACACAGCCCCATATAGATAGTGCCATACAGCCCCCTGTAGAGAGCGCCACACAGCCCTCCCCCTCTTGTAAATAGCACCAAAAAGCCCCCCCCCTATAAAGAGCGCCACACACATACCACTGTGGATAGCACTACACAGCCCCCCCTTGTATATAGTGCTACACAGCGCTCCCCCTTGTATATAGTGCCACACAGCGCCCCCCTTGTATATAGTGCCACACAGCACTCCCCTTGTATATAGTGGCACACAGCGCTCCCCCTTGTATATAGTGGCACACAGCGCTCCCCCTTGTATATAGTGCCTCACAGCGCTCCCCCTTGTATATAGTGCCACACAGCGCTCCCCCTTGTATATAGTGCCACAATGTTATGTACACATTTAAAAACTTTATATCATAATTTTATATATATATATATATGTATGTATATATATATATATATATATATATATATATATATTAGTATGTGTGTGATTGATTGATTTTATTAAAAAATATTTTTACTTTTTGAGATACAGCTGCTTTGTATCCTGTATCCGTCAGGTCAGCAGGACTGACAGGATCAGTGACACGCAGGATCCACCTCAAATCTATCACATCTAAGATTATAATTTAGCGCAGGGCCCGTGTCACTGATCCCGTCAGTCCTGCTGACCTGACGGATACAGGATACAAAGCAGCTGTATCTCAAAAAGTGAAAATATTTTTTAATAAAACGTAATTACAAAGTTGCACCAAACACACATTTTTATAAAAAATAAATTAAAACGACGTGATTTTTGCGACGTTTTTTCCGTAGACAATGCAGGTTTCGTTTTTTATACACACCTTTTTTGCTATTTTAGAATTTTTATTCATAAAGTTTGAAAATAATAGTAAAAAAAATAAGCTTTTTTACGTTTCAGCTATTTTTTTTGGTAATAACATAGTTTTACCCTAAAATAGACCTTTTATTTGTGATCGCCATTGTCTACCGTAAATTTTAATATATTACATGTCTATATTAGGGTAATTGGGTCAGCGCTAGCGTTACAACAATGATTGGCGGGGGGAATGTTTTTTTTGGGGGTGGGTATTTTATGTGTATTTATTATTTAATTTTTTTTTGCACTTTACTTTATTATTTTTTTATTACTGTGGTCTGATCCTCAAAGGTCAAAAAAGACCTTTGGGGAACTTTATATATACTTTTTCTTTCTTTTACACCATGTTTTTCCACTGTAACTGGAGCTGCACAGCAGCCCCAGTTACAGGGAAAATCAGCCCTCTCATAGTGACGATTGTCACTAATAGGGCTGTGCTGGGTCTAGTTAGACCCAGCAACAGTCTGCCACTAACGGCACCCGGCGATCATGTGACCAGTCACATGATCACCGGGAGGAATAGAGACAGCGCCGCTGCTGCTGTCTCTATTCCTATACACAGCGTTCATTGAACGCTGTGTAAGACATCGGAGAAGACAGAAGCAGAATAGCTGCTTCTGTCTTCTCCTCAGGGTCCCCGGCAGTCACTGACAGCCGGAGACCCGACATTCAGCTGCCCGATCGCGCGGGCAGCATGTTAAAACCCGAGCCGTAGAAAGTCTATGGCTCGGGTTTTAAGGACCCGTCCCTGACCGCTGGCCGTAAAAATACAGCCAGCGGTCGGGAACCAGTTGGGCAGGAGGATAAGCCTGTACTGACCTCAGCGCCGGTGACCGCCCGCCCGGCTCTTCTTGCAGCTTTGGAGTAACAGAACAGCCGTCCGTCGCTGTTCTGTTACTCAATGGCGGCGCCCGCACTTGTCAGGGAGGCGTGTCCTACCCCTGGATCCCGGCCAATTCTCTGCTCCTCCCCTCCTCATCTTCGGCTTGTAGCAGCGCTAGCGCGCTGAATAGGTTTGCAAAATGATGTGCGGTTCGGGCTGCCATGGGCCCCCTGGGAGCCTCGGGCCCCGGGCGGCCGCCCGAATCGCCCATATGATAATCCGCCACTGACTGTATACTGTACACAGATTCATGTGGTGTACGTGGCCTTAGTAAACGCTACGCAGTACAGTTGCCTCGGCAACTGTACGATGGACGGAGACTATCGTGCACGAGTCCTATACTAATTAGTATGACTCTCTGGGTGTCATATGGTTTCCTCTGCAACTGTACTGCCCAGTGTGAACTAGCGTCTTTAAATGCCCAATATCAAATCAAACAGGAGATTGCAATTGGAGGGTCACTTTAAGTCCTGGCAGAAACATTGCTAAATAGTCTTTAGACTTTCCCACAAGGTAAAAGTATAGTCCAGACTAAGGGGACAGTCACACGCTGCAAATTTTGTTGCAAACTTTTTCTGCGACTGAAAATCAGGTCCATTCATCTGAATGGAACTTGCAGACATCCATGCCCTCTCACAAAGTAGAATGCCAAATAGCTGCTTACACAGTATAATGCCTCTATAGCTGCTCCCATACTGTATAATGCCCTCATAGATGCACCCATACAGTATAAAAGCAATACAGATGCCCCCATACAGTATAATGCCAAAACAGATGCCCCATACAGTATAATGTCCCATACCAGCCTCCATACAGCATAATGCCCCCATAGCTGCCCCATACAGTATAATGCCTCCTTAGCTGCTCCCATACAGTATAATGCCCCTATATCTGCCCCCAGTATAATGCTGCATAGTGCCTCCCACACAGTATGCCAAATTTCTGCATCCACACAGTATAATGTCCCCATAGCTGCCACCATACAGTATGAAGCCCTCATACAATATAAAGCCAACACAGATGCCCCCATACAGTATAATGCCCACACAGATTCCCCCATACAGTATAATGCCCCATAGCTGCCCCCATACAGCATAATGCCTCCATGGCTGCCCCCATACTGTATAATATCCCCATAGCTGCCCCCATACTGTATAATATCCCCATACAGTATAATGCCCCACACCTGCCCCATACAGTATAATGCCCCTATAGCTGCCCCATACAGTATAATGCCCCCTTAGCTGCCATCAAAGAATAATGCCCGATAGCTTTCCCCATAACTTATAATTCCCTCATATATGACCCATATAGTATAATGCCCCCTTAGCTGCCACCATACAGTATAATGTCTCCTTAGCTGTCACCATACAGTATAATGCTCTCTCAGCTGCCCCCATACAATATATTAAGGCCCCCTTAGCTGCCACCATACAGTATAATGTCTCCTTAGCTGTCACCATACAGTATAATGCTCCCTCAGCTGCCCCCATACAGTATAATGCCCCCTTAGCTGCCCCTATACAGAATAATGCCTCCTTAGCTACCCATACATTATAATTCCCCCTTAGCTGCCCCTATACAGTATAATGCCCCCTTAGCTGAAACCACACAGTATAATGCCCCATAGTGCCTAATAAAAAAAAAATAAATACTTTCCTAGCCCCAGTCCCACGATGAGTAGAGAAGCTCCCTCTGCAGACTGGGTCCCAGGAGTTGGACCACAAACTGGATACAGTCTAGTGGACAGAGTCCCCGGACCCAGGCTGCACCTACAGAAACATATGTAATTTCAATTAATTATTCAACCCTAGTGGGTGAAGGGATTTCAAAGTATATATCCATATACTTTATTTTTGAAGTAACAGACGAACACGACATCCACCCCTATTGCCCCAGGGGAGTTGGTAAATAGCCATAAAGGAAAGGCTTTTTGGTGACTGTCCATGAAAGTCCCTAAAGTGGATAACTAGGGAACTCCTCCCATCCCGATATTCCTAATATCGCGGATATGTTCAGAAATTCGTAATTGCAATTCCCTAATGGTTTCCCCTACGTAATACTTCTTACAGAGACAAAAAATCAAGTATACAACCATATTAGAACGGCAGTTCAAAAAACTGCGCACTTAGTAGAGTCAAAGAATACATTAGATTTCTTTACATACTTGCATTGCGAGCATGTGCCGCATTTGAACATTCCCTTAAGTGGATGAGTCGGCCAAGTCTTCACACAAGATCTTCTAAATTCCGAACTTACAAGTAAGTCACGTAAATTTGGAGCTCGTCTTGAAGTTATGCTCGGATAGTCTCCTATCATATTGCGTTTAGGCTTGCATAGAACTAAATGTGGCCAATTTTTACTAACACCTCTTTAACAGTGTCCCAGTGTTGGCCAAAGCGAGAAATAAATCTGACTTTATTCCACTGATCAGTAGGTAGTACTATCGAATTCGGAATAATATCCTTTGGATTTACCATATTTTTATTTTTGGTCTGCAAGAGTCGTTATAAATGGAACTTACTCAAAATGGGTTATAGTCAGCAGTGGGGTACCACAAGGATCGGTGTTAGGCCCAATTCTGTTTAATCTCTTTATTAATGACCTTGTTGATGGGATTGATAGCAAGGTGTCAGTTTTTGCTGACAATACAAAACTTCATAGGATTCTTAAAACTCATCTTGACAGTAGGCTTTCTAAATGTATGAGTTTCGACGCTATTGCCATTCTTTTTTATCATCAAATCAAGAAAACTAACCTCAGTGTCGCTAAGGCTGGGTTCACACGAGCACATTAACGTCCGTAATGGAAGGACGTATTTCGGCCGGAAGTCCCGGACCGAACTCAGTGCAGGGAGCCGGGCTCCTAGCATCATAGTTATGTATGATGCTAGGAGTCCCTGCCTCTCTGCAGGACAACTGTCCCGTACTGTAATTATGTTTTCAGTACGGGACAGTTGTCCTGCAGAGAGGCAGGGACTCCTAGCATCGTACATAACTATGATGCTAGGAGCCCGGCTCCCTGCACTGAGTTCGGTCCGGGACTTCCGGCCGAAATACGTCCGTCCATTACGGACGTTAATGTGCTCGTGTGAACCCAGCCTAACAGTGTTAGTCAAGTGAATATTAAGTTCCTTATGGTTGAGATGACAAACAACGTCGTCCAATTGCTCACATGTACCATTCCATACCATGAACGCATCGTCAATATAACGAAACCAGCAAGAGACAAATTTCTTAAATGGTTCACAAGAATAAAACAGCCACCAACTCCCAGTAACCTGGGTTGAGGCAAGCATATGATGGTGCACAAAAAGAACCTATGGCAGTTCCTTCCACCTGTAGATAGAACTTATCATCAAAACAAAAACAATTATGAGTCAGTACAAATTCCAGCATATCGACAATAAACTCATTTTGATGAGCAAAATCAGGTCGATACATATCTAAGAAGATTGTTACTGCTCGTAACGCAGCCCAATGGGAAATTGGGTGTAAAGGAACTCAACATCTAGTTCTACCAATAAACAATCAGAAAGAATGATTAAATTAGGTAGTTTGGATAAAGCGTCTCCAGTGTCATGGACAAATGACGGTAATGAAAAAAACAAGGACTGCTTACTTGAAGTACTCAAATTTTTACTCTTTCTTCCAGTACATGTGATTTCTGCAGTGATAACCTTCTTCTTGAGTGGCCTTCTATTTGTCCCTGTTGTTGGCTCCATGGTATGGGATTATTCTGCCACAGTGACTTTTATTCATGTAATCGTTTGTTGTGTAGGTAAGTGCTGTATAATTTTTTTTACTGTTTATCTGAAAGTCTCAAACAAGATGACTATTGCTCTGGCATTCAGAATGTTTAGATCAGAAGATTGTAGTTATGACGTTCATGGCAGGCAGAATATGGATCTAGCCACAGTGACAATATTTTTCTGGTCACAAAGCAATATAGTATGTTACTTTCCTATCCAGCTGTCTCACTTCTATCACTTCACTAGCAATGTCTGCTGTTGCTGTGTAGCCAACATTTGGTCAGAAATAGATATGTAAATGTATTGCAATTCGTGGTCCTTTATTGGGATGGTCCTCTGTGCACACGGCCACATTTTAGTTCTGTGCATGAGACGTATAATTAGTCAAGGACGGTATTGCTTCTCATCCCTTGTTCTAAATATATGGCTCCAGCATGGAGCTATAATATGCTTGTGTGCATGAGTGCTGATGGATCTTTATGCTCTGGTCTTAGGCCTCATGCACACGAGCGTCTGCATTTTGGCTCATAATACGTTGTGCAAAACTGAACCAGGTTGCCAAATTTATGGACAGTTCGCATAAATGGGTGTTCTTTTCTGCCGATCGTAGCGTCCAGCAGAAAAAAAGCACCGTCTGGGGGTTTTCCGCATTCTCCCGGAGCTTTGCACTGCGCATGCGCCAAAATGTACATGCGCAGTGTAAAGGAATAGTCATATTTTTACATTCTGCTTAACGTCTGTGGAATCTGAAAATATGCAGGCCGCTGCCAAGCAGGGTCAGTGCCTGGAGTGGACCAATCCAGTCACCTGACCTGACGTCATCGACATGGGGTCAGGTGAGTGGACTGGTTCACTCCCGGGCCTTCACCGACCCCAGTCAGAAGTTGACATCCGACGCTTCGCCACATAAACACCTCGGCTCCTAACGGTGAGTCACGTCAGGCAAAGCGGACAGATTTGTCAAGCTCCACTTCAGAAATTTCTGGACAACTGAGATAAAAATCACGGACAGACCAAAATTTTTACGGACACATTACAAAATCATTGCCTGTGCAGTGTGCTAGTAGTGTCTCACCAATCACAGCTCTGCTTGTAGCTTTCCCCCAATAACTTAGGTGATGTTTTCTCTGATTAGTTGTTCACTTTCCCTTTTTTTCTCCATCTGGACCAGACCATTGTGATGACTTATTTCAGCCACGACTCATCTCTGCGGAATTTGACACACAGACATGTTGGTTTCTTGCTTTTCCAGCATTCTCCCCTCCTATACCCCATCCTCTAAACCAGGGGTCTCAAGCACGCGGCCCGCTAGTACAGACTCTGCTCCAGGACTCTGGAATTCCCTGACATCACTGTCCACATATGGACAGTGTTGTCAGGGTCTTCCCCAGAGCTGGAGTCCCGGGCAGAGCGCTAGTATAGGCTCTGCTCTGGGGAAACCTCTGACATCGCTGTCCATACAATCGACAGTGATGTCTGGGGCTTCCCTAGAGCCGGAGTCCCGTGCAGAGTGCTAGTATAGGCTCTACTATGGGACTCTGGAATCTTCTGACATCGCTGTCCACATATGGACAGCGATGTATGGAGCTTCCCCAGAGCTGGAGTCCCGGGAAGTTCACTAGTATAGGCTCTGCTCTGGGGAAACCTCTGACATCACTGTCCATACAATCGACAGTGATGTCTGGGGCTTCCCCAGAGCAGGAGTCCCAGTGATGTCAAGAGCACAGCTGGAGTCCCAGGTGGAGCCTACTTGCCCTCTGCCCGGGACTCCAGCTCTGGGGTTGCCCCTGACATCCATGTCCATATATGGACAGTGATATCAGAAGCAGAGCTGGAATCCCAGGCAGAGTGCTAGAAGCGTCTCTGCTCCGGGACTCCAGCTCTGGGCAAGCCCCTGACATCACTGTCCATATATGGACACTGATGTTAATGGCTTCCCCAGAGTTCTGGCGCAGAGCCTATACTAGTGCTTTGCTCCGGGTTTGCCCCTGATATCACATTCCGGTGCAGGAGGATCCCCTGACGTCACTGTGTATGGACAGTAAAGGAATTCCCAGCCAAAGCGTCGGCAAAACTCTGGCTGGGGATTCCACTCCTAAAGGGAGCCCCAATGGAGCTATCTACTTGGGGTATGTGTGGCATTATCTGCAGAGGGCACTGTGACAGCATCTGCGGAGGGCACTGTGGCAGCATATGCGGAGGGCACTGTGGCAGCATCTGTGGAGTGCACTGTGGCAGCATCTACGGAGGGCACTGTGGCAGCATCTACGGAGGGCACTGTGGCAGCATCTACGGAGGAGTCTGTGGGAGCATCTACGGAGGGCACTGTGGCAGCATCTACGGAGGGCACTGTGGCAGCATCTATGGTGGGCACTGTGGCAGCATCTATGGAGGGCACTGTGGCAGCATCTATGGAGGGCTCTGTGGCAGCATCTATGGAGGGCACTGCGGCAGTATGTACAGAGGACACTGTGGCAGTATGTACAGAGGACACTGTGTCATTATCTAGGGGTGTGTTGCATTCTCTACAGTGGGCACTGTGGCATTATCTACAGAGGGCACTGTGGCAGAATCTATCATGTACAAAATAGGCCACTTATAATGTGGTGACAGAGCCTCTTTAAACCTAGCGGTATTATTATAGTAATGTAGTATTATTATTATAGTAATATAGTCAGGGGCGTAACTAGGAAAGACTGGGCCCCATAGCAAACTTTTGACTGGGGCCCCCCTCCCCTGGGTGTCACACAACCCCCCCCCCTTGTAGATAGTGCCTTTTTTACAGCCCCCCCTGTAGATAACGCCATACAGCCCCCCTGTAGATAACGCCATACAGCCCCCCTGTAGATAACGCCATACAGCCCCCTGTTGATAACGCCATACAGCCCCATGTAGATAACGCCATACAGCCCCCTGTAGATAACGCCATACAGCCCCCCCTGTAGGTAACGCCATACAGCCCCCCCTGTAGATAACGCCATACAGCGTCCCCTGTAGATAACACCATACAGCCCCCCTGTAGATAACGCCATACAGCCCCCCCAGTAGGTAACCCTATACAGCCCCCCTGTATGTAACGCCATACAGCCCCCCCTGTAGGTAACGCCATACAGCCCCCCCTGTAGGTAACAGGATAGGGGGCATGTTAGATTTCACCATTATTCTTGCAGGAGATATCCTGCTGACTGGGCGGTCGTGCGTCAGTTTATTCCTTCTCCCCATTGACATAAACATGAATTACCAGCCACGTGCGCCTGTGTACGGGGAGCCGGGAAGAACAGCTGTCAGATATATAAAGTGTAAGTGCTCATCCTGAGCCTCCTGGTTCATGAATTACTCTGACCCCGGCAGTGCAGTAAGAGGGAGTGCAGGGGGTATAACTGTGTATATGACATTCAGGATCTGTGGAAAGCTGGGTGACAAGCCCTGTGGGCACTGTAATGGTAGTCGCCCAGCCTGTGTAGAAGACCAAGGTGACTCAGACGTGCGTGAAATGTGCCGTATTGAGCAGAGTTGGGGGATCAGCTGCATCAAATAAAGAATAACATGGAGCCGTTGTAGGGTCTATCAAGATAATCACTTGAATTAGGGATAAGATGTACGATGAAGGACACAAGGAGTCCACTAGCGCCCGAAGTCCCCCGAAAGTCCCCCGAAGTTCTCCATGACTAACCTCTGACTTCCGGCATCTGCACAGCTCAATAAAAATGAAAGGAGCGCTGGTCACGCATGCGCACACGCGCGACCGGCGCTCCATTCATTTCTACAGAGCTGCCGACACAGACCCCGGAAGTCCGAGGTTTGTGATGGAGAACTTCAGGGGACTTTCGGTCCCCCGTTCTCCCTATCAATGCCAGCGATCACACATGTATCCCCTATCCTGTGGATAGGGGATACATGTATTTTGTTTAATGGCAGAGCGGGGAGATACCTCCCTGCTCTGCCGTAGTGTTCAGTGGCGTCGCGCTGTAGCAGCCATAGCGGCTGCTAGCGAAGCCTCTGGGCATGGTGGGGGCTCGTGCCGGCGGGCGACACGTGCCCCCTTATGCCGCGGGCCCCGTAGCAGCCGTTACGGCTGCTACAGTGGTAGTTACGCCACTGAATATAGTGTTATAGTAGATCAAATAACTATCCACTTACTCGGCCGAGTTTGAGAACCGTGCTCTAAACAAACTCGTAATCCACAGTGCCTCAGATGGTAATAATGATCCTTCAGTGCTCGACACAACAAAAGTGTCCCATCAGTAAATGAAATGCTGGTGACAGGTTCCCTTTAAGATCAGCACTCCAGGGGAACTAAACATCATTCATTCGGTCATGCAACTTGCAACCGAGAAAAAAAGGCAAGTTTTAAAGGCCCTTCCCCTCTCCTATATCACCCTGTCAGCAGTTTTAAGACCTCCAAACTGCTGACAGGTTCCCTTGAAGCTTATAGTAATTGATATGTGTTTAAAATAATTTACCAGCAGAACAGCTCAGTTAGGAAGTTGCTGTAGATGTACATAATACATGTGTCCTCAGGATCTTCACGTAAATGTTCGCTATTCAAATTACATATATCTCATTGGGTGATTTTTTTGACCTGCCTCCTACATTAAATTAAACTTATTATCATCCTTACATCCTTGATGACAGCACTCATACAAAATCTAGTAAAGTATTCCTAATTCAGATGATAGATGACTGCCTTTATTATACTGCTTATACACAACTCACAGTTTTCCGCCTGTTCGGCTAACAGCTATGTTCCACCTGTTAACGATAAACATACAGGTTCATATTAGCCAGGCATGCATGTTTATTAGGAAAAGGGTGATAAGTGGCAGTCAGACACACCTTACTCTGCTTATCTCCTGTCCAATGATAATTTTCAACAATGAAAAATGTCGATAGACTGGCTATATAGACATTCGATATTCAGCGGATCCCATTGAAAGCCATGGGATCCAAAAGGGAAAATCAAATGTATATGGCCAACTTTAGTGATAATCTCTGGAATTGGTTTCAGTGCCATTAAACCAGGAGTCTCAAGCACGCGGCCCGCGGGCCGCATGCGGCCCCTGGGGCTGTCATCTGCGGCCCGCGGGACACAGAGCCGCTAGTATCGGCTCTGCTCCGAGACTCTGGAATTCCCTTACATCGCTGTCCACATATGAACAGCGATGTCTGGGGCTTCCCCAGAGCCGGAGTCCCGAGCAGAGCGCTGGTGTCGGCTCTGCTCCGGGACTCTGTGGAATTCCCTGACATCGCTGCCCATATATGGACAGTGTGTCAGGGTCTTGCCCAGAGCGGAGTCCCGGGCAGAGCGCTATTATCGGCTCTGCTCCGGGACTCTGGGGAACCCTCTGACATCGCTGTCCATACATCGACAATGATGTCAGGGTCTTCCCCAGAGCAGGAGTCCCAGTGATGTCAGGAGCACAGCTGGAGTCCCAGGAAGAGCCTACTAGCTCTGCCTGGGACTCCAGCTCTGGGCAAGCCCCTGACATCACTGGGGCAGCCTCTACAGAGGGCACTGGGGCAGTCTCTACAGAGGGCACTGGGGCAGCCTCTACAGAGGGCACTGGGGCAGCCTCTATAGAGGGCACTGGGGCAGCCTCTACAGAGGGCACTGTGGCAGCCTCTACAGAGGGCACTGTGGCAGCCTCTACAGAGGGCACTGTGGCAGCCTCTACAGAGGGCACTGTGGAAGCCTCTACAGAGGGCACTGTGGAAGCCTCTACAGAGGGCACTGTGGCAGCCTCTACAGAGGACACTGTGGCAGCCTCTACAGAGGACACTGTGGCAGCCTCTACAGAGGGCACTGTGGCAGCCTCTACAGAGGGCACTGGCGTTATCTACAAGTGGGTGTGTGACAGTATCTGAAGAGGACACTGGCATTATCTAGGGGTGTGTTGCATTATCTACAGAGGGCACTGTGGCCTTATCTACAGAGGGCACTGTGGCCTTATCTACAGAGGGCACTGTGGCCTTATCTACAGAGGGCACTGTGGCCTTATCTACAGAGGGCACTGTGGCCTTATCTAGGGGTGTGTTGCATTATCCACAGAGGGCACTGCGGCAGCATCCACAGAGGGCACTGCGGCAGCATCCACAGACGGCACTACGGCACTATCTAAAAAGGGGCTGCCCAATCTTGACATGTGTGCTAACTGAGCAGCCGGACTGCATTTAGCGACACTTAAACTGGAAAGCTGGATTGTTGAAATAAGCACGTGGAGAAATATCTCAAATTTTAAACCTAGCACTATTATTATAGTAATGTAGTATTATTATTCTAGTAATATAGTGTTATAGTAGTTCAAATAACTAATTGATTAACAATAATTTTGTATTGTATCAAATTTGAAAGTAATGCGGCCCGTCAACTTCCCATTTTTTCTATATGCGGCCCACTTACCCGGACGAGTTTGAGACCCCTGCATTAAACCATTATAGAAATACTAGAACAGGAGGTGGTAAGAATCTTGATCTCTGTTAATACCTGCAAGAGGACAGTGGTGCGGGAGCATGCTTTTGAGGTCTCCATAATGTAGCAGGTTGACCACCACTGCTGTAATCTGTTGCATGTACCCTGTTGATGCATAGGGTGGTAAGCTACATGGCATTTGAAATACCTCTGGCTGCCCTCCTGTACTTTGGATGTCTTCTGGTATCAATTCCTTTAATAACAATAAAAGGAGCAGCTTGTTTCAGTCACGTAATAAAGAAGATTGGCTACAAAATAAGTTTAGAATACCTTTGATACTTTCTTTGAAAACAAAATTTTACTCTCATTTCCACAGTTACGCAAGAATTTCCTGTCATGTGGCAATGGTGGCTGCAAATAGGTAAACTGCATAATTTTATTACTCTTGGAATAGGAATTACCTTGTTTTTTTTTTTCGGCGTACGTTCACAAATTTATGAAGGATGCACATCATTTAGGGGCACAAATATTTCTCTTTGTGTGGTAAGGGGTGAGTTTTTTTTGTCGTTATTATTTGAACAGGAAATGTAATAAACCGCGCAAAGTATAACCTGGCATTATTCAGTAGCATGTTTCATATTCCCCAACAATGTGCAATTGGCGTATATGGACATGTACAAATGTGTCCATCTTGATCTGAAATAAAAGCAGTTTTCTAATTTTTTATTTTTCCATAACAGTAAAAGTTCCAAGAATTGTTTTAAATTGATTGAATCAAACTACTTGTATATAAGATCATTTTTTACCTCTCCTGACTGGAGATTTTGTAAATACTTTTATTCCTCCTAAAATAATAATGCTGGTGAATCTTTTCTCAGAACTCTGCAGTGTGTCGTTCCTTTGTTATACTGGAAATGTATGAATAAATGGACAACTGGACATTGTCAATAGGGTATGTCCCTACACAATCTGACATGGTCAGCACTGATTGGACAGTGTAAGAATGTGTGGGGACATATTCCATAGACAAGGGGCATAATAACACTCAGTTGTCAATACATTCATATAGCTGACAGGTCTTTAAGCAGCAGAATTATTTTTTTCTCAATAAATCTATCCAGTTAGTCCAAAAAGTGTGCTTTCCTGGCTTCCGAATACAAATTTTGTGCAAGAAGCATAAAACAATAAAAGCATACACTATATGGCTAAAAGTATGTGGACCGATAATAATCACACCTATATGAGCTAGGTGGACATTCCATTAAAAAAAACATGGGCATCAATATGGAGCTGTGCCACTTTTTGTGGCTATATAAGCCGCCACTCCAACCAAACAGGTCAAACTATGTCTTTATAGACTTCACTTGGTGCAAAGTCATGCTAGAACAAAAAAGAGCCCCCCACTCCCAAACTGTTCCCACAAAGCTAGAAGCATAAAATTAGCAAAAATGTCCTTCCAATTAGGAAAAATGACTGCAACGTTACTGCATTAAACCAAACCGTAAAAAACAGCCCGAGACCATTATCCCTCCTCCACCAAATTTTACAGTAGGCACTGTGTATTCCAGTAGGTAGCATTCTCATGGCATCAGCCAAACCCAGATTTATTCATCAGATTGATTGTAAAATGTGATTTATTACTCCACAGAACATGTTTCTACTACTCCATAGTCCAGTGGCAGCATGTTTTACACTATTGCAGCCGACGCTTGGCACTGTGGATGGTAATCTTAGGCCTGTGTGCAGCTGCTCGACCATGAAAACCCATTTCACAAAGCTACCAACACACAGTTCTTGTGCTGATGTCACATCCAGAGGTAGTTTTGAACTGTGAAGGGAGTGACATAATAGAGTATAGGTGTAACGTCTATGGCCGCGGACCGTCATCCTGACCTTCTGACGGCCATGGACAAGTGAGTTCCGGGAAGCATCGCCCTCCTGGGAGACGCCGGCACTCAGTTCCGCGTTCAGAGACCGGCTCCCGCAGGGTGGGCGCACCCGCACGTGCTGGGCCTTAAAGGGCCAGTACGCGCACATGCAGAATAGCTGCAATTAGCTCAGAATGCCTCTGGACTATAAAAGGGGCTCTGCCCTCTCAATCATTGCCTGAGCATTGTTTAGTTACCCTAGTTTGTCCTTGCAAATGGTCTCCTAAGTGTTTTCCAGTTCCCAGTATTTCCTGTTCCGGACGCCTGTACCCTGTGCTACCGTGCCCCTGTGCCTTGAAGAATTGGAGTCGTGTTGTGCTCTCCACTGCATCTACTGTGTCGCACCCCGCCAGGTGTCGGTCTACTGCCGGAGCCTCATCTTAGCCTGAAACCACCGCTACTGTCTACATTGCCTCAGGTACCCTTTCAGAACTATAGACATTGCATATACCTGTTTGGCCAAATACCTGTTGGGTCCACACCCTGCGCCGTGACAATAGGCCATGTACTTCAGCACTCCGCAAAACCGCTCTGTGGGCTTGTGTAATCCACCGATTCACAATAATTATACTTTGGCCAGCTGCTATCCCGCTACGCGGTACGGCCCAGTGGGTCCACACCCACGCCGTGACAGTACGCTCAGGCCATGGACCCCGCTGGTCAATTCAAGGTCCTGTCACCCTCTCAAGCCATGCAAGCAGATCAGCAGGACCTGCAAACACGACAGGATCAACTCCTTGTGGCAGTAAACTCCATGGCACTACAGCTAGGGGCACTAGCTGCTTCCTCCTCTGCTCCGATTCCAGCTTCTCCGGCTGATCCTCCTGCAACACCTCCTCTCAGCACCAGTTCTGATCCTCGGTTCTCGCTGCCACTACCGACTCGTTTTTACAGAGACGCAAGCGCATGCAGGGGATTTCTCAACCAGTGTCATATCCACTTCACCTTGCACGCCAGAGCATTTCCCTTGGATGGCGCCAGGACCCGAGACTTCCAAGGGTTCCTGCGGCTATTCCGTACTGTGTTTGAGGAGCCTGGACGAGTCTCGTCGGCAGCTAGCTCTCCACTGAACATTCGCCAGGAGGACACCTCCGTGGGAGTGTACACAGTCCAGTTCCGGACCCTGGCAGGTGAGCTGTCCTGGAACAACGAGGCGTTAGTAGCTTCCTTCTGGCATGGACTGTCATCTGAGATCGAACTCGCTGCCCTTGATCTACCACCTACCTTGGACGACCTCATTTTACTTGCTACCCGGGTTTATATGAGGCTCAGAGAAAGATCCCAAGAGGTTCGTCGAGAGAGAAGGCTTCCTAGGTTAGCTCCCAACTTCCAGCAACCCCTCTTGTCCTCATCTGTTGCTCCATCCGGGGTCCCTATGCAAGTGGATCGACTTAGACTATCTGTCCAGGAGAAACAGCGCAGGCGCACTTCTGGACTTTGACTATATTGCGGCCTCGCTGGCCATGTCGTGTGTCAGTGTCCCCAGAAGCCAAAAAACTCCAACGCCTAGGATTGGTTGGGGAGACAACCCTGGGCGACATAGCATTTGACAGAGAACTCTCTTCCAAGCTGTCTATCGCTGTGACTATTGTCGCTGGCGAGAGGACCCACCTGGCATCTTCCTATCTGGACTCTGGCTCTGCAGCCAATTTTATACACGGAAACCTTGGATCTTCTTCACTTGCCCACTACCCTTCTGGAGAAACCGTTTATCATTGCCTCAGTAGATGGACTGCCGCTGCCCGACCCAATATGGGTTGTGACCAAACCACTGAGGCTTCAAGTGGGAGCCCTTCATTCTTTTCGTTGTTAAAAAGAAAGACAGATCCCTCCGACCCTGCATTGACTACAGGGGCCTCAACCAGATCATGGTAAAGAACAGATACCCGTTGCCTTTAATTTCTGAACTGTTTGATCGCATACGGGGAGCAACATTTTTACCAAACTAGACCTGCAGGGGGCCTACAATCTAATCCGGATTCATCAGGGTAATGAATGGAAGACTGCATTTAATACTCGTGATGGGCACTAAGTATACCTGGTTATGCCCTGCGGCCTGTGTAACGCTCCCACGGTCTTCCAAGAGTTCGTCAATGACATCTTCCGTGATCTCCTCAATGTCTGTGTTGTGGTGTATCTCGATTACATTTTGATTTTTTCTCCAGATCCAGCAACTCATCGAAGACGTCCGCCAAGTTTTGCTTTGATTAAGGGAGAATCGCCTATATGCCAAGCTGGAGAATTACGTGTTTGAGAGAAAGTCTCTACCCTTCCTGGGCTACATCATCTCCGATCAGGGTCTCAAAATGGATCCTGAAAAGGTAAACGCTGCCTTGGAATGGCCACGCCCTCAAGGCTTAAGGGCCATACAGCGCTTCCTGGGATTCGCCAACTTCTACCGGCTGTTCATCCAAAACTTCTCCTCACTGACAGCTCCCATCTCTACCCTCACCAAAAATGGCATTAACGTCAAGGTGTGGACTCCAGAAGCAGAGGCCGCATTCAAGAGCTTAAAGAAGGCCTTGACGTCAGCCTCAATCCTCCATCATCCTGATGTCTCTCTACAGTTTTAGTTGGAGGTGGACGCCTTCTCTGTTGGTGCTGGCCCACTTCTGTTCTAGAGAGGCTCCAAAGGCAAGACTGTGGTATGTGGCTACTACTCTAAGCTTTTTTCTCCCGCAGAGCGCAACTACTCGATTGGGGATCAGCTGGCTTTGCTGGAGTGGAGACACCTACTAGAGGGCGCAGCTCATCCATTCCTGGTATTCACGGACCACAAGAACCTCACCTATCTCCAGACCGCCCAACGGCTGAACCCTCGTCAGGCCAGGTGGTCGCTGTTCTTTGTTCGGTTCCGGTTTGAGCTCCACTACCGCCCTGCTGACAAGAATGTGAGGGTCGATGCCTTGTCTAGGTCGTTCGAGACAGAGGACACTAAGAGGCCCCCACAGAATATCATTGACCCTTCCTGCATCATCTCTGTCAACCCTCTGCAAGTTAGAGATATTCCCCCGGGGAGGACTTTTGTGTGTCAGGCAGACAGAGGAAGAATCCTCCGCTGGGGACACAGTTCCAAGCTGGCAGGTCACGCGGGTGCCCATAAGACCCGAGACCCGATTGCCTGTCAGTTCTGGTGGCCCACACTGCCCAAAAACGTCACAGACTTTGTCTCCTTTTGCACGGTGTGTGCAGCAAATAAAAGTTGCCCACTCCAGACCAGCTGGCCTGCTCCAGCCACTGCCCAATGTCCCCTGGCAACATTTTGCTATGGACTTTGTCACAGACTTGCCTCTCTCTGCTGGATGCAGTACGGTCTGGGTGGTGGTGGATCGATTCTCCAAGATGGCCTATTTTGTTCCACTGACTGGCCTGGCAACTGCTTCCCAACTGGCCAGTCTCTTCACCCAACACATCTTCCGTCTGCAAGGCTTGCCTCTGCATAGTGTCGGATCGGGGGTACAGTTCACCTCAAAGTTCTGGAGAGCCCTCTGCGGTCTCCTCGGTGTGAAGTTGGACTTTTCCTCCGCTTACCATCCCCAGTCCAATGGTCAAGTCGAGAGAATTAATCAGATTATGGAGAACTATCTGCGGCACTTTATCGCCAGACAGCATGATGACTGGGTGCAGCTGCTTCCTTGGGCTGAGTTCTCCTACAACAACCATACTAGTGAGTCCACCACCTCCAGCCCCTTCTTCATTGTCTACGGCCAACATCCACGAGTACCTTTTTCTGTTTCCACTACGTCCAAGGTGCCTGCAGCTGACTCTACATTCAGGGACTTTCTACAGATATGGCAGCAGACCCGATCTTCTATTCTGCTGGCGGTCGACCGCATGAAGAGAAAGGCAGACACAAGAAGACGAGAGCATCCCCAGTTTCTTCCAGGCACTAAGGTCTGGTTGTCTTCTAAGAATATCCGGCTGTGGGTGCCATCTTGCAAGTTTGCTCCCAGGTTTCTCAGACCCTTCGAGATTCTGCTGCAGATTAACGCAGTCTCCTACAAGCTTCGGCTGCCACCCACCCTCAAGATCCCAAACTCGTTTCACGTCTCTCTACTGTAGCCTGTGGTCCTGAACTGCTACTCCAAGACTTCCAGTCCAGCAGTGGATCCTAGCGGTTAGTTGGAGACAATCGAGGTGAGGGAGATCTTGGACACCAAGAGAGTAGGAGGAAGAACGTTTTACTTGGTGGATTGGAGGGGCTTTGGTCCAGAGGAGAGGTCTTGGGAGCCAGAGGAGTACATCAATGCTCCTGCCCTCATGAAGAAGTTTCTCTCCCGCTCTGGTCCCAAGCGGGGGCGTAAGAGAGGGGATACTGTAACGTCTATGGCCGCTGACCGTCGTCCTGACTTACCCTCTGACGGCCGCGGTCATGGACGAGTGAGTTCCGGGCGGAATCCCCCTCCTGGGAGATGCCGGCACTCACATCCGAGTTCTGAGACCGGCTCCCGCGGGGTGCGCGTGCCCGCGCGTGCCCGCGCGTGCTCGGCCTTAAGGGGCCAGTACGCGCACATGCAGAATAGCTGCAATTAGCCCAGAATGCCTCTGGACTACAAAAGGGTCTCTGCCCTCCAAATTATTGCCAGAGCATTGTTGTGTTATCCTAGTTTGTCCTTGCAAAGGGTCTCCTAAGTGTTTTCTAGTTCCCAGTGTTTCCCGTTCCTGCTAACCTGTAGCCTGTATCCCGTGCTACCGTGCCCCTGTGCCTTGAAAAGTTGGAGTCGTATTGTGCTCCCCACTGCATCTATTGTGTCGCACCCCGCCGGCTGTCTGTCTGCTGCCGGAGCCTCATATTAGCCGGAAACCACTGCTACTGTCTAAATTGCCTCAGGTACCCTTTCAGAACTATAGACATTGCATAAACCTGTTTGGTCATATACCTGTTGGGTTCACACCCTGCGCCGTGGCAATAGGCCATGTACTTCAGCACTCCGCAATTCTGCTCTATGGGCTTGTGTAATCCACCGATTCACAAGAATTATACTTACAGTTAACCAGGGCAAATCTAGCAGATTAGAAATTTCATGAACTGACCTGTGGCAAAAGCAGCATCCTACGATAGTGGCACATTTAAAGTCACTGAAATTTTTAGTACAGCCCATACTACTAGCAATGTTTGTCTATGGAGATTGCATGGCTGTGTGCTTGAATTTATGCACCTGTTTGCAATGGCTGTGGCTGAAACACCTGATCTCAATAATAAGGAGGGGGGTCTACATACTTTTACTCATATAGTGTATATTGATCCATCGCATTGGCTAATTAACTAGACTTCAAAAGCGTTCAGTCTTAGGTCCGATTTCAATGTGCAAACCGCGTCAGGATCAGCGACAAAAACGCCCCAAATCTACTACCATTGATATCAATAGGAGGCAGAGGCATTTTTCTTCCCGGGTGTTTTTTGACCGTTCGCGTGGTTTCCGCCTCTGAACCTTCATTGAAATCAATGGGAGGCAGAGAAAAAAAACGCACTGCTCGTTTGAAGCGTTTTTTTGGGGAAGGTTTATGTCCAAAAATCTTCCTCTGCTTTTGGATTTGAGTCAATGACAAAAATGCATAAAAACAATGCAGCAAAAAACTCCTCAGAATCCTGAAGGAACTTTGAGGCAGATGCTTTCGTGCCTGACAAAAATCTCCTGAGGCCCAGTTCACAATGAGTTTTT
The DNA here is from genome assembly GCF_050947455.1 of Rhinoderma darwinii. Classification (NCBI taxonomy): domain Eukaryota; kingdom Metazoa; phylum Chordata; class Amphibia; order Anura; family Rhinodermatidae; genus Rhinoderma; species Rhinoderma darwinii. The sequence goes on from NC_134688.1 coordinate 279,786,703, forward strand.
TTACGCCAATTTTGATGCGTAAACCACGTCGGAATCCATGGCAAAAAACATCTGAAACAGCCTCCCATTGATTCTAATGGGAGACGGGGGTGTTTTTTTTCCGCGGCTGTTTTCAACCGTTCGCAGTAAAAAAAAGCAGTATGCTCATTCTTGCCGCAGTTCCGCCTCTGACCTCCCATTGAAATAAGAAAGCATTTTTTGTGGCGTTTTTTGCCTTCCAAAAAAACTCAGTGTGAACAGGGCCTAAATTTACACTTATATATTAGGGAATGCCATAAACAGTAATCTTTGCTATAAATCTGTAGTAAAAATTATCCCCTTTACAAATGGGAGCCACCCCGTAGTTGTCTACTGAAGCCGCTGGGAATTTGTGAAGCTAGTGATTCTAATAACCGCATAAGTGTTTAGGCAATTTCCTATTGTAGGAGTGTAAATTTACAACAGGCTAACCTACACTGTAAAAACAAAGAAAATAATGTACCCTGTAAACAATCATAATTATACTGAATTATAATTGTTGTAGTAATAATCAATAACTGTTTTTGCAGGCTGCGGATTGTTCCTTATGATTATATCTGGCCAAACCCTAGCATACTTTACATGCAGAAGCACAAATCACAGGCAAACTATCTAATGAAGCAACATCTAATGAAGCAACGATAGTTCTTTGTAATTCTTTATTTGCATATATATATTAGAATAAAATACTGTATCATATACCTAGTGAATAAAACCCAAAATCTGTCTTTAAGTGTTAATAATTCTACTTCTACTTAAATCCCCACTGCCTCCCAGAACTGCTAATAGGCAGTAGAAACATACCTATACAACTAAATCGGTGTATGAACCTGGAGATCAGTTAGGGTATGTTCACACGCTTAGCAAAATACGTCTGAAAATCCGGAGCAGTTTTCAAGGGAAAACAGCTCCTGATTTTCAGACATTTTTGTAACAACTCGTGTTTTTCGCGGTGTAGTTTACAGCCGTTATTGGAGCTGTTTTTCAATGGAGTCAATGAAAAACGACTCCAAAAACGTCCCAAGAAGTGTCCTACACTTCTTTTTTGCGGGCGTCTTTTTACGCGCCGTATTTTGACAGCGACGCGTAAAATTAAGCCTCGTGGGAACAGAACACCGGAAATCCCATTGCAAGCAATGGTCAGATGTTTGGAGGCGTAATGCTGCCATTTGTTCAGGCGTAAACGGCCCGAATTACGTCAAACCACTGCGTGTGAACATACCCTTAGAACTCAGAATGTAATACACTCCCCGGTTCCGCGAACACCTGCAATTAAATTTGTATATGGCATGTGGGATAATAAAACTACTTTTTTACATTTTTACAAAGACTAAGATCGGCAAAATAGTATGTTTTCACTGCTTTACACTATAGCCAATTAACAGTGTCAAAACTACTGACAATACAATATCTACCTGTCCCTGGTAATGGTTGTCCAAAACCACTCGCTGCATGTAAATAATACAGCCGTGGTATTATTTACATCGCTCGGATTTCACGTCCCAGTAGTCATGTGACATAATAACATGACCTCATCACGGCATCATTCATCAAATGAAAATACATAATAGAGATGCTAGAATTTATATTTTCTGACCATTAATCAAAGGAGGAGCTTCACTTAATCTTCCATGGAAATAATTTTATAACAAATACAGTGAAGGAAATAAGTATTTGATCCCTTGCTGATTTTGTAAGTTTGCCCACTGTCAAAGACATGAACAGTCTAGAATTTTTAGGCTAGGTTAATTTTACCAGCGAGAGATAGATTATATATATAAAAAAAAAAGAAGAAAATCACATAGTCAAAATTATATATATTTATTTGCATTGTGCACTGAGAAATAAGTATTTGATCCCCTACCAACCATTAAGAGTTTAGCCTCCTCCAGACCAGTTACACGCTCCAAATCAACTTGGTGCCTGCATTAAAGACAGCTGTCTTACATGGTCACCTGTATAAAAGACTCCTGTCCACAGACTCAATTAATCAGTCTGACTCTAACCTCTACAACATGGGCAAGACCAAAGAGCTTTCTAAGGATGTCAGGGACAAGATCATAGACCTGCACAAGGCTGGAATGGGCTACAAAACCATAATTAAGACGCTGGGTGAGAAGGAGACAACTGTTGGTGCAATAGTAAGAAAATGGAAGACATACAAAATGACTGTCAATCGACATCGATCTGGGGCTCCATGCAAAATCTCACCTCGTGGGGTATCCTTGATCCTGAGGAAGGTGAGAGCTCAGCCGAAAACTACACGGGGGGGAACTTGTTAATGATCTCAAGGCAGCTGGGACCACAGTCACCAAGAAAACCATTGGTAACACATTACGCCGTAATGGATTAAAATCCTGCAGTGCCCGCAAGGTCCCCCTGCTCAAGAAGGCACATGTACAGGCCCGTCTGAAGTTTCAAATGAACATCTGGATGATTCTGAGAGTGATTGGGAGAAGGTGCTGTGGTCAGATGAGACTAAAATTGAGCTCTTTGGCATTAACTCAACTCGCCGTGTTTGGAGGAAGAGAAATGCTGCCTATGACCCAAAGAACACCATCCCCACTGTCAAGCATGGAGGTGGAAACATTATGTTTTGGGGGTGTTTCTCTGCTAAGGGCACAGGACTACTTCACCGCATCAATGGGAGAATGGATGGAGCCATGTACCGTCAAATCCTGAGTGACAACCTCCTTCCCTCCACCAGGACATTAAAAATGGCTCGTGGCTGGGTCTTCCAGCACGACAATGACCCGAAACATACAGCCAAGGCAACAAAGGAGTGGCTCAAAAAGAAGCACATTAAGGTCATGGAGTGGCCTAGTCAGTCTCCAGACCTTAATCCCATCGAAAACTTATGGAGGGAGCTGACGATCCGAGTTGCCAAGCGACAGCCTCGAAATCTTAATGATTTACAGATGATCTGCAAAGAGGAGTGGGCCAAAATTCCATCTAACATGTGTGCAAACCTCATCATCAACTACAAAAAACGTCTGACTGCTGTGCTTGCCAACAAGGGTTTTGCCACCAAGTATTAAGTCTTGTTTGCCAAAGGGATCAAATACTTATTTCTCTGTGCAAAATGCAAATAAATATATATAATTTTGACAATGTGATTTTCTGCTTTTTTTAAAATATAATCTATCTCTCACTGGTAAAATTAACCTAGCCTAAAAATTAATGTCTTTGACAGTGGGCAAACCTACAAAATCAGCAAGGGATCAAATACTTATTTCCTTCACTGTATTTATCATCTAATGTCAGACACTATCTCAGACAGCAGCTCTCTCAGCTCACTATGGCCCCCATGCACACGAACATATTTTTGCGGCCGCAATTCACCCTCAAATCTGCAGGTGAATTGCGGCTCCATTCATTTTAATAGGCCCATGCACACGACCGTGGTTTCCACAAAACGAACGAACATGTCTTATTACAGCTGTGTTTTGCAGTCCAGGCTCATAGAAATGAATGCACGCGGCCATGTTCACGGCCCGCAATTTGCGGGTGGCTCGCGGGTGACACTCCGCGGCCGTCCGAGCCGCAAATCACGGCCGTGCACACCACTACGGTCGTGTGCATGAGGCCTAAATGGAGATTCTAAACAATGCTTTTTCTAATCCCAGAATCAAGCTTCTTCAAAGACTGATGAATGTTTTGTTCTGCAACTCTAATTCTACACTGTATAAACATTGGTCTCAGTCTTATTGTGTTTCTTGTTTTTTTGCCTATAATCTCACTTGTAGTTGCTATTATGCACATGCATGATTTGACACGCTATTTGCTTATCAGTGTTGCTAGCTACGCTTCTGTGAATCAGTCTATTGTATTTGTTCATATTGAACTAGCACATATCAAACTTTGCCTTTTTTCTGACTACTCTTTTGGTTCACTAGTTACTCACATCCCTTTGAAATTGTTTTATGTTTTGGGCTGTGATCCACATTCTAGATCATGATAATTTAGAAATAATGGTAAAACGGTATTTCCACTTTTGACCACAATCTTACAGCTTATATATAGATATAATACATTTAAAAAGTTAAATACCTGTGTAAATAGATTGTATGACTTATCTTCTACTTTTTCGAAGTTACAGCATGTACTAATGCTGCTGGTTGTATTGGAAACAGTCAAAATAGTGTTAGGCCTCATGCACACGACCGTAGCCATGTGCACGGCAGTGATTTTCGGGTCGGCCGGCCGGCCGGCCACGGAGTGACAGCCGCGAACTGCACGCAAATCGCGGGCTGTGCACATGGCTGCAGCCATTATTTTCAATGAGCCGGGACCGCAGAACACGGCCGTAATAAGACTTGCCCGTTCTTTCTGCGGTGCGGGCTCCTAGGCCATGCACGGAGTATGAAAACCACGGTCGTGTGCATGGCCCCATAGGAATGAATGGGGCCGCAATTCTCCCATGTATATTCGGGGGAATTGCGGCCGCAAAAGCACATTTGTGTGCATGAGGCCTTCGCTAACACAAAGCTAAGCTCCTATAAGGAAGTGTAACATGAGATTACTTTACAGTGCCTGGTGTAAAGGTGACACTAGAATACAAATCACCATTGAGCCAGCAAGGACTGCTAAGAGATTTCTGCTGTAAAGCCTGTAGTTGTGAATGCAGTTCTAGACTATAATACAAGCTGTAACTTAGCATCAATACAAGCTAAGTGATGCAATTTACTTACATATTACATGTATTATGTAATTATATATGTAAACTGTAAAATCCTGAACACATTATAAAAGACACCAAACAACTTATAATAGCGGTGAACTTTTCATCCTGACATTTCTGCATATTTCTTACTGAATAGCAGAGCTGGAAAATCAAGCTAAAATGTAACAAAGCCATCCATGCCAACCCTCCTGTAAATTTTATGGAGTTAAAGAGGGTCACAGAGATTTCTTGTGTAATTTCACAAAACATTATATTTTGTCAACATTTTCTTGGTGTTAGGAAAAAAGGTGTGGCTTCTGAGACAAATTCTATGTGTCTGTTCTACATTATTTTTTTTGTCACATTTCTGTTTAAAAACGTGTATTTTTACCTGGCAAAGTTCACCAAGACATGTTAAGGAATATAGTGCACGCTGCATACAGGAAAACAATACATCAGTAAGCCAGTAGTAACGGTTAAAAAAAATGGGTGGATATTTTCTGCTTCAGAGTTTACTGCAAGTCAAAGCACCAGGGAATGATGGCCAGCAGGGACAACACGTCAGTGTACAAACAACGATGTGGCCAGTGCAGAGTGATGGGGATGGATGGAATCACCGTGGCGTTGATCCTCCTGAGGAGCTTGGGTAGAAGAGGCACAGGGAATACAGATAGATCAGGCTGAATTGATCCCATGGGGCCATAAGTGCATCTAGTGCATATGCCTCAGGATCTCGAGACCAGGAAATAAACCTGGCATTTGAGTCGAGATGCCGGAAGTCTCCATCTGGAGTAAATTTAGTGGAATACTGGGTTAACCTGTGCATGACTGAGATAATCCACGACCCAATTGTCGACCTTGGGAATGTCGACTGCAGAGAAAGCAGGAATATAATGCTCTACCCACTCAGGATCTTGGATGCTTCAGTCATTGCTGCTGAACGCTGTATCCCGCCTTGGTGATTGAGGTAGTCAACTGCCGTGACATTGTCTGTCTGGACTCGGACTGAGCTGTCGACAAGAAGGCAACCAGTGACAGACATAGGAAAAATCGCCCTCAGTTCCAGAATGTTAAAGGGCTGGAATTGAAGCAAGAGCAGAGGCCATAAGATTCAAGAAGGCACCCTAACCTCAAAGGCCGGCATCTGTGGAGAGAACCTGCCAGCGGAGCAGGAGAAATGAGCGGGCCAAGGGATCGCTGGGGAGAAGAGCCACTATTGGAGAGACCATTCGAATGATCTAGGGCAGTTGTATTAGGTGTTCCAGAGAATCCGGGGAGCAGTTCCACCAGAAGAGGAACGTCCTCTGAAACGAGCGAGTGTGAAACTGGGAAAGTGGATGGCCTCACTGGAAGCCACCATGGTACACAGAACCTTTTCCCTGTTGAAGGATAGACAGTTTCTCTAGGGAAGAGATACCCGAGCTGAGATGGTGTCGCTAATCATTCTCATGGCACTCGTCTATTTCCACCAGCCCCATAGACTTTGAATAGAGCGACACCGGATGGTCTCCGCTCCACTCAAACTCCTCCTGGCCGCTGTCTTGCAACTGGGGAAGATGGAGTTTTGGAGATCGGTATGCGTCCAAGTGGTCGGGCCCGCACCAATCTAGCATTTATCACCTATACAGTGGATAGGTGAAAAATGCTGTAAGTTAGAATATCCCTTTAAACTATGCAGTCCAGAGCACAGCGACAATGTAAGAGGAGGCGTGAGCCACAAGTGACCTGCATCCAGTGAGCCTTCACACAGATACTTGTTCGCTTTAGACAGCTGGTGAGTGAGGTCCACTACTAGCTCTTCGGTGGGTGTCCAAGAGAGGAGGCCTTGATAGAGTTGGCAAGCCCAATCAGTAGAAGCTCTACTGACACATTTAGAAGGGAAAATCGTTCTCAAAGCCAAGCCAACGGCTTCAAAAGAGGACCTGGAGAATTACTATATGCGGTGGTGCAAACAAACGCAGAAAGAGGCGGAGTCCGCCATTGGAGGAGTAGTGGTCTTGGCCAGACAATTGACAGGATGCTCCACAGCAGGAGACAGACCATTTTGTGGAAACATCCATTGGAAAAAGACAAAAAGGAACAGGGCGAATTTCTAGTTAGGAACTTTCCACCAATTGGATACTACCTCTTCAAACTCTGAGAGAGAAAAGGTTTGGGAAATCATATGGGCTTACATCTGTGAGATGTAAGGTTCTGACCGCAGTGATGAGACTTTCCACCGTGGGGGACAGTTTAGAGGATTGCTCTTCACCAAGTTCTGAATTGGAATCCGGAATTTCTCCCTATAAAGGGGAGAAGCATAAATTGCTCCTATTGAGAAAGAGAAGAGACTGACGAGGCAGAGGATACAGAAGGCGGTTGTGACCGTGCAGATATGACTAGTTTTGGCCTATGCCTGTCATATGAAGAGGATGTGGAGTCCCCAGAAGGCTGGTCGGAAAGTCGGACCAAGATGTCCATCATTGACTGGGTGACATTACAGAGGTCATCCACAACCCCATAAAGGAAATTAGCCCATTGCATTTCAGCCTATTCAGCACTAGAAGTGGGCAGTGCTGGAGGTAGCTAAGCCACAGGTTGGACAGATTATTGGCCTAGAGTAGTAGGTTGACCACATAATAATTTTTGTCTATATTTTGAACAGGCATAGTAAGATACATAAGATACCTGTCGGGAAAGTTCTCCTCTGGTATCTGACATGGCAGTATAGGGGTCCCCTCGTTCCTCAGTAACAACTGGAAGAAAGACGGACTATGAATCCACTTAAGATACTGCTATACTCCTTGAAAAGGTGTGATGGCCGCCTGAGTTACCTAGGATGTTCTAGGTATTTGTTGCATTACTGTAGTTCACTGCCTTAGTTTCTAAGGGGGATATAAATGGAAAGGAGTGGGTTCACAAGTTCCTATCCATTTGCAAGTGTACAGAGCTAGTCTAGCACCAACAGCTCCTTGCAAGAGGTTCTGTGTGCTGTGTCTCCAGGCTCATCTATTATCATCAGAGAGTGGCAGAAGAGGAACTCTCCCCTTCTGCATAGAGCAATTGATTGCCGCGTTCACGTGACGTCCATCTACCAATCGCTGGCTAAAAAGAAGCGCAAATCTTCCCTGCTACAGAGAGTCTGAAAATTTTGGATGTTTTTGTCCATAGGCTTCACTATAAAACTTTTCAAAAATAGAATTAGACTTACTAGTCATTCGGTTTCTAACCCTACATCACAGCACCACAGGAGGTTGGGGCTCCACCTCTAATAGGGATGAGAAACAGAAAGAGATTAAATAGCCCCCCCCCCACACACTCCTCAGTGTATTTCAAATAAATTTATTTAATTAATTCATAAACATGTTACCCACAAAAATACAGGGAGGGAAATAAGGATGCTGTCATGGAGGGTTTCATATTACCGGTAAGTCCAATTCTATTTTCTCAACTTACCCTTCATGACAGCACCACAGGAGACTTATCAAATAAGCATATTTTTTATTTGGGAGGGACTATGACGTGAAGAACTTTTCTTCCATAGAAAGATCCCTTGAAAAAGCTACCGCGAAACGCGCGTCGGGGCTCTGGTTGTTGAGTTCACTTCAGGCTAACTATGCAACACATGGGTTGGTATAGTCTCTGGGACCTTTTTTGACTTTTTGGGGATTTCCTGGTTTCTATTTAGCTATATACATACTAATACTTAGTGTTTGTCGCCATCACTTTCTATATTTGGTTGGGTCAATGACATGTTCATGTGTGGAGACATAGGTCTCTGAACCTTATTTGTGGTTATCACATTTCTTTGTATTATATATTTACCAGCTTGTCTGATTAAGTATCCCGCTGTGCTACTACATTATACAGCACTGTAGAATATAGGTCATCTTTTGATTAGCCGTCTTGTTCTCTACATCAGTGTATTTTAATTTTTTTGTGTATATTTTAGGTCCTGATGGACAATATGTTTTTATGATTCATTGTAATAAAGGATTCATATATGTTTGCAAGGTACTAATTGTACTTGGTGTTATTCTCCCCTTTTGAGGAGGTGTGATTTGTCCTCACATATAGTTATGGGTATTTAATGTCTATTCTCTTTTTGATATGTGTGGACGTTTATTATAACGTTTATCGTTTGGCTTGTCTCAATATAGGTATTCATCATCGACTTATCAAATAAGCATATTTTTTATTTGGGAGGGACTATGACGTGAAGAACTTTTCTTCCATAGAAAGATCACTACCTATAAATTAAGTCTGTAATGCTTGGTAAATTTATGTACAGAGGATCAAGTTGTGGCCCTGCAGATTTAATCTAGAGAAGCTTCTGCTCTTTCTGCCCAGGAAACTGACACCACACAAGTAGAGTGGGCTTTGATTTTTACTGCAGGGTTTGAATTCTGGATACTATATTTTTATTGAATAGCTTTTTTAATCCAATTGGCAACCGTGCCCTTTGAGGCCTTCTTCCCCTTATTTGGACCCCAAAACTGAACAAAAATATTTAAATCTTTCCTAAAGTCCTTTGTGACTTCTAGATACCGGAGGATAGTTCTACACACATCTAGAGAATGAAATTCCTCTTCCTTCCTGCTGGATGGGGTTTTGGCAGAAAGAAGGATATGTTATTTCTTGAGACACGTTAAAATCAGATACCACTTTAGGTAGAAAAGCGGGATCAGGACAAAATACTTTTTTATCCTCTAAAAATTTTAAGTAGGGTTCACGAATAGATAGGGCCTGAATTTCACCTACTCTATGAGCCGTGGTGACTGCTACCAGAAGAGCGGCCTTCCAGGAGAGATTCCAGGATGTTACAATCTGTAATTGGCTCAAAGGGACTTAAAGTTAACCCCTTAAGGACTACTTCCAAATCCTAGGTGGCGAAGAGAGATCTCTTCTTCAGAGATAACCTATAGGCTGCTACAAAAAAAAAACTTTTTATCCACCTAGGAGAAGCTAAATCTTCATCAAAATATGACCTTAAAGCTGAAATCTGTACTTTTAGGATACTGGGTTTAAGACCCTTTTCAAGACCTGCCGGCAAAAAAAAAAAAAAAATAAAGAATCTGTGCCACATTAGGGTGATCTATTTCTGGGTTATTATCCCCACACCAGGGAAGAAACTTTTTCCACACCTTATTATAGATGAAAATCTCTTTTCTACTTTTCTGTATAGTAAGGATAATGGCTTCAGATAAGCCTTTAGCTCTCAGGACTCAGGCTTCAGAAGCCAAGCTGCTAGTTTAAATTTCTGTGGGTCTGGATACAAAATTGGCCCTTGGAAGAGGAGGTCTTTTAATATTAGAAGAATCCAAGGTTTTGTAATTTTTAAGCTATTTTTGGCTAATACGAAGCAATTAGAATGATCTTTGCCCTGGGGCGTGGCTACGAGCAGAGCAAGGAAGACGTGCCTTGCTGGAGCTCCAAGGAGAGATTATACAATCTAACGCAATCCGCGAAGATAATAACCCTTACAGCAAGGAAAGCAAGGGGAAAGGCTCTACCAGACATCACTGATCACAACGGTGGTCAGTACAACTGAAAACTGCAAATTTTCCAATTCGGGCCTAAACGGACACACGAAGCCTCAATTTTGGAGCAGGCCCAACGGCCATTCACCATCATCGGAAGACGCGGATGGTCTTTTACCTTCCCACATACCTGGAACAGCAAATCTGTCTGGAAGGAAGAGGAGGACAACATGTGAGTAATAAACAGTAAACATACTGAACAAACACAATTGCACTGAGCCCTGGTGAGAACATAGAGACTGTCCTCCATTTTAAATCTTCTCCATATAAGACATAAGGAGATAAAGAAGATATAACACACCACTTAATAATACATTTACTCATAAGAAGGAGACAGAGAAAGACTTTAGCAATCTCCTCATCTTCCCATTGCAATATCCACAATTTTGGAAAATCTGGGCTGACACTCCTGCAGGAATCAGACGCCCTCCTAATATCTGCACGCTGCAGAAACAACTCCATATCAAGATATTAAAACTAATTGACAGTTTGAAAGAATAGCAATTCATATTATACATATATTGATTTAACCTTCAAACTGCTGCTTGCTGTAGATACCCTGAAATTATCTCAGCACATCCTAATAAGTATTACGCAAAGAGAACGGAAAGAAACAGCTTCTGAAGCTAATGAAACCAGACAAATTGATAACATCTTGTTTCATCTTGCTCATACTGTGACACTGCTACCTAAGGTTCTGCAGTAATATCACTGTAATATCTGCAAATGTAATTCTACTCTATACTGACTCCAGTGTTGTTACGTAAGAAAGAAGGAAATGGGGAGAACACAAAAATCAATGGGAGAGGAGTCCTCTAAAAATTACAAAACTCCCAAAAAACAACAAGATACTGAAAAGACAAGTAAAAGATTACTGTTCAAAACAATCCAAGACTCTAGACACAAAGACTCCCTTAAAGGGGCAACTGCCTCTGGGTCTGAGTGCGAAGAAGACCATCTCCAAGATATAAATTTCCTCAAATCCTATATTAAAGCGCTACCAAACATAGAATGTATTAGAGATATCTTCAAAGAGTTCACACAATCAGTTAAAGAGGAACTCTCAGACTTGAGGAATGACATTAGAAAAATCTACTCTAGAGTTAATACGCTCGAAGATACATGCTCCCAGATTATCCAACATTCTAAGAAAATGACAAAAATTGTCAATCAGAAAAGGAAAGAGACTTTTTCCATCAAATTGCAACTAGATGAATAGATCAAGACGCAACAATCTTAGGATCAAAGGCCTCTCAGAATCTGTAGAGGCTAAAGATATCACCCCAGTTCTATCACAAATCTTTAACGGGTTGCTTAACAAAGAAGATTTTGATTTGGGGATCGAAAGAGCCCACAGTGTATTCCCTCCGAGAACAACAGATAGAGACAAACCTAGAGATGTACTCTGTTATCTCTTGAGCTACAAGATTAAATAAGTATTACTTCAGAAATTTCGTTTAGCAAAACGCATAGAATACGATGACACCGAGATCGCCATATACCAAGAGATTTCAAAATTTACGTTGGATTTAAGGAGAACCTTTCAACCTTTAACCATAATCCTAAGAGACAGAAAAATTAAGTACAAGTGGCTATACCCCTTTGGTCTAATGATAAATTCACAAGGAAAATCGTACAGTATCAGATCTCCGGATTATCTTGCATTTATACTTGCTGAACTAAACCTGGGACAGATAAATATTCCAGACTGAACAATGACAGAAGAAACTGAGGAACTACCCTGCCTACCTCAAACAGATAATTGGGAATCTTCTACACCTGGGAAACACAAACGAAATGTCATGTCCATGGCCTCGGGCCGTCAGGCTCACTCACCTCCTGACGGCCGCAGCCATGGGTCTGCGAGTGCTGGCCCCAGTCTCCTCCTCACTTCCGCTCACCTCGGTCGGGTCCCATAGGGTGCGTGCGCACGCTTGTGCCCGCTCTTAAAGGGGCAGTGCGCGCACCGGACTTTAATGTAAAATTAGCCCATGAGTACCCTGGACTATAAGGGCCCAGCCCCTTCCTCCCATGCCTGAGCGTTGTTGTCGTACCCAAAGTTTGTCTATACAAATGGTCTGCTAGTGTTTTCCAGTTCCCAGTGTTTCCCGTACCTCTATCCTGTGCTATCCTGGTCAAGTGCCGTGCTGAGCTGTAGTTGTGCTGTGCTGCATACCACACCTGTCCTGCTACACCTAGGCTGACGTCTGCCTGCTGCCTAGTCCCAGCCGAGCCTGCCTTGCTACTGTCCGAGCTGCCACAGGTACACTATACGAACTATAGACTGTGACCTGTGTCCTGTTGGCCAGCTGCCATAACGTCAAGGCAGTACGGCCCAATGGGTCCACGAACCCAACGTGACAAGAAACAAGAGATCTGATACCAAATGGAGCAAAACTCCCAAGAAAAAAGACCAACAAGAACTAGGCTAAGGAAACATCTTCCATGAAGATTTATAATGGAAAACGCCAATGTCATTACACATGTATGTGCATAACAATATGTGTTTTTCTTTGTTATTCTGCTTTATCTAGTTTTCATATACAGGTTACTATGAAACCAAAGACTCAAGAAGCAAAGTGGTCCGCCCCCCGAGACCTCTATGGTTACTACCTTTCTAACCTGGACACAATAGGATTCACGTCTTTTAGGCTTAATTGTCCAGCTGTGGCTGTGCTTTGTTTAGGATCTATAATGTGGTTTATTGTGAGAGAATTAATCTGGATTTTGATCCAAATTTGTTACCCCTTTCCCCCACCTCAATTCCGCTCTATCACCAACATGAGTTTATGCACACTAATAATACTAAAATGTCTAGTATAAAGCTAGCCTCATTCAACGTTAAGGGCATTAACATTACTCAAAAAAGATCTCAGATCCTATCTTTTTTATAGAAAGAGAAAGTGGATATTATTCTATTTCAAGAAACCCATTTAAAAGAAAACAACTATACTCCCATATCGAAGCAAGGTTTTTATAAAACCTGGTTCAATGCTTCTTCGCCGACGAGAAAACATAAGGCAGTCGCAATTGCATTAAGCAAACATATCCAATTTACTCCGAAAGGCTATAGATGAAGAGAGTAGATTCATTATTATTAAAGGACACCTGGGAGGCAAGCTTGTTACGATTGTTAACATTTATGCTCCAAACAGTCAATATGCATTCACTAAGGAGGTCTTAGAGAAATTAGACGCTTTCAAAGAAGGTACTCTTATAGTGGGAGGTGATCTTAATCTTTCACTGGAACCCCAAATCGATACCACGAGAGGTACTTCTTCTATATCCTATAAGACTTTAAAGGGGTTGTCCAGGAAAAAAAAAATTTTCTAAAAAATGTCCCCCAGCCTTGATTTGCCTTCCCTAATACCCCCTATTAAACTTCTAACCAGTTTCTGTTTGATTTCCATCGTCACTGCTGCTTTTTCTGTTTGTTTACATCCCTTGCTGTTTGTTTACATCCCTTACTGGCTGTTTCCTGTCTTGTAACCCACTATACCCATGGGCTGCATCTGAGGAGACAGTTGCATCCTCCCCCTTCCTCCAAAGCACCTCAGCTATTTGCATACTGCCACGGCCCTCTATGGTCACATGGTCCTTCCCTGCTCTAATTATAGATTACAGGCAGACGCTCCCTCCCTGCACACTGTCTGAGGCCGGAAAACACGCGCGTGTGCCTTTTGCTTTCGCAAAAAACACGTCGTTTTGTGCGCGCAAAAGGTACATAACAGCTCTGTGTGTCAGCCCCGTATGATGCGTGGCTGTGTGATTTTCGCGCAGCCGCCATCATTATGACACTCCGTTTGTATGTTTGTAAACAGAAAAGCACGTGGTGCTTTTCTGTTTTCATTCATACTTTTTACTGCTGTTGCGCGAATCACGCACGTACCACGGAAGTGCTTCCGTGTGCTGCGATTGATTTTCACGCACCCATTGACTTCAATGGGTGCGTGATGCGGGAACAACACACAAATATCGGACATGTCGTGAGTTTTACGCAGCGGACACATGCTGCATGAAACTCACAGACAGTCTGCACGGCCCCATAGACTAATATAGGTCCGTGTGAGGCCTCATGCACACGACCGTAAAAACTCCCGTTATTACGGGTCGTAATTACGACCCGTAATAACAGGCTCATAGACTTCTATTGGCGACGGGTGCCTTCCCGTTTTCTCACGGGAAGGTGCCCGTGCCGTTGAAAAAGATAGAACATGACCTATTTCAGGCCGTAATAACGGCACGGACAGTCCATAGAAGTCTATGGAGCTCTCGTAATGACGGGTGGCTACATGTGTGCACCCGTCATTACGGCAGCGTTGCTAAGCGACCTCAGTAAATAGTCACTGTCCAGGGAGCTGAAAGAGTTAACTGATCGGCAGTAACTCTTTCAGCACCCTGGACAGTGACTACCGATCAGTATAAACCTGTAAAAAATAAAAATAAAAGACGTTCATACTTACCGACAACTTCCTGCTTCCTCCAGTCCGGTCTCCCGCCCGTTGCCTTGGTGACGCGTCTCTCTCGACATCCGGCCCGACGTCCTGGATGACGTTTCAGGCCATGTGACCGCTGCAGCCAATCACAGGTCAATCACAGGCTGCAGCGGTCACATGGACTGCCGCGTCATCCAGGGATGTCGGGCTGGATGTGAAGAGAGGGACGCGTCACCAAGACAACGGCCGGGTAAGTATGAATTTCTTTAACTTTTATTACAGAAAAGGCTGTCCCTTCTCTCTATCCTGCACTGATAGAGAGAAGGGGCTGCCGATTAGTGCAGTGCTATTTTGCCGCCAAAAACGTGCTCGTAAATACGGGTGGAATACGTGTGACACCGGACCCATATTTACGAGCACGGGTTCGTAAATACTGGTGCAAAACAGGTGGAATACGTGTGACACCGGACCCGTATTTACGCCAGTATTTACGGGTGGGAAAAAATACGGTCGTGTGCATGAGGCCTGAGGCGCGTGAAAATCACGCGCGTTGCACGGATGTATTACACGTTCGCCTGAATAAGTCCTTACACAGTAATAATCATCATTATCCTTTGTGCCTCCATCTATCCCTGATCCAAGTACAGGCACCCATCTCCCTCCCCCGCCCCTTCCACAGCCTCATAAATGTCAGGGTATGTTCACAGGCAAAGACGTCTCAAAATACGGAGCCGTTTTCAAGAGAAAACAGCTCCTGATTTTCAGAAGTTTTTTGTGCAAATCGCGATTTTCGCTGCGTTTTTTACGCCCGTTTTTGGAGCTTTTTTCACTACAGTCTATGGAAAACGGCTCCAAAAACGTCTCAAGAGGCTTCCTGCACTTCTTTTTCGTGGTCGTTTTTTTATGTGTAAAAAAACACATAAAAAAACGCTCCTTCGGAACAGAACGCCGTTTTCCCATTGAAATCAATGGGCAGATGTTTGGAGGCGTTCTGCTTCAGATTTTTCGGTCATTTTTCGCGAGTTTACGGCCCGAAAAACGGACGAAAATAGGCCGTGTGAACATGCCCTAAGTCTGTCCACTCCACCTAAGTCCGACATCTTGGTACACACAATCCAGTCAGCACATTTACCTCACCTGCTGCTGGATCTGTTCCAATAGATCCTGTATTAGGCCCTGTTCACACTGAGTTTTTTTGCTGGCAGAAAATTCTGCATCAAGATTCTGTCTTGAATTTGGAGGCAGATTTTGATCTGCCTGCACGCCGTTTGCCACGTTTTTTGCCCGCGGCCATTGAGGGAAAAAGAAGCGACATGTCCTATCTTCGGGCGTTTACTCCTCTGACCTCCCTCTGACGTCTATGGGAGGCAGAGAAAGCGTTTTTCGCAGCGTTTTTGCCCGTTGCGCTCAATGCCCGCGGGCGAAAATCGTGGCAAATGGCGTGGAGGCAGATCAAAATCTGGCTGAAAATTAAAGCGAAATTTTGAGGCAGAATTTTCTGCCTGCAAATAACTGTGTGAACAGGGCCTTACAGTGAAGCAAACGCCAAACACTACTCCAAACAATGGTATAACGTTTCTTTTTTTTTTACTATAAATGTATGTAAGGCCCCATACACACTAACGTGGGCGCAATTCCCCCGAAAATCCACGAGAGAATTGCGGCCCCATTCACTACCTTCTATAGATACTGCTACAGCCCCCTGTAGGTAATGCCACACAGCCCCCTGTAGGTAATGCCACACAGCCCCCCTGTAGGTAATGCCACACAGCCCCCCTGTAGGTAATACCACACAGCCCCCCTGTACGTAATGCCACACAGCCCCCCCTGTAGGTAATACCACACAGCCCCCCTGTACGTAATGCCACACAGCCCCCCTGTACGTAATGCCACACAGCCCACCTGTAGGTAATGCCACACAGCCCCCCTTGTAGGCAATGCCACACATCCCCCTTGTAGGCAGTGCCACACAGCCCCCTGTAAGTAATGCCACACAGCCCCCTGTAAGTAATGCCACATAGCCCCCCTGTAGGTAATGCCACATAGCCCCCCCTGTAGGTAATGCCACATAGCCCCCCCTGTAGGTAATGCCACATAGCCCCCCCTGTAGGTAATGCCACATAGCCCCCCCCTGTAGGTAATGCCACATAGCCCCCCCTGTAGGTAATGCCACATAGCCCCCCCTGTAGGTAATGCCACATAGCCCCCCCTGTAGGTAATGCCACATAGCCCCCCCCTGTAGGTAATGCCACATAGCCCCCCCTGTAGGTAATGCCACATAGCCCCCCCTGTAGGTAATGCCACCCTCCGTACTTTCCTGTAGGGGACGGCTCTGGAGAAATCCCTCACTTCACTGTCCATATATGAACAGTGAAGTGAGGTACTTCTCCTGTAACGGAATCCCCTGCCACATCGGCGGGGATTCCGCTTCAGAAGTCCCTGACGTCACTGTCCATATATGGACACAGTGAAGTCAGTGACTTTTCCTGGAGCGGAATCCCCGGCCAATTCGCCGGTGATTCCGCTTCAGAAGTCACTGTGTCCATATATGGACACAGTGAAGTCCGTGACTTCTCCTGGAGCGGAATCCCCGGCCACATCGGCGGGGATTCCGCTTCATTAGTCCCTGATGTCACTGTCCATATATGGACACAGTGAAGTCTGTGACTTCTCTTGGAGCGGAATCCCCAGCCAATTCAGAAGTCACTGTGTCCATATATGGACACAGTGAAGTCTGTGACTTCTCCTGGAGCGGAATCCCCAATCCCGGGTTTGGGGATTCCGCTCCTACAGTCAGCAAATAAACACCCTCCTCCTCCTTCTCACATGCGCTTCGGGCTGTGAGGAGGAGAAGGAGAAGGAGAGAGCGAGCTACGGCAGACACGGCCGTCACAGTGCACACCGACACCACATATTAAAACTTGCGCATGCGCAATGAAACACTGCTGCTGAAGACGCAGCCATATCATTTAACAGAGCATGCATGGTAGTGTCAACCACGCATGCTCTAAGCAGATGGGGAAAACACGTGGTACAGTTACGTCATTTATGACGTAACCGTACACTGTGAAAACCGGAAACCGGAAGTTAGGCGCGAATGGACGGGTATGCACAGGAAGTGCAAATTTTACATGGACAAGCGGTCAGGTGACGGAAGAGGGGATACGACGATACATCCAGCAAATCAAACGTAAGTACATTACAAAGTTAAATGTTTTTTATTGTTTAGTTTAATTAAAAGTAATCTTTTACTTCCGGAAAACCCCTTTAAAGAAAACGAAAAAAACTGCTACACCAATATCAACTGGTGGATGTATGGAGAGTCACCTTCCCAAAAGGTAACGACTACTCTTTCTATTCCAATGTACATAAACATTACACTTGTATAGATTATTTTTTAGCCTCCTATAACACACTTCAACATGTCAACAAGATAACTTATCAGATCATGCGCCTTTATTCATGGAGTTGAATACACCTGAACAGATGCGACGGAGATATATTTGGAAACGGAATGACAATTTACTGAAAACTAAAAAAGATATAGAATATGTTCCCAAACACATTGAATATATTTTTTAAAGAAAAAATGATAGATAAATGCGTTCCAGAAAAAAGGAGAAAGAAAAGGAGATTAATAATATATACAATAAGATTAAAAACATTGAAACAGCACATAAATTGGCCTTGGCATTAAGTGCTTATTCAGACAAACGTATAATACGTCCATGCAACGCGCGTGATTTTCACGCGCCTCGCACGGACCTATGTTAGTCAATGGGGCCGTTCAGACTGTCCGTGATTTTCACGCAGCGTATGTCCGCTGTGTAAAACTCACGACATGTCCTATATTTGCCAGTTTTTCACGCACCCATTGAAGTCAATGGGCTCGTGAAAACCACGCACGGCACACGGAAGCACTTCCGTGTGCCGCGCGCAATGTGCGCTACAGTAGTCAAAGCTATGAATGAAAACAGAAAAGCACCACGTGCTTTTCTGTTTACAAACATACAGACTGTCAAAATGATGGCGGCTGTGCGAAAATCACGCAGCCACGCATCATATGCTGCTGACACACAAAGCTGTTAAGGACCTTTTGTGCGCGCAAAACGCACACGCTCGTGTGAATCCGGCCTAACACTTGAAAAATAACTGACTATTCTAAGATTGTCTCTGAGAGACCTCCTTAATGAAAAATCTGAAAAGTTACTGTTCTTTCATAAATATAATAACTATGTCAATGCAGATAAGTGTGGCAAACAATTAGCTTATTTAACTAAACAAAAAAATATGACTTCTATTTCCAAAGACCAAGACGAAAGACATATTAGAATGCTTTAGACTATTCTATAATTCATTATATAATTTAGAAGAACCTACTCTAGATAAACAACAACGGGATTGGACAACAAAAGATTTTAAACTCTATCAACCTCCCTTCTTTAAACTCAGAACAACAATCTTTTTTTGAAACCCCCTTCACAACTAATTGAGAAAGCCATAGACTCCACTCCAAATGGCAAGAACATAGAACTCTCAATCCTCTAACATTAGCTCTGATATAGAAGGAATCCACAATATTAAAATATAAAATTATTAATATTGACAGCGAAAAAGACTATTTTGTATGCTTGGGTAAAACCCCACAAACCAGCCTATAATGAGTTCTTAAATCTCAAAGTTTGTTTACTACATTAGAATGGCTACATATATTTCATTAGGAAACAGTTCAGAAGAAACCATGTGAAAAGTTGATGAAGTGTTATTATTTGATAAATAAGACATAATTTTTTTCGTTTAAAACCAAAATATGTTTGTTTATTTATTTTTTGTTTCTTTTCTGTGTGCCCAAAAAAGGGAGGGAGTTCAATATAATCTAATAGGGTCATGGACGGGAGAATATGTATCCTTGTGACCTTATATTGATATCATTGTTTCTTCTGTTATTCATCTTATTGAAATAAATGATTGTCTTCTGCCACATCCAGTGTCTTCTGCCACGTCCAGTGTCTTCTGCCCCATCCAGTGTCTTCTGCCCCGTCCAGTGTCTTCTGCCACGTCCAGTGTCTTCTGCCACGTCCAGTGTCTTCTGCCCCGTCCAGTGTCTTCTGCCCCGTCCAGTGTCTTCTGCCCCGTCCAGTGTCTTCTGCCCCGTCCAGTGTCTTCTGCCACGTCCAGTGTCTTCTGCCACGTCCAGTGTCTTCAGCCACATCGGATACTGCCCGCTGGCGCTACCTGCTGCACCGGCCTCCATCCGTGCTGAAGCCACAGCCACCGTCTGGACTAATTCAGGTACTATTGAAAAAAAAATTAAATCCTCAATATAAATTTGTCTCTTTTTGGAGACGGGAGGGGTTTCGGTAGGTATATAGGACTGAGAGAAGGTAGCCAGTGAGGGGCATGGACGGGAGAATATGTATCCTTGTGACCTTATATTGATATCATTGTTTCTTCTGTTATTCATCTTATTGAAATAAATGATTAAAAAATAAAAAAATAAAAAAACAGAATCCTCAATATAAATTTGTCTCTTTTTGGAGACGGGAGGGGTTTCGGTAGGTATATAGGACTGAGAGAAGGTAGCCAGTGATGACTGGATCTCCTCCCTTACAATTCCTTTGATTTCATCCATATTGGATGGCTGTTCCTTCCTAATAATCTTTTCAATATACATTTGGCATAAGAATTTGTTATTAGAGGAAGGTAAATTTCTGAAACAAATAGCACATTTCCGTATTTTAGGATCCTTCTTAGATTTCATAGGAGAATCTTTATCACTCTAAGACCCCATGCACACGACCGTAAAAATGCCCGTAATCACGGCCCATAATTACGGCCCGTAATTACGGGCCCATAGACTTCTATTGGCCACGGGTACCTCCCCGTATGCTTACAGGAAGGTGCCCGTGCCGTTGAAAAATATAGAACATGTCCTATTTCAAGCCGTAATTACTGCACGGGCAGGCCCATATAAGTCTATGTAATTACGGGAGCGTTGCTAGGCGATGTCAGTGTATAGTCACTGTCCAGGGTGCTGAAAGAGTTAAACGATCGGCAGTAACTCTTTCAGCACCAGGGACAGTGACTGCCGATGACAATATAGATAAAGCTGTAAAAAAAAAAAAAAGACATTCATACTTACCCAGAACTCCCTGCTTCTTCCTCCAGTCCGTCCTCCTGGGATGACATTACAGCCCATGTGACCGCTGCAACCAATCACAGGTCAATCAATGGCTGCAGCGGTCACATGAACTGCGCGTCATCCAGGGAGGTCGGACTGGATGTCAAGAGAGGGACGCGTCACCAAGACAACGGCCGGGTAAGTATGAATTTCTTTTACTTTTATTACGGAAAGGGCTGTCCCTTCTCTCTATCCTGCACTGATAGAGAGAAGGGCTGCCGATTACTGCAGTGTAATTTTGCAGAGAAAATGTGCCCGTAAATACGGGTGGAATACGGGTGACACCGGACCGTATTTACGGGCACGGGTCCGTAAATACTGGTGCAATACGGGTCGAATACGTGTGACCAAGGACCCGTATTTACCACAGTATTTACGGGTGGACAAAAATACAATCGTATGCATGGGGCCTAAGAGAGAGCAAAAATAGGAGGGTGTAAAAATAACGCCCAAGTATCCAGGTAAAAAGTACCCCTACCAGAAACACTTACTGTGCCGCTCATTTCAGGCTAAATAGAACCAGGCTTTACAGCCAATTTTTCTTGTTCAGACATGATAGTATAATAAATTGTCCTACCTGAGGAGAATGAGCCTTTAATCTGGGTGACATTTAACCTCTTAATACCAAAGGTATTTTAAACCTTAATGACCGAGCAATTTTTAGAGTTTTTCCATCGTTTTTCAAAGAGCTATAACTTTTTTATTTTTCCGTCGACATAGCTGTATAAGGACTTTTGTTTTGCGGGACAAGTTGTATTTTTTAATAGAGCCATTTTGGGGTACATATAATTTATTAACGTAACTTTTTTAGTGGGATACTGGAAAAAAAAAAATTCACAATTCTTTTTGCCGTCTTAATTTTATACCGTTTACCGTATGATATAAATAACATAACTTTATTCAGCAGGTCGTTACGATTGTGGCAATACCAAATTTATATAGGCTTTTTATGTTTTCCTACTTTTACAACATTTTTTGAAGGTAGGATGAACAGAAAACAGCAATTCTGGCATTGTTTTTTATTTGAATTTTTACGGCATTCACCGTGCGGGTTAAATAATGTAATTGTTTAATAGTTGGGTGCTCATTCATTTGCCATGTGTCACATGGCCCTTTATTTATCCGATTATATTGATCTCCCTCCTTCCCCAATAAACTTTTGCTGTTTGAGACCCTTTGTGGTTACCCCTGTCCCTATGGGACGCATTGAGTGATTAGCTAGTTTACATATAGCGAATTGCTGCACCCTTCTCATTTAGTTACACACAGCGGTCGAGTGCACTATATGGGTTGGTTCCACGATCGCTGTGTTTCTTGTTGCCAAGGCACACACAGCGATCGAGTGTGCCATGTGCTTTGGCTCTACGATCGCTGTGTCTCCTGTTGCCGGTCCTCTTCCTGGCTACTTGTCTCATGCCAGTTCTATATGGCCGCTTTGTGATCCCTGGTTACTAGGGACGCTTTTTGGTTGCTCCCTCCTGCAGTGATAGCGGGCGTCCGGGGGCCGGCCCGGCGTTGCTCGTGGCAGATTGGTTGCCCGGCCGCCGCGTCATCTCTGGGAGTGAGTGGCCAGTACTATTTATGCCCGGCATCTCACACGGCTCGTGTTCGACCAGCTGACTAGTGTCGTGCACGAGCCGGGTGAATTGTATGAGACACGCAATAGGTGTCTCCCGGCCATAATATAGATTTGTTAAAACCACATCAGTGTGTCCCTGATGAAGCACCCTGATTACTAGCGGTGCGGAAACGCGTAGGGACACGTATTCATTGGCACGGATTGACCAGGTGTTTATAATATAACTCAGTTAGGGGGATCTATCGCTCAGCAGTGTGTGGTGCCGCTAACAGCACCCCCAATTGCTCCCCCTTCTGTGTGGTCTACCGTGCTTACACCTCTATCAGTACATTTGACTACTTAGCCCAATTTTAGTATGATTTTCCTATAATAAAAATCGAATTTTAATCGTTCATATAGGCAGTGATACAATTTTGTTTAATAGTTGGGTTCGTTACAGACGCTGTGATACCACATGAGAGTAACTTTTGTACATAAAGTATTTTGTAAGGGAAAAAGTGGGTTAATTTTTTTTTTACTTCAGACTTTTATTTATTTAAAACTTTATTTATCTTTCTTTTTAGTCCCACTAGGGGAATTTACTGTGCGATCTTTTCATTGCTTTTATTATACACTGCAATACTTCTGTATTGCAGTGTACTATTGACGGTCAGTGTAAAACTGAGAGGCATCAGTTAGGCCATGTCTTTGTTA
Source organism: Rhinoderma darwinii (assembly GCF_050947455.1). NCBI lineage: Eukaryota > Metazoa > Chordata > Amphibia > Anura > Rhinodermatidae > Rhinoderma > Rhinoderma darwinii. The sequence continues at coordinate 279,809,792 of NC_134688.1, forward strand.
GGCCCCGGGCTGCCATAGAAATTATCGGCTCGCTCCCTCTAAAACCACTCAGATGAGGCGCTCGCTATTGAGCGCCGCATCTGAAAGGTTAATATGATCAGAGACCACTGCTAGTGGTCTCCGATCGTTGTCCTGAAGCACGAGGCTGTTCGTAACAGCCCGGACTACAGGAGCACCCCCACTTCAGAAGAACTACCCCAAACAGCCGACGTAAAAACACTGTACGCCTGTCGTTAAGGGGTTAAGCTTGATCACCGGGATGCATGTGATGTCTTCTTTCAATGGAAGATTGGTCTTCCTCCTCTCCGTTGCAGTCCCCTCCCGCTTCCTCGACCATGTGGGAGGAAGTGTGGGAAGCCGGGACCAACCAGTCACCGTTACAGAGGGGCGCCACCATTGAGAGCGGCGCGACGTCACATACCGGAAATACGTCACCGCGTCCCCCCTCTCCAGCTAGGAACACGGTCCTGCGGCTGCACGTTTGATGCCAGGAGAGGGGGGGGCACAGCTGGGGAACCTGGAGGATCCAGAGCTGGCACCTAAGGTCTCAGTTTACCGAAGGCTCAGGAGAGATCAGTGATCCGGGAGGCAGCAGGAAAAAAAAAAAAAAAAAAGAACGCTGGTAAGAATCCCTGCTAACCTCCATAGAAAGTGCTACCAGGAGTAGCAGCAATCCCCTTGCATGCCCTAATAGGGACAGGAAAATCACTGAGGATTGGGAGGTGTGTGTGTGGGAGGGTATTTAACCTCTTGCGGTTTCCTGTCCCTATTAGAGGCGGAGCCCCAACCCCCTGTGGTGCTGTCATGGAGGCTAGGTTGAGAAAACACTAGGAAAAATGCAAGAAACTAAAGAATTATCTTTTAACTGACCACCAATGTACCTTGCAGAGGCTTTTAAATTGGCAATGTAATTAAAGAAGCTTTGTCACCACATTCTAAGTGGCCTATCTTCTACATAATGTGATCAGCGCTGTAATTTAGATTACAGAACTGTTTTTTATTTCGAAAAACTATCAATTTTGACGAAGTTATGACCAATTTTAGATTTTTCTAAGAACTTTCTAAATGCCCAACTGGGCGTGTTTTTACTTTTTGACCAAGTGGGCGTTGTGGAGAGAAGTGTATGACGCTGACCAATCAGCGTCATACACTTCTCGCCATTCATTTACTCTGCACAGTGATCTTGTTAGATCATGATGTGCAGTCACATTCACACACATTAACGTTACTGAAGTGTCTTGACAGTAAATAGACATCACATCCAGCCAGGACGCGATGTCTATTCACAATCCCGACACTTCGGTAACGTTTGTGTGGGACTTACAGCACAGCAAGTGTAATCTCCCGAGATCACGATGTAAGCTGTCATTTACATATTACACATACAGCTGTCATTTACATATGGGTACGCCATGGAAAGCTAGTGCTTCCCACATTTTGCCGTATCCATACGCCAAATGCATGGCACCGGCTCAGAAGCGATCACTGCATTTAAGGTGTTTGCAGCTCATCGAAACCCTAGCAATGAAATTGCCGGGGTTCTGGTGGCTGCAATGGCAACCAGAGGCCTAATACTGGCCTCCTGGTCTAACTAGCACGCAAGCCGTTCAGGACCCGACGGGCGGCGCCGGCGACATCAGCGGTGATGTCAGCTGTATGTTACAGCTGACATCCACCTGTAATGGCAGGAACCGGAACTAGCTCCGATCCCTGCCATTTACCCCTTCGATGCAGCAATCGAAAGCGATCGCTGCATCTTAGCGGTTGCTAGCAGATTGCCAACCCTGACATGCAATCAGGGCTGCCGACTGCTGCTATGGCAACAGGAGACACAATGGCCTCCTGTTCTGCCACTACGGAAGCTGATTAGGCCGCGCCGGGAGGTAAGGCCTAAATCGGCTTGCTGTCAGTGAATAACTGACAGATCTAATACATTACATTACGTAGGTAGTGCAATGTATTAGAAAAAAAAAAAATCTGACAGTTGGACCTTCAAGTTCCCTACTGGGACTTGAAAAAAAATTATAAAAAAAAAGTGTAACCTTGCCCTACAAATATTGGAATAAAAAGTGATCAAAAAGTCGCACGTATCCAAAAACTGTACCTATAAATACTATAGCTCGTCTCGCAAAAAACAAGCCCTCATACAGCTCAGTCGACGAAAATGTTAAAAAGTTATGGTTCTCACAACTTGGCAACAGAAAAAATAAGTAATTTTCTTGTGCAAAACATTGTAAAACATAAAAAACTGCTATAAATTACAGTAGGTATTGCCGGAATTGGACTCACCCGCAGAATAAAGTTAACATGTCATTTATAACGCATGGTGAATGCTGTATAAAAAAAACTATGTCAGAATTGCATTTTCTTTGGTTACCTGACCTCCCAAAAAATAGGATAAAAAGTGATCAAAAAGTCGCATGTACCCCAAAATGGTACCAATAATAACTACAGATCGTCCTGCAAAAAAACAGCCCTCATACAACTATGTCTATGAAAAAATTAAATATTAGTTAAGGCTCCAATAAGTCAGGAAATAAAAAATATGCAGTTGTGCAGGTCCGAGGGGAACATTTCTTCTGTTTCAAGAGGCAATTTATCAAGGACTTAAAATTAGGGAACCAGGAAGGGTAGGGCCCAAACATATCCGCTGGAAGTGAGGGTGCCCGTATTATACCAGGACAACACTTCCCAGAAAAATTCCCCAAACTGCAAAGGTGCGGAGTGTGGACCAAAAGGGGATAAGAAAGGACGCCATATATCAGTGCCATATCGAATGCAAAACCACTAAAATTTTCAATTTGTCCTAATACCTATTTGATCAAAAAGAAATAGAGGTATTATCTAAAGGACTATGCTTTTGCCCTACTTCAGGTCCAGATGATTTTAAATTATTTTTAGATCTCAATAGATTCGTTAGGAAATTAACCCTAGAGAGACATTTTTTAATACAAAAGAACAAAACCAATACAGATGTAACACTGTCCTCACCCAAATTAATTACCACCATGTAGAAGTTAAACCTACTTCTTCTTTTTATCCCCTCGCCAGTAGAGGACATTACCTTGAGACATTTTGTCTCTTGTCTCCAACGATTTTAGAGAACTAGGCCAAAAATCACATAAAAATATATCCAGCATTAACAAATATAATCTAACTAGAACAGAAAGACTAGCGCTGAAAAAGATCCAGGACAATAAGGATATAGTGATTAAGGCAGCAGATAAGGGAGGCGGGATTGTTATACAGGACAAAAATAGGTACATTACTGAAGCCATTAGAATATTGTCAGATGTAGACTACTATCAAAAATTAACCACAGACCCCAGCATGACCTTTTCTATTCAATTAAGTACCATGATAAAAAAAAAGCCTATGACAAGGGACTAATTAACAAAAAAGAAGAGAGATTTTATTAACATCAAAATACCCCAACTCCCATTTTTTTATCATCTACCCAAAATACATAAAGATGAACACAATCCACCAGGACGCCCTATCATTTCTGGAATCAATTCCCTCACGTCTAATTTATCCCATTTCGTAGATCTTCATCTTCAACCATACGTACTTAATTTACCCTCATACCTCAAAGATTCCACGCAGCTTCTTAGGGAGTTAGATACACTGGACATACCCCCAACTGCAAATTATTAACTCTTGATGTCACTTCACTATATTTCAATATTCCTCATCTTAAAGGCATTGATGCAGTCAATAGCATCTTGTCCAATGCGGGTACACTAAAACCTGATCAAATTCAATTCATCACGGATTCTATTCAGTTTATTCTAACACACAACATTTTTTATTTCAATAAAACAATATACAAACAAATCCGTGGTACTGCCATGGGGAGTCGATTTGCCCCCAATTTTGCCAATATTTACATGGGACTTTTTGAGTCCATACACATTCATTGTAACAAGGTTCACAAACACAACATACACTTTTATAGGAGATTCATAGACGATCTTTGCTTCCTTTGGAAGGGTACTGAAGAAGAAGAAGCTATAGACTTTGTAAAATCCATCAACACCAATGATTGGGGTCTTTTTTTCCACCACTAATGTTTCACACAACACAATGAACTTTTTGGATCTAACCATCAACATCAACCAGAGGAAGATTACCACCAGGACACATTTCAAAGATGTGGACACCAATAGCTACATTGACTTTTCGAGCGCCCACTTTAAACCTTGGCTCACCAATATACCTCATAACCAATTTAAAAGAATTAAAAAGAATTGTAGCTCCAATAAAATCTACCGCCATCAAGCTGATATACTAAAAAAAGAGATTTGAAGGAAAAAAGTATCCAAAACAAATCATTAAAACAGCATACTTATCCTCCCTGACTACCACACAAAAAACCCTTTTATATAAACCCAAACAGGCAGTATTGGCCTCACAAACGATTAAACGGAAACACAACTTCATTACCGACTTTAATAGTGGCAATAACATACTAAGGATGATCCTAGCCAAACATTGGAACATCCTACGTAGCAACCCTGTCTTAAAATCTATCGTACCTGCTAAACCAGGTTTTACTTACAGAAAAGGGCGCAGCATAAAAAATATGGTCGCACCTAGTCGCTTAAAAGACAACAGTACAAAACTTGTAATAAGTTCTATGCCTAAAATAGTGGGCTCCTATAAATGCAATTCAGTAAGGTGTCTATGTTGTGACACCATATGTCACAGAAAAACCACATCCACCTGCAACATTACAAAATAAATCTTTCCAATTAAAGACTTCATGAATTGTTCAACCAGTTATGTAATAAACCTTTTGGAATGCAGCTGTGGGCTTCAGTACATAGGTAGAACCATACAGCCTCTAAGAACGAGAATAAATAAACATAGATCCAATACCATCAATCATTTTCTGAAGCACAGTGTTTCTAGACACCTCCACTTTGAACATGAGGGAGTTTTTTCAGTAAAAGTAACACCACTAGAACACATACCCAATACCTCCAATAATAGGTTCTCCTCCCTAAAAAAACGGGAGGCGTACTGCATCTATAAATATCATAGTTTAAATCCGGAAGGATTGAATGAAACTATCGAGAATACGAATGACTTTTAAAAATCTACCCTGAAACATGTGTCATTCAAACACAACACATAGGTTTTACTGTATAGGTAAGAAGGGAAAGTATGAATATAGTACTATGATCAGTATTAATATTCAACGTAAACTGTACGTATGGTATACATTCCACTTGACAAGTTTTTGATCTAGACATCACCCATATAGGTCTTTTAAACAATATACCCTACATTTGGAATCCCCTTTACATACATATTTTTATACCTTTAGCCCCAAATATCGAAGTACAATTAACTCAGGGAGTGCATGTAGTAGAAGCAACATAAAAAAAACCTGACCGTCTGCAATCTTATATTCTCAGAATTCTATACACAATGAATATAATGAAATATAACGAATATAATGAAACTGAAACTATTTTTTTTGAGTTTTTTGTATGGAAAAATCCAAAGGTTTTTATACATTTTTTCTGATTTGATCAAAAAACCAGTACTTCAAGTAATACAAAAAAACGGCTTTTGACATTGCCATTTTTTCAAAAGTATTATAAACATCTTTTTATGCCATCTAATCACAAATAATGAAAATCTTAATCTCTGTCCCAAAATGTTCCTCTATCAAGGGATAACTTGGTGAAAAGAGGATCACTATGGAAAGAGACACAGATGCACCGCAACTAAACAGCAGGTTGCATACTGCAGATCACGTACAAATAAACAAAATGTCTTTATTTGTTAAAATACTTTTTGCTCACATATGTGAATGAATATAAACATCATGATACTATGGCAACACTTTAAAGCATTAAAGTATAACAGCTCAGAAATGGCTTTGAGAAAAAGGTGCATGAGAATCTATGTGAAAAATATGATGCTAGAACAGAATGTACACAATCATGAATAAATGTATAAGAACACATGTGAATATGTGTAAATAACATATATTATCTGTATAAACCATGTTTTAAACTTTGAAGCCACAAAGGATCTGTTATCCTGTAATGGCTCTTGATAATATGTATGTAATTTGAAGTGTTGTGCACCGGTGTGTTCCCGTTTTTTTTACTGCATATACAGTATATGTGCACACTACACGTGCAACTATTGTATACTGACCTGACGAAGGGACCAGTCCGGTCTAGAAACGCGTCGTCTTCTCAATAAAAGATCTCCTAGATCCTGTGCACTTGACTCTGTTCCTGATCCTCTTCAGCCAGGCGCCGATACCCGTAATTACACTGCATTTTTTCTCTTCACCTTCTGACTCTCACCTTGTCCCAGGTACGAAGAATTTAGCACCAAGGGTCTGCAGTGGGTGGCAGCCGGCGATCTACACTTCACCACCTCATAATAGTCTCGGAGGAGCGCCGCCATCCCCTCACTTTTTTTCTGTACTAACTCATTTATCAGTGCGACACCGGCCTGTGCAGAAAGGATTGCTCCACAGCTTAACACACATCTATGGATTATTTTATCTTTTTTTTTACCCCATTGTTATACTACCTGCCTATGCCCCTGATATACTCTGCCCAGCTTACATATGCCACCACGTTATAAACGGAAACCATCAATACTGAAACAAAACTACCAAGCAAAATCCGCCCTCCAAAAGCAAAATGGCGCTCCCTCCCCTCTGAACCCTACAGCGTGCCCAAACAGCAGTTTACTTCCACATATATGGCATCGCCATACCGGGAGAGCCCTTTTAACAATTTTTGGGGTACATGTCTCCAGTGGCACATGCTGGGGTATGACATATTGGCATATCTATGGAAAATATCCAATTTTCACTCTGCAACATCGAATGCACACTAATTTCTACAAAGCACCTGCGGGGTTAACATGCTCACTACACCCCTAGGTGAATGCATTGAGGGGTGTAGTTTCCAAAATGTGGTCACTTCTGGGGGGTTTCCACTCTTTTGGTCCTACAGGCGGCCAGAAACCAATCCAGCAAAATCTGCACTTCAAAAGCCAAATGCCGCTCCTTCCCTTGAGACCTGCCGTGTGCCCAAACAGCACTTAATTACCACATATGGGGTATTTCCGTACTCTGGAGATGTTTCTTTACAAGTGTTGGGTTCTTTTTTTCCTTTATTTGTTGAGAAAATGAAAAATTTTGAGCTAAAGCTACATCTTATTGAAGAAAAAGGATTGTTTTTATTTTCACTGCCCAATTCTAATGAATTCTATGAAACACCTGTGGGGTCAAAATGCTCACTACACCCCTAGATGAATTCCTCAAGGGGTGCAGTTTCCTAAATGGAGTCACTTTTTGGGCGTTTTCATTGTTTTGTCCCCTCAGGTGATTTGCAAATGTAACATGGCCTCTGCAAACCATTCCTGCTAAATGTGATCTCCAAAAGCCAAATAGCGCTCTTTGCCTTCAAAGCCCTGCCGTGTTTCCAAACAGCCGTTTATGACCACATGTGGGGTATTGTTTTACTCGGAAGAAATTGCTTTACAAATTTTGCGGTTCTTTTTCTCCTTCAGTCCTTGTGGAAATGAGAAAAAAAATTAGCTAAACCTACATTTTCTTTGAAAAAAATTTACATTTTCATTTTGAGGGCCTACTTCCAATAATTTCTGCAAAAAACCTGTGGCATCAAAACGCTCACTATGCCCCTAGATAATTTCCTCAATGGGTGTAGTTTCCAAAATGGGGTCACTTTTGGGGAATTTCCACTGTTTTGGCACCGCAAGAGCCCTTCAAACCTGACAAGATGTCTAAAATATATTCTAAAAAAAATAAGGCCTCAAAATCCACTAGGTGCTCCTTTGCTTCGGAGGCCGGTGGCACGCTAGGGCCACGTGTGGCATATTTCCTAAAACTGCAGAACCTGGGCAATAAATATTGAGTTGCATTTCTCTGGTAAAACTTTGTGTTACAAAAAAAATGAATTTAAAATAATTTCTGCAAAAAAATATGACATTTGTAAATTTCACCTCTACTTTGCTATAATTCCTGTGAAACGTCTAAAGGGTTAAGAAACTTTCTAAATGCTGTTTTTAATACTTTGAGGGGTGAAGTTTTTAAAATGGGGTGACTTTTTGGGTGTTTCTAATATATAAAACCCTCAAAGTCACTTCACAACTTAACTGGCCCCTGTAAAAATAGCCTTTTGAAATTTTCTTGAAAATTTTATAAATTGCTGATAAAGTTCAAAGCCTTGTAACGTCCTAGAAAAATAAAAGGATGTTCAAAAAACTATGCCAATCTAAAGTAGACATATGGGGGATGTTAATTAGCAACAATTTTGTGTGATATAACTGCCTGTCTTACAAGTAGATACATTTAAATTGAGAAAAATTCTAATTTTTCGCGAAATTTTGGTGTTTTTCACAATTTAAATTCAGAATGTATCGAGCAAATTTTGCCAGTAACATAAAGTCCAATGTGTCACGAGAAAATGTCAGAATCGCTTGGATAGGTAAAAGCATTCCAAAGATCTTACCACATAAAGTGAAACATGTCAAAATTGAAAAATGAGGCTCTGTCAGGAAGGTCAAAAGTGGCCAAAGCGGGAAGGGGCTAATGGCCGCCGACACGCCTTTTCACGGCGGTCATTAGTGGGCTTTATTCTAGAGCGCCGCTTTTTCACGGCGGTGCTTTAGAACGAGATCGCGCTGCAAGCAGCGTGGATATCTCCATACCCCAGCTGTTAGGTAACAGCTGGGGGCTTGGAGACAACGTTAGGGGAGCCTCTGATAGGGTATTCACAGCTATCACCTCTTATCATAGCGATCACCACCCGCTGAATGTAAACAGCAGGCTCTCTCCTCTGCTCTCCGCCTCTCCTCTCAGTTGTGGTTTAGTGAGAGGAGACAGAGAGACCTGTGGAGAGAATAGTTACAAAGCGAAAAACACATAAAATACATTATATTACATTGTAATTGAAATAAATGTTTATTTCCATTTTTTCTAGTAAATCTCATTAATAAAAAAAATAATAAAACAAAAATTTCGTTAAAAAAAACAAACTGTTAGCGGATACGTATTAGCATGGCGCACAAACTTTACAGCGCAGAGCAAGCTTATGCTATTTTGTGCCCTGATTCTGGCAGTGACACAGGAACCGCTTCAGAAGCAGAAATATTTTATGAGGACACTACCAGTACTGCTTCTGACGCTTCCGCAACAACTCCCCCTATGAAAGAAGCCGCTGTTTCCGAAGCCACAAACGCACATGCGGTACTGGATATCCTATAGCACCGCCAATGTTTTGGGATCCTGCAGCAAACTTTATCCCACAGGTGGCCCAATTTATCTAAATTTACCGGGCATAAACATTGACACCACAAATTTTGCCCCACACAAATTTTTTCATATTTTTTTTACGCCTGAGATTTTGCAATTAATTGTGCACCAGACGAACCTCTATGCTAGGCAGTTTTTGACGGAAAAGTCTGCATGTGGTTATGCAAGGGTCTGGGTTCCTACCAATGTCCGCGAACGGAAAAAATTTTTAGGGCTCATTTGGAATATGGGCATTGTAAAAAAAAACGTCCACCGATACTTACTCTTCAGCAAGTCCTATTCATGTAACCCCAGTTTTTTTGTCAACAATGTCCCAGAGCAGGTATGAGGCATTAATCAGTTTCCTGCATTTTAGTAACAATTTAGAAAGTCTGCCAAGAAGTGATCCCAGGCACGATCGCCTTCACAAGCGGATGCCCTTTGTTACTTAAAGCTATAGAAAATGTGAGAGTAAGACTGGTTACACATGCGGCTTCAATATATATTGGGGCAAAGACCGTGAAATAAATCCCCCAGGATGCCCACTAAACTTTGGTGCCAGTGGAAAAATCGTCTAAGACCTTATGCAGCCGTTCCTTCAAAAAGGCTACAGAGTGTACACAGACAATTTTTATCCTAGTGTGCCACTTTTCAAAAGTCTTCACGATGACCAAACAGGGGTCTGTGGGACGGTTCGCAGAAACCGCAAAGCACTGCCACCACAACTTCTCTCAATGCGCTTGGCAAAGGGGGAATAATATGCTTTCACAAGTGATGAACTTCTTGCACTTAAGTGCGATGATCGGAGAGGTTTTTATGCTAAGCACTATACATGCTGACACCAAGGTCACTGTCAGAGACTTTGGTCACCACCGATCCCAAAATATAGAATAAAAAGTGATCAAAAAGCCGCATGTACCCGAAAATAGCACCAATAAAAACGACAACCCCTTACACAAAATATATATTTTATAAAAAAAAGTGATTTTATTGCTGCAAAACATGAAAAAAAACTATATACGTGTGGAATCGCTGTAATCGTATCGACCCGCAGAATAGAGTAAAATTGTAATTTATAGCCCAGGGTTAACGCCGTAAAAAAACAAAGTATAAAAAACATTGTCAAAATTTATGGTTTTTGGTCACCTTGTTCGCCAAAAAACGGAATAGAAAATGATCAAAAATCGCATGTACCCCAAAATGGTATCAATGAAAACTACAGATTGTCCTGCAAAACAAATAAGCCCTCACACAGCTCTGTTGGAGAAAAAAAAAATAGAAAAGTTTTGTCTCTCACAATATGGCGACACAAAATGTGCAGAGTATTCCAAAAGCAGATAAGATTGGGCACCATTAATCAGTGTGACACTGGCCACATATCTCTGAATTACCCCATTATTATACCCTCTTATTGTACCCAGATGTACTCCTCACAGCTTACATATGCCCCCACATTATAAACTGAAATACCAGTACAACTTCAAATAGAACTACGAAGCAAAATCTGCGCTCCAAAAGCCAAATGACTACAGCGTGCCCAAACAGGAGTTTACGTCCCCATATATGGCATCACCATACCCAGCAGAACCAGATTAACATTTTATGAAGTATTTGTCTTCAGTGGCATAAACTGGGCACAACATATTGTGCACTAAAATGGCATATCAGTGGAAAATTGCAATTTTCACTCTGCACCATCCACTGCGCATTAATCCCTTCGCGCACCACGACTTAAAGAGGCTCTGTCACCAGATTTTGCAACCCCTATCTGCTATTGCAGCAGATAGGCGCTGCAATGTAGATTACAGTAACGTTTTTATTTTTGGGCAAGTTATGACCATTTTTGTATTTATGCAAATGAGGCTTGCAAAAGTACAACTGGGCGTGTTGAAAAGTAAAAGTACAACTGGGCGTGTATTATGTGCGTACATCGGGGCGTTTTTACTTCTTTTACTAGCTGGGCGTTCTGACGAGTAGTATCATCCACTTCTCTTCAGAACGCCCAGCTTCTGGCAGTGCAGACAGCGTGTTCTCGAGAGATCACGCTGTGACGTCACTCACAGGTCCTGCATCGTGTCAGACGAGCGAGGACACATCGGCACCAGAGGCTACAGTTGATTCTGCAGCAGCATCAGCGTTTGCAGGTAAGTAGCTACATCGACTTACCTGCAAACGCCGATGCTGCTGCAGAATCATCTGTAGCCTCTGGTGCCGATGTGTCCTCGCTCATCTGACACGATGCAGGACCTGGGGAAGTGACGTCACAGCGTGATCTGGCAGAAGCTGGGCGTTCTGAAGAGAAGTGGATGATACTTCTCGTCAGAACGCCCAGCTAGTAAAAGTAGTAAACACGCCCCGATGTACGCACATAATACACGCCCAGTTGTACTTTTACTTTTCAACATGCCCAGTTGTACTTTTGCAAGCCTCATTTGCAGAAATACAAAAATGGTCATAACTTGGCCAAAAATGCTCGTTTTTTAAAAATAAAAACGTTACTGTAATCTACATTGCAGCACCGATCTGCTGCAATAGCAGATAGGCGCTGCAAAATCTGGTGACAGAGCCTCTTTAATAGCATGTCGTGGTGCGGAGGGTGATGTATAGAGACGCGCCATATGCTGCGGGTGTCAGCTGTGTATTACAGGAACAGTGATCACATTGTAACAGAAGCCTGTAAAGATGACAATATACTGCAATACATTAATATTGCAGTGTATTGTACCAGCGATCTAATGATCGCTGGTTCAAGTCCCCTAGGGGAACGAACAAAATGTGTAAAAAAAGTAAATAAAGTTATTAATAGTGAAAAAAATTAAATAAATATTTAAAGTCCAAAAAAAACACACCTTTTCCCATTTTCTGTCTAAACTAATGTAAAAAATACACAAAATTTGTATCGCTGCGTCTGTAAAAGTCCGAACTATAACAATATACCATTATTTAACTTGCACGGTAAACGACATTAAAAAAAAAAGAATTTAAACTGCCAAAATCGCTGTTTTTTGGTCATCGAAAAATATTGAATAAAAAGTACTCAAAAAGTTGCATGTACCAAACAATGGTACCAATAAAAACTACAACTCATCCTGCAAAAAATAAGCCCTCACACCTCTCAAATCAACCTAAAAAAACAGCCTCGGAGGCATGGTGAAAAAAAACAATTTTTTTAACAAATAGTTTTTACTTCGTAAAAGTAGTAAATTATAAAAAAAGACCTTAATAAATTTGGAAACATCCGTAATCTTATTGAGTCGCAGAAAAAGTTTAAGTTGTCGTTTTTACTGCATGGTGAAAGCCGTAAAAACAAAACCCATAAAACAATGGAGGAATTGCAATTCTTTCCAATTTCAGCCTGCAAAGAATTTTATTTTCAGTTTCCCAGTATATTAAATGGTGTCAATAGAAACTAAAACTCCTCCCACAAGAAATAAGCCCTCACACCACCTTATTGACGGAAAAATAAAAAAGTCATGACCCTTTGAAAGCGGGGAGGGAAAAAGAAAAAAAATGGATCAGTTTGGAAAGGGTTAATTAATTTCTAATAAAAATATATCTATAGCCAAATGTGGGGTATAGTCATACTCGGGAGAAATTGCTTTACAAATGTTGGGTGGCTTTTCCTCCTTTATCCCTTGTGAAAAGTAAAAAATTCAAAATTTTAGTGGAAATAATGTTGATAATCATTTTTGCGGCCTAAGGGTATGTTCACGCAGCTTATTTTTGGCCGAAAAAATCGGAAGCAGAAAGCCTCCAAACATCTGCCCATTGATTTTAATGGGAAAAACGGCATACTGTTCCAAAGGGACGTTTTTTTTTACGCGGCCGTTTTGGAAAACGTCCGTGTTAAAAAACGCCTGTGAAAAAAAAAAGTGCATGTAACGACGGGGGTAGGGAAACGAACAAGTGAGCCCTAATCTACCCGCCACTCTGTCCCTGCCTACTTGCAACGACCCGCCCTAGGCGACGGGGTACAACTGGGCGGCGGTCCCTACGCTCAGTAAGTGCACGAGACAAACATACAAGGGAATACAAAGCAAAGGGAAAGGGGCAGTTGCCCACGGCAACACCGTGAGCAACCGGAGTGGTGAACGAGCCAAGTCAAACCAGGAGAGCACGAGGTACCAAACGCAGAGCAGGAGAGTAGTCAGTAAGCCAGGGTCAGTATGGAGCAGGATCAAATAGTAGGAGGTGAGCTGGGCCAGGAAACCACACGGAAAGAATCACAAGCAAGGAGGAACAGGAAAGGCAGGTATAAATAGACAGAGGGCGGGAGCTAGCTGAGTCTGGCCAGGCTGCGATAGGCTCTCCCACTCCTAAGCCTGCCAGCCTGAGTGGTGGAAGCTGGAGTCAGTCTCAGAGACATAGACTCAGGTGAAGACTGATTATCTATGGGCGTTAACCCCGAAGCTGTGCCTGGCAGATCCTTTACAGTGCATGTCACTTTTTGAGCCATTTTTGGAGCAGTTTTTCATTGACTCTATAGAAAAACAACAGCTCCAAAAACGGCCAAAAAAAACGGCTAAAAATCAGGTGCAGTTTTCCCTTTAAAACAGCTCCGTATTTTCAGAAGTTTTTTTTAATAAGCATGTGAACATACCCGTTTTCTAATAAATTCTGCAAAAGACCTGTGGGGTCTACATGCTCACTATACCCCTAGATAGATTCCTTAAGTGGTGTCGTTTCCCAAATGGGGTCACTTTTGGAGGGTTTCCACTGTTATGGTATCTTAGGGGCTTTGCAAATGCGACATGACACCCGAAAACCATTTCAGCTAAATTTGAGCTCCAAAAGCCAAATAGTGCCCCTTCTCCTAAGCCCTGCTGTGTGTCCAAACAGCAGTTTATTACCACACATGGTACCACATATGTTTTTTTCAGAGAAAAAAATAGGTAGATTATCATCTTCACAAACTAATGCCAATGAATTCAGCAAAAAAAACTGTGGGGTCAAAATACTAACTATAACCCTAGAAAATGGGGTGTAGTTTCCAAAACGGGGTCAACTTATAGGGGGTTTATAATGTTTTGGTCCTTCCAGTGCATTGCAAATGTGACACGGCAATGAAAACTATTCCAGCAAAATCAGTGCTCCAAAATCCAAATGATGCTTCTTCTCTTCTGAGCCCTGCTGTGGGTCCAAATAGCAGTTTATTACCACATATGGGGTATTACCGTAATCGGGAGAAATTGCTTTACAAATGTTGGGCTGTTTTTTCTTCTTTATTCCTCGTAAAAAATGTTACGTTTTTTCAGAAAAAAAAAAGAAGTAGATTTTCATCTTTACAGATGAATAACAATGAATTCAGCAAATAAACTGTAGGGCCAAAATGGTAACTATACCCCTAGATAAATCCTTGAGGCGTGTAGTTTCTAAAATGGGTTCACTTTTAGGGGATTTCCACTGTTTTGGCACCACAAGACCTCTTCAAACCTGACATGGTGCCTAAAATATATTCTAACAAAAAAAAAGTAGGCCTCAAAATCCACTAGGTGTACCTTTGCTTCTGAGGCCTGTGTTTGTCCAGTAGCACACTAGGGCCATATGTGGGATATCTCTAAAAATTGCAGAATCTGGCCAATAAATATGGAGTTGCATTTCTCAGGGAAAACCTTCTGTGTTCAGAAAAAAAAAAAACACGTATTGCAAAATGAATTTTTGGGAAAAAAAAATGAAATTTGTTAATTTCACCTCTACTTTGCTTTAATTTCTGTGAAATGCCTAAAGGGTTAAAACACTTTCTGAATGCTGTTTTGAATACTTTGAGGGTGCAGTTTTCAAAATGGGATCATTTATGGGGACTTTATAATATATCAGAACTTAACTGGTCCCTGAAAAAATAGCCTTTTGAAAGTTTCTTGAAAATGTGAGAAATTGCTGCGAAAGTTCTAAGCCTTGTAACGTCCTGGAAAAATAAAAGGACGTTTAAAAAAACAATGCAAACATAAAAGTAGACATATGGGATATGTGAAATAGTAACACCACACAGAATAGTTACTATCTGTTTTACAAGCGCATACATTTTTGCAAATTTTCTCTAAATTTTGGTGTTTTTCACAAATAAATATTGAATTCATCTAACACATTTTTTCACTAACAAAGTACAATATGTCACGAGAAAACAATCTCAGAATCACTTGGATAGGTAAAAGCATTCCCAAGTTATTACCACATAAAGTGACACGTCAGATTTTGAAAAAAAATAAAATCGGCTTCGTCATCGAGGCCAAAATAGGCTCAGTCCTGAATGGTTTAAAAGGAATGAAACCAACGTCAATGAAGTTCTCTAAATCACCTTAGTTTATGACCATAAATGTAAATAATAAGAATACCACACGCTTTTTCTCCGCATCCGTTTTATTTACAAGTATATGTAATCTATTTGCAGTAAAATGGTTTGTTGTGCAAGTTTGTTACATTGCATATAGTTGTAGAGATCTTGTTGTATATAGAAGCTGAACACATTGCACTCAACATTTCAAGCAATGCTGCATACAGTGTCCTTCCTGACATAACCATGAATGGATCAATCCTGAAGGGAAAACAATACTTAATATAGTCTAGCAATAGAAAGGAGGTTTGGGATGTTCTTTCATTATATACAGACAAGTAAACTACCACGAAGGCTATGTTCACATCATGTTATATAAACATGTGCAGCGTATGTGACTGGAAAGCTCCTGATGCATATACCGAACGTAGCCATAGGCCCCCATTCATAGGACAAAAAGAGTTTATTTTTCGCCTATGTAGGGGTTGTCAGAATGCGCTCTCCTATACAGTGGGCCACCGCAAAAAAAAACAAAAAACATCTATATATTGTAGTTTTTTTTAATTTTGGCATTGTGGCCAACGTATGCCTCTGTGTGGCTATACAGAGGCATATGTCAGAGGTATACGTCGAGGAATACTCCCGATGTATACCTCAGACGTATAGCACTAACGCAATGTGAACATAGACTAATAAATACGGTGACATTTAATCTTATATTTGATTCTAAATTTCACAGACTGTTTACAGACATAAAAATATATATATATCTATAAATATACATTGTCTCGACAGGGTCTTTAGGATCTCAGACATACAACATGTGGAAATAAATTCTCCTCCCGATTACATCATCAAGATCTGTTTCCGGGAAAGGAATGGTGTCTGCGCATCACGCAGTGCCTGGGAAAAATCCTCCAGGGGCCATTCAGTGCATGGGGAAGAAAGCAGCTTCCCTCTGCGGATTAAATCACAAAGGTCCCGAATCATCTTGGTAATTTCTTCCCGATCTAGAGAAAACCGACACGTTATACAGATCAGAGACAAATACCATATAAAAACTGATGCAAACAACATGATGGGATGTAATGGACTGGTTGACAGTGAAGCTACACTTCTGCTTTGAATCCCATTTTTAACATGAAATTCTGCCATTTTTTATCATGTCACTCTTTTGGCCTCCGTCAAGGGGGGGGGGGGGGGAGGAGGAAGAAAGAAAGAGAGAGAAAGAGAGAGAGAAAAAGACGGTTATACTGCCACTCTTCAGCCTCCTGTCTTGTTTTGCACCCATAACATCAAGGGCACACCAACACACCACCAGGACATGAGCAGACACAGGGAGTCAGACACAGGGAGTCAGACACAGGCAGTCTCTTTATTTCCGGGGTTAAATAAAGAGAGACTTCCATCCTCTATAACCAGTGAAACCCCCTCATCACTAGCTGTGAGCAGGCCATGAGAGAAAGGGAAGGCCTGTTGGCCATCATGATCCACACGGAGAGCAGAGCCGGCTGCCAATTTGTGGACCTACGCCTTTCCCATCACTTCTCGGGTCACCCGCTCGCACGCTACAGGAATGTCTAGCAGAAGTTGGGATTTGAAAACCGTGCATAGATACTCACTGTGATATCGGTCTTTCTTCCACTGAGTTACCCAGAAACCACAGAGCTTCACATTTTTAAATATTAGTGCACTCTGAAATAAACAAAAGTAAAAAATGGTAAAGGTCGACTAATTGGATGAGTATCAACACGATCCATGGCTTCCATCTACAGCCAATAATAAGTAGAAATTAGTTTAGGGATTAAAGTTAGACTATGTAGAGTATGCCATGAAAGCCAGCAACATGCCGTAATACAAGAGAATGCAAATACCCCAGTATTTCATGTACAAGAGTATTCTGTTATTACATAACACTATAATACTCTATGCCCTCTGCTTGTATGTTAAAAAAAATTTGGGAGGCAGTTAATAGGTTGGGACTGCAAGGATATGTTTTCTTTAGCCCCTGGTGCGGTGGTAGAGGAGAGCACCTTATGTTTTAGCACAAAACATGAATTTGTTATATATTAGTCAAGTAGTAGATAAAAGTGGAGTTAAAGCATTCACAGAATTGCAGGAAGATTTTGCACTTGACAATAATGTGTTTTTTTTATTACGCACAGCTTAGACACGCACTGAAGGCATGAGTGTTGATGAAGCACTTTAGAGAAGAAGATTCTAAGTTCATTGAATCCCTAACAAAAATAAAATTGAAGAAAGGGTCAATGTCAAAGTTGTACACTATGCTTAAATTATACGTCCACTTTCAGTGAAAAACTATTAGGCTGGGTTCACACAACCTATTTTCAGGCGTAAACGAGGCGTATTATGCCTCGATTTACGCCTGAAAATAGGGCTACAATACGTCGGCAAACATCTGCCCATTCATTTGAATGGGTTTGCCGACGTATTGTGCAGACGACCTGTAATTTACGCGTCGTCGTTTGACAGCTGTCAAACGATGACTTGTAAATTGACTGCCTCGGCAAAGAAGTGCAGGACACTTCTTTGCAACGTAATTTGAGTCGTTCTTCATTGAAGTCAATGAAGAGCAGCTCAAGATTACAGGCGTCAAAGACGCCTCGCATAATACGAGGAGCAGCATTTACGTCTGAAACGACACAGCCGTTTTCTCCTGAAAACAGTCTGTCTTTTCAGACGTAAAAGCCTCTCATCGTGTGCACATACCCTTAGAGTGCAGGAGTGTGCACTATAATCTTGCTTCTAGCAGCAGCACACACTGTGTAAAGTCAGTGCTGATGGCAACTTATAGCTCTGTATAAGGAGACAAGAGCACCATGGCTCCTGTATCCAGAACGGCCGTTAGCACTATAGGATTCTATTCCCCTAGTGGCCGTTCTGGACACGGGAGCCATGGACACGAGCACGACGCTCTGTCTCCTATTGACGAGTTATGAGCAGCCGGCAACACAGACACAGTCCGCGCTGCTGCTTGAAGCAAGATAGCGAATTTAGAAATACGATTATAGCGCACACTCCTGCACTATAGTCTTTTTTCACTGAAAGTGGAGGTACACTTTAACACTCACAAAGCTTCGGCTATTCTGAATATTTATAAAAAATTGAATAGTGGTAATGTGGATATAACTCCTAAAATATTGAACGTGGTCTTAGCAACTTGTGCCCAACATATTTCAGGGTGTACTTCGGATATAAACACTACATATGGTCTATTATACTCCAAAAAGGCCCTAGATGTAGCAATAATGGTGCAGATATGATCCATGTTTTTAAGCATTAGGAGAGGGTAAGACAAACACTATAAGATATGTATCAGGTTATAATTCCTTTTAATGTAATTATATGTGTCATGAGCGATGATTTGGCTATTATAGGCTACCAAAATATTACGGACATTGGAACAGATTTACGATTAAAAATACGCCAGAATTCTGGTGCCCATGACCACATTTATTAACAGTTGTAGACACATTTTGTGCCTCATCCGACGTAGATGAGAAGTGTCTAACAAGATGCACCAAATTTATCATGCAGCATGCTCCATTTTCACTCATTTGTTGTATCTTCTGACTGCCTGGTCTAAGTTCACGCTGTATAAATCTTAGACAGCATTAGTAAATATGACAATGTCGTCACCCATTACATCTCCCACAGGGGTTGTTATTCAACTTCCCGATACTCTTGGCAAATGCGCCTACTTAAAAGTGTTGTCCAATTTAGAAAACTCATTTATTTCCCCTTTTAAGAAATTTCCCATATTTTAGCCAGAGTGGAGGGTGGTTGCAAAGAGAGTCTCTCTCACTGTAGGACCTGTACAGTCTTGCATTACACAGACAACAAACTGATGTAAATGGGCACAGTGTAATGCTTAGTTTCCCCTGTGGTTGCGCTGCAGAGAAATTGAACACTTACTGCCAGGTTTCCCCACAGGTACTAGCTGATTGATGGAGGCCCAGCAGGGGGAAACTTTGTGATCAATTTATTGTAAACCCTTCTAACAAGTAGGGTTTGTAGGAAAGTGGATAACCCCTTTAGCTAGAAGGATAAATCACAAGAAATTGAAAAAATGTGTTCCTAAACCTAAATTTCACTTTTAAAAGTTTAACGACAAGGGTAAAATGGAGAATTTAAATGCGTTAGAAGGTAGGAAGAGTATTGAGTGTATGCTGGACGAAATGGTTATAATAATTCCAGAGCTATAAATGTCATTATTAAAAATGGGAGAGTAGTGTAAAAGGTAAAAAGGGTGCAGGGGTTTTAATGACGTCTGCTGATTTATTTTAAATTTCTCTTTTTATTCACTGATTTGTTTTGTAAGAGACATAATAAAGCCTTGACAAAAAAAATAATTAAAATAAGTTTATCCTTATGATCCATTTCTGTCTTCCTCCCTCCAATTTCAATGTGTGCCCCCATATTCCAGAAACCCTTTTATTGTTAAAAATACAGCCATCCTGAACTTTATGAATACCTTTTATATACTTAAATGTTTCGATCATATCACCATGGCGATATGACTGATACTCAAACTCCAATGTGCTGCTGGAATAACAGATGAAGCGGTTATCAGCACTTCAGTATGAATAGCATTCCCTGATAGTAACAGTGAAAGAGAATAATTAACATTTTATCCAAAGAAGTATAAGGGCTTTTCTGCATGGAAAGGACAGACGGTAACAGCCAAGTTACAGTTCTATGCGTTCATGTTATGATACAAGGCAGATTAATAGGTTGCATAGAAGCAGCAGATTAGTTTAAACTTCTTCAGATGTAACAGCCACAGTGTGGCCGAAAAAAAACGCCAACATGCAGTTTTACCACAAATTTCAGTGCATTTTAAATTGATTGTAAGTGGGGCGTGGATTTTGCAGGCAAAAAAAACCCGCTAATTTGCAGTAACACCGTATGGCGGAGCACTTTTCGACCAGTGAGTTGCCCAGGTGACAAAAGTGTGGTATGCCGTAGCCAGGGAGTCACAGCCTGAAGCTTTGCTAGTGTACCCCTTAAAATGACAATAACCAGTGTTACTCCCAAAAGTGTTGTATGCAGAAAAGTAAATTCAAAAACAGTGGGCAAAGTGCTTCTATAGAATGGCCGAGTACTGAATCAGTAACATAGTTGCTATTTGCCATATTTCACGCAGTTTACACCAAAACCTGTTGCAAACTGCATGATAAATGTCGGCCTAAAACAATGCATACAGCATCCAGATATACAGTTGTAAGAAAAAGTAAGATAAAACCTTTTTGGAATTACCTGGATTTCTGCATTGATTACTATGTGGTCTGATTGTTATCTAAGTCACAATTATAGACAAACACAATCTAACGAATGTAGTGGTACTGAATTTAACAACCAGTAGATCCCCGTTTAGCAGCAATCACCTCCACCAAACATTTTTGAAACATTCCTCCCTGTAAATGTGTTTGTTCATCAATATTTTTGGGATGCCTTGTGTGCACAGCCCTCTTCAGGTCATGCCACAGCATCTCGATAGGGTTAGGGTCAGGACTCTGACTTGGCTATTCCAAAAAACACAAATCTTCTTTTTCAATCATTCTTTAGTTGATTTTCTTGTGTACTTTGGGTCATTGTCTTGTTGCATCACCTAACGTCTCTCCAGCTTGAGGTCATGGACAGCGGTCGCTACATTCCCCTGTGGATTTTTTTTTATATTCGTCTTTGAATATTCATTGTTCCCTGAATAATCGCATGGTGTCCAGGCCATCTGCCATGCTTTACAGTTGGGACGAGGTTTTGGTGTTGGTGTGCAGTTTGTTTGTTAGTTTTTTCTCTAAACATAGCGTTGTGCTTTTGTGCTAAAAAAGTTCCACTTTTCTCTCATCTGTCCATAGTATATCTTCCCAGGAGTAACGTGGAACGTACAGGCAAACTTAAGACAGGCCAGAATGTTTCTTTTTTTCATTCCTGGTGTCCATTAAAGCTATTCTTGTTCAGTGCTTTTGTAATAATGGACACATGAACAGAGATTTTTGCATTTTGTATAGAATTCAGCAGGTCTTTTGCAGTTACCCTTGGGTTCTCTCTCTCGTCTTTCAGGATTGATTGTTGTACTCTTGGAGTGATCAGGAGGCCCACTACTAGGGAAAGTAGCAACAGTCCAGATACTCCATTTGTAGACAATTTGTCTAGAAATGAATTTGCTAGGTCTTCAGCAATGCTTTTGTAGTTTTGTCCAGCTTTTTGTGTCTCTATAACATGTCTTCTGAAAGTTGTTTCCCTCAAGGCGTGATTAACAAATCTTTCTTGAGAAAAAGATGTGTGTAACCAGGCTTTGTGTGCTTTAATTTAATGGACAAAGCACCTGTGAAACCCACACTTGCAATCTCACTATGCGCTAAAAAACTGACACAAAATAAGCCAGACCAAAAGTGGTATAAGAGAAAAGTGACTAACATGTCATGCAAGATGCACCAAAATGATCATGCAGCATGCACCACTGTGATAACTTTGGCTCATTTTCTTGCAGTGACATGGGTGAATAAATTATTATTATTCACTGAAATTTGTGGAGTGCTGCAATTTCTTAAATTCATAGTTCCTAGGACCCTGTATCAAGGTTGACTAACACCTAGGAATAATTTATTTTTCAAAGTGCTACTGAATACAATACTCACCACTGGGATAGTAACTGGCTGCTTGGCCATTCCTCCATATGTCACCATTGTGCCACCATAACTAAAGAACAAATACTAGTTATTACATTCTGTTTAAAAAAATATTTTAAATTGACCACCAGTGCACAAAATATATTAAATTAGATATTTATAAAAAGTCATTTAAGATATTTTTTTTTAAAAACTTTAAAGTTACAGATTCAAATCCTTGGGCTGCACTACTGAGATATTATGATGGCAACATGTACTTTTCTGAATCCTATCAGCTACAGTCTTGCCGCTATTTAAGCGAGTTAGGATGTAGATATTGATTGTAGATGGTCTCCATAACAACACTGCAATCAGAAAGACATGTTGACACCAACATTTCTCAGTAGTGCAGCCTCAGGCTTTCTAAAGGTCCTATCTTAGCATACAACCAGAATAGCTTACTTTATATTTTGAATATACAATAATTATATTTGTCTATATCTTACGGTAGGTCTCAGTTAAGATCACTTTAGTGTCTTATTGGCTGAAAATTTTAGTGTAAAGAATTAGGGATGTCACGATACTAGAATTTGGACTTTGATACCCATACTTTGTGTAGTATTGCGATTTCGATACCAAAACGATACTTTGCCAACATTAAAAAAAAAAAAAGTTTTTCCATTTTCTGATGTGAGGCGCGTGGTGTGATGATGAATTTAACCTCCATGTGCCTCACATGAATAGTAATTCACCCCATGTTTCTCAGTCATAATGGGTTAATGTGTAAGGTACATGATGGGGTTAATTACTATTAATGTGAGGCACATGGAGATTAAATTCATCACACCTCGTGCCTCACATTAATAAGTGAAAGAAGTTTTAACTTGTGTATTTTTTTTAATATTACTTTATTTTTAAACTTTAATGTACTGGCATATATCAGATATATGCCAGTACATTAGCCTGTGTACGTATAGTACACAGGCAGTTGTTAGGACATATCTAAGTATGCCCTAACAGGAAATATGTAAGACAGCCCTAGTGTCCTTCAATAGACCCTGGGCTGTCTGCTCATATATGGTATGTCCATGCGCATCCCCCCTTCTCCTTTTCCCCTGAATGCTGCAGTCAGCTTTGATCGCAGCATTCAGGGGAATAACTGCATTGACGAGAGGTTTCTCTGATCTCCGCCGTTATAGAGCGGGGCTGCGGCAGTGTAATACAGCCATTGCCCCACTCTTGACATTAAGTGCGTGCGCGGTCAGCATGAGGAGATGCGGCCGGCGCTGCACTAATGAGCTGCAGTTCAGGCACAGAGGACAGAACATGGGGGTGTTTTGCAAAGCGCCCGCCATGTGCTGTATTCAGTGCCGCCGCTCATTAGTGCAGCGCTGGCCGCATCGCATCATCCTGACAGTGCGCTCGTCAGGACTCAGGAGCGGGGCAATATCTGTATCACACAGCCGCAGCACCGATTTCATACATTCATGTATTACAATACTGAGCTGTGCGACCGCACAGCTTAGTATCGAAATACATGAAACAACGGTATCGAACCGTTTGGGGATGCACGGTATCGAAGTTTCGATGCATCGTGCATCCCTATAAAGAATAACCTTTCTTTATCTGTCAACTACTAATAGCTCATCTGAACAGGTTTTTCTAGCCAAGAGACAATGAAAGTACAGAATAGGTCAATGTCTATCTCTTTAAACCATCATTTTATAGTATCTAAACAGAATCGGAAAGACATCTCAAAGAGAACCCCAATATAGGTAAGGTTTTACCAAGAGCAAAACAGATGAGAAATACCAGTCCTATGCCTAATGCACACGAGCATGCGGCATTTACGGACTGTCAACTGCATTTGCGGACCGTGCTCACAGTAATAAGAATAGGAGCACGGTCTGTAAATGCGAAAAATAGGACATGTCCTATTTTACGCGGCTCATTTCTACATCCCAGACACACACCCGTAAATATACGGGAAGGTGTCCGCGGCTGATAGAAATGAACGTGTCAGTATTTTATCCGCAATTACGGATCCGTAATTTGCGGATAATAACTACGGTTGTGTGCACGAGGCCGTAGGCTCTGTTAGAGCTTCAAGGGTTTGGTTAGCAGTTTCGGTCATTTTTTTTTTTTTTTACAAAATAGCGCGCCAAAATTATGGAAACCTTGTTGGAAACCCGAACCCATTAAAGTCGATGGATCCAGTGCTTCAGTTTTTCTTGTTGTTTTGCTCCAATGTAAAACAGAACACATATGTAAACATAACCTTATAGAAATTGGTCCGATTGGTCAGAAATGTATGTCTTTAAACCCAGCTTAAGGCCTCATGCACACGAACGTATTTTTTTCCTCCCGTAAATACTGGCGGAAATACGGGTCCTTTGTCACACGTATTCGACCCGTATTCCACCAGTATTTACGGACCCATGCCCGTAGATACGGGTCTGGTGTCACAGTATTCCACTCGTATTTACAGACCCGTTTTCTCTGCGCTAAACGGCAGCCCCTTCTCTCCATCAGTGCTGGAAAGAGAGAAGGGGCAGCCCTTTCGGGCAGTTTCCGCAGCGATTTAAAGTAAAAGAAGTTCATACGTACTGTTGTTTTGGTGACGCGTCCCTGTTTTGACATCCAGTCCGACCTCCCTGGATGACGAGGCAGTCCATGTGACCGCTGCAGAATGCGATTGGCTGCAGCGGTCACATGGGGTGAAACGTCATCCAGGGATGCCGAACTGGAGGAAGAAGCAGGTAAGTTAACTATTAATACTATTAACTATTCACTGCCGATCAGTTAACCCTTTCAGCACCCTGGACAGTGACTATCCCCTGACGTCGCCTAGCAACGCTCCCGTGATTACGGGAGCCCCATAGACTTCTATGGGCCTGCCCGTGCCGTTATTACGGCTTGAAATAGGACATGTTCCATATTTTTCAACGGCACGGGCACCTTCCTGTAAGCATACGAGAAGGTACCTGTGGCCAATAGAAGTCTATGGGCCCGTAATTACGGGCCGTAATTAGGGCTCGTAATTACGGGCGTTTTTACGTTCGTGTGCATGAGGCCTTAGACAAATGGTACAATTACAACTATGTCCTGATGCTATAGTATCCCAATAGTGTGGGTGGAGGTACTTACTCCAAATGACGTAACATTTCAGTTGTGCTTTTTCCACCAACACAGTTTAATGCCAATCGTGGACGGGGGCAATTCTGTAAGAGACAGATCAAAGACTATAGTATCTAAGAGTACCTGGAATTATACAAATTAGATTATGGAGATTTCTCTTACCCTAAATAGATCTTTCATTTCTGGCTTGCGTAGTTGTTCCTCTGTGATTACATGGTTAGCCCCTAAATCACGAAGTCTCTCAACCAAGCTTTGTAGATTTGACCTGCAGATTGGTTGATTAATTGATTGATTGAATGTCAGTTATTGTAATCTATGTTCATCATTTACCATAACGGTTTATTTCAGGATATCAAAAAGTTTTTATATTTTTATGCACAAACCTGTCTCGCACAACGTTAATGGTGGTGATACCCAAAGATGCTGCAATCTGTATAACAGCCTGACCCACACTGCTGTTACTGGCATTCTGTATTACTGAGTCGCCTGCGAAGAATGACAAAAGGAGGGATGAATTGCAAAAGCATTCTACAACCTACAGTTGGTTGTTCTATACATATAATCCAGCTCATTGCCATTTACCTGGCCTGAGGGTCTCATAATCAGAGAGCAGTCTGTATGCAGTGCAGGGGTTAACACTTAATGTTGCTGCGCCCACTATAGATATGTCACTTGGGACTCGCACTAGGGCCTCTTCACTGAATAAGCCCTCTGTACGCCATGTTCCTGTGGATAAATAGATTTTAAAAGTTAATTTGTAAAATATTTTTTCTTAATTTGTTTTTATGTTTTACAATTTCTTTGCAACGTGAAATTGAATGAAATAAAAAGGAATGAACGATATAAAACTGAAAGAAAATAGAGACTAAATGACACCGGTGACAATACTGTATATGTGCAGCAAGACATGAGTAAAATACAGTATGACAGGCCATTTTACTGCTTCTGGCATTTGAAGTATATACAGTAGGTATGAGGTGCCTGCGACTCAGCACAAGAACTCGCAGAGAAACGAGCAGTGAATACATGCAGCATTTTCGGTAACCGTACCAGGTTCCAATGATGTGGCTATGAAATACTGATTTCATTTCATGGCCTGCAGGTCATTGGATACAGTGTTCTCAAGAAATGTTGTGCATAAGTAAATTCAACGCATGCCCTTCCTCCACTGATGCAGTAAAACGTATCACTAATGCCAATGGGGCTTACCTGAGGGAAAGAAGGTACACTTAGATGTAGTGGAGATCTTTCTCAATACCACCTACAGATCCAGTGTCACATGGATCTATGGGTGACCACGTGGGCAGACTGAAGGTAGAAACAGCATGTCTTAATTATTACAATAGCCCTGCCTCCTTATATCGCTAAAGTCTTTGTATCTTCCTGATCAATAACTTCTTTTTTTATTTGTATAGTATTTGTATGTTGGTAGGTTCTACTTGTGTAAGGCTGCGTTTACACACTCACATTTCTGGCTCATTTTTAACCAATATTAATCTAGATTGGTGTGTGTAAATGGTTCAATTGATCTTATTGAAATCCATTTCATATACCAGAAAATGTATCTAACATGCTTAAAAGTGTTGGTTTGACAATCAACATTATCATCATAATTGTAGCGCGAAACGATCTGAAAGACAACTTCATTATAGGGAAAAGAAGGGTTTTGTAAAGATGACAAAAGACTCAAGACTCCTACTTTCCTGTAGAATTTGGCATATTGTAACCAAATATCTACGTGTAAACAGCCAACTCAGACCAGTCTGATATTGGTCTGGAAACAAACCAGCTCTGAGTTGGATGGAGTTGTAATACGGTATCCATAGTAATCTATGGGACCATACTGTACCTCTGCATACCTCTGATTTCCTACAAAGAAATACAAAAGTTTTCTTCTGTCGGATTCATACGGAGTCAGACCCAAAAAAATGGTGGCATGTTCTATCGGATGCAGTATTATGGAGGTATTCTCCCCTAAAAGCATTTCTTGTACGGAGCTAAGGACTGCATGTGCCACTGTACAGGCTCTGTTCACATTGGTCTGCCGTGTGCATTAGCCGTAACACTAGTGGCTCATTTATTTTCAGACAATGATTCTGAAATTATTCTTTCCTGAAATAGCTATTTTAACCCAAATTGTGTATGGGGGACAAGGCTTTTGCCATTTTAATGTTTTCCTTTATATTGGCTTTCACTAAAGGTCTGAACTCAAAAACATCAAGGTGGAGGAAAAATATACTGTGGCATAGAAACATGTCAATGCACTTGGAAAAACCTTATTTGGTCTTGGTCTGCGATAGTTAACCCTTTAATGACCAGCCTATTTGAAACCTTAATGAGCAAGCTGGTTTTTACTTTTTTCCATCGTCGCATTCCAAGAGCTATAACCTTTTTATTTTTGTGTCGACATAGCTGCATAAGGTCTCGTTTTTTGCGGGACAAGTTGTGTTTTTTTTAATAGCACCATTTTGGGATACATATAATTTATTGATTGAACTTTTATGAACTTTTTTGGGGGGGGGGGGGGGGGGGGGTGTAATAGAAAAAAACCCCAGCAATTTTGCTACACTTTTTTGGCGTCCTAAATTTACGCTGTTTACCGTGTGGTATAAATAACACAGTAACTTTATTCAGCGGGTTGTTACGATTCCAACGATACAAAATTTATATAGATTTTGTATGTTTTACTACTTTTACACAGTAAAATCTTTTTTTTCTACGAAATTATTTGTTTTTGTGTCTCCACATTTGAAGAGCCGTAAGTTTTTTATTTTTCCGCCGATGCAGCTGTATGAAGGCTTTTTTTTTCTGCAGGACGACTTGTAGTTTTTATTGGTACCTTTTTGATGTGTGTAAACGGTTCAATTGATCTTATTGAAATCCATTTCATATACCAGATGCCACTTTTTGATCACTTTATATCAAATTTTTTTTAAGGCAGGATTCACAGAAAACAATAATTTTGACATTGTTTCTTATTTTATTTTTTACAGCGTTCGCCGAGCGGGTTAAATAATGTAATAATGTATAGTTGGGGTCGTTAAGGATGCGGCGATACCAAATATGTGTAACTATTTTTTGTTTTTTTAATAATAAAGCAGTTTGTAAGGGGAAAAGTGGGTTTTTCATTTTTTTTTTACTTTTTTTTACTAGTTCCACTAGGGGATTTCACTATGTGATTGTCCGATCGCTATTATAATACACTGCAATACTTCTGTATCGCAGTGTATTACTGACTGTCCCCGTAAAATGGACAGGTATCTGCTAGGCCATGCTTCTGGCATGGCCTAGTAGGCATTAACTGGGGGCCTCCATTAGGCCCCCCGGCTGCCATAGAAGACACCGACACACTGCGATCAAACGCAGGGTGCCAGTGGGGTGAGAGAGGGAGGTCTCTCCTCCTCTCCAAAACCACTCAGATACGGAGCTCGCTATTGAGCGCTGCATCTGAAGGGTTAAACGAGCGAGATCGATATGGATATCGATCTCGCCCGTTCGAGCAGAGACGTAACGGCTCCCTGCTCTATTTATTTATTCTGATGCAGCGCCGTAAATAGGCTATTGCATCATAATAAAGACTGTTAGTGACCCCGTAAAAACACTATGGGGCGGTCACTAACGGGTTAAATAGCATTATTTATGTAAATAACAACATTATTGTTATTCAACAAAAAGCAAAGGAAGGTGAACTGCATTTGGCTTCCTAGTGTTCCCCCTGTCTTACCTACCTAGACCGGCATCCACTAGAATCACCCAATCACCAGGCCGCAATGAAGATACATGATTTCCAACTTCAGCTACCACACCTACTCCTTCATTTCCCCCTACCGATGGAAGTTGGGGTAGAAGAGCATAGGTCCCTGTAGAAGACATTAACAAAACATTCAACATAATCTTTAGTTAAAAGAAAATAATGTAAAAATACATAGATTTAGGTTATAGACATCAACGTGTTGTAATCATATGCAGGATATAGCTCATCCACACCTGGGAAGCTAGTCTAAGTGCATCCCCCACTGCACGTTTTGGTCGGAGATGCAGCTAAACATATCACAATAATCTCACTTTAAAGGGAACCTGTCACGTTGAAAAAACAATCCCATCTGCAGGCAGCTTGTTTGAAAGCAGGAGGAGCTGAACAGATTGATATAGTGCTTTGTGGGAAAATATTCAGCAAAACTTGTAATTTATTGATCTAAACTTCTGCTCAATCTGGGCTCAGGAGTCCAGGGGGTGGTCCTTATCAGTGATTGACATTCTTTCCTGTATAAGTCTACATAATGTTATAGTTGACAATCATTGAGTAGGACTGCCCATTCGTCTCCTGAGCCCCGAATGAGCAGAGGTTTAGATCCATAAATTATAAGTTATACTGCATGTTTTACCACAAAACTATTTATCTGCTCAGCTTCTCCGGTTCTATAACGTGCAGCCCGCAGATCAGACTGCATTTCCAACGTGACCGGTTCCCACTTAAAATTGAATATCCAAGATGAGCATCTGCCAGACACTTCGGTTGCTATTTATCTTTGTACTGAAAAGATAAAATATACTGTCTAACCTACTTTTCTGTCATTATCAGGTGTAATGTGAGGGATCTCTAGACATGGCACACTAATGACAAGTACTTTACATTTCACTAAACCTATTTAAAACAACTTTGTAAAACATCTCACCTTGAACCATGTTAATATCTGAAGGATTTATGGGGGCCGCCAGCATTTTAACTCTGACTTCATAATGAGTTGGAGAGGAGATTTCTATATTCTTCAAACTAGTGAAAAAAATAAGACAATATTACACACGGAGACACGGATGATGTGATCGATATTATTGTGTTCCTGTGTGTTAGAGACACACAGGACCCGCTCTCAGCAAAACAGCAGGTTCCTTCACTGACGGATTTGGCTGATAGAACGACACAGCTTCTGTCTAAAAAAAAAAAATCCATAAAAGCCAATTGAAAAAACCTTTGTAATTTCCAGTTGTACTTAAGAAAGGCTCATTTGCATAAATATAAAAATGCTCATAACTTGGCCAAAAATGCTCGTTTAAAAAAAAAAAAAAAGTTACTGTAATCTACATTGCAGCGCCGATCTGCTGCAATAAGAGATAGGGGTGTGAAAATCTGGTGACAGAGCCTCTTTAAGCAAACATGTAACACCATGGTATATTACAGCAATGTAAATCATTGTAGACAATTATGACTGTACATTAGCTAGCTTTCAGTGAAGCATAATGTATTTACAAGTTATGCCAGATAACACTATAGCCATTAAACAATACGGTGACTGATGGTCATAATGTCAGGTTGAATAACAAATCACAGAGATCATACGTTTAGATACAATGGCAACTTTTTACCCCTGGGGGCCCTTAGCACAATTTTTAATAAAGATCTATTGGATCTACTGACACGTCACATAGGTGAATATTCATTTTAATGTGGTTTTTGCTGCTGAAATACCCAGAGTTCAAATGTTGGCGCTGGGGGCGAAAAAAAGAGAACACCCTTATATTTCACCAACACCCTTTCAAATAAGTTCACCAAAGCTCTGGCCAAGAGATGTCTTAAGTGGGGCACACCCTCTATGATGTCATTATGCCCTAACAGGAAATATGGAAAATGTTTTCCAAGATTAGAAAAAGCAATTTAAAGAGGTTCTGTCACCACATTATAAGTGCCCTATCTCCTACATAAGGAGATCAGCGCTATAATGTAGGTGACAGCAGTGCTTTTTATTTAGAAAAACTATCTATTTTAAACAACTTTATTAGCTTTATGCTAATGAGTTTCTTAATGCCCAAGTGGGCGTGTTTTTACTTTCGACCAAGTGGGCGTTGTACAGAGTGTATGACGCTGACCAATTAGTGACCAGTCAGCGTCATTCACTCCTCTCCATTCATTTACACAGCAGCATCGCGTTCTTACTAGAACACGATGTGCAGCCACATACACAGAGATTAACGTTAATCAAGTGTCCTGATAATGAATACGCATGAAATCCAGCCTGGACGGACGTCATGTGTATTCAGAATCCTGACACTTCTGAATCTTTTCTGTGAGATTCCAGCAAGCCACACGTAATCTCGCGAGATTACGAGGTAAACGAGATTTCGTTTCCCTTGCTGGAAATCTCACAGAAAAAGATTCAGAAGTGTCAGGATTCTGAATACACATGATGTCCAGGCTGGAGGCCATGTGTATTCATTATCAGGACACTTAATTAACGTTAATGTCTGTGTATGTGGCTGCACATCGCGTTTTAGTAAGAACGCAATGCTGCTGTGTAAATGAATGGAGAGGAGTGCATGACGCTGACTGGTCAGCGTCATACACTCAGAGGTACAACGCCCACTTGGTCGAAAGTAAAAACACGCCCACTTGGGCATTAAGAAACTCATTAGCATAAACCAAAATCGCTAATAAAGTGGTAAAAATAGATTGTTTTTTTAAAAATAAAAAGCATTACTGTCACCTACATTATAGCGCAGATCTCCTTATGTAGGAGATAGGCCACTTATAATGTGGTGACAGAGCCTCTTTAAGGACAGCATTAGTAAAACTAAGTACAGCAATTATCCTGACATTTTCTGTACTACTAATAGTAGGCAATGTAAGGCCGGAAGACTTCCAAAAAAAAAGAAGCAGGTCTCCTGGGCACCGCGTCCTAACTAAAATACTTACCTCTCTTTATTTCTGCAGTCCACTTTACTTCTGGCACCACTGCAGACAACACCCAAATGTCGGGGATCTTTTTTTTAAAATTTTGGTGGGTGCCTTTGTTTACGGGTTCTGGTGTGTATTTGTTTAGGTAGTCTGGATTTATTTAGGAAGTCTGGTCTAGGTCTGTATTCATTTTGGGTTATGATGACGGGGGTCATATGCACAACTTTTGAATCAGATGCCTTAGGATGGGGGTGTGCCCTATATAAATAGGCGTGTCAGGTCCATATTTCACACAGAATAACCACCTCTGTAAATTGAAAGCTGAAGGCATGCCTGGAAGAAGTAAACCAGCCAAAAATGTTTGGTACACAACTTCCCTTGATCAGACAAGGAGAACTGAACTTTATTCAGAACAAAGAAACACACAAAGAAGACACATGCCCCTCCCTATAGATGTGGGACTTGCTTAAATCCCATTCGCTCCTCAGCTGTAAGTTTTCCTGTAGATTCTTCTGCACACTCCTCTTTGCATTCCAGGGGCGGTGTCTTCCAGAGGCGTGTTATGCAGGCTCTTTGTGCTCCATGAATCCAATCTCTTTGTGTAATATACTGAATATATATATATATATATATATATATATATATATATATATATATATATATATATATATATATATATGGATAATATTTTTCAAACAATATACATGGTAATGATCCCTGACAGGCGCACCTCTAAATAGATTGCGCCTTAGAATCTTCCTAGTGTCACTTCTCAAAAGTAGGCAAGTAGGATGTAATGTCTGGTCTAGACAACGATTTGACAGACATCTATGGATTTGCCCTTCATACGCGACACTATGGGCGAGATTTATCAATGTGCAAGGGAAAAGTGAAAGACGCATAAAAATAAGATACATACATAGATTGAATGGTGACCTAGGCAGTCCCTTGACTTCTCCATTCACCTTCATTGCAGAGTGACTCATGCAGGGAAACTACAGATTCTCCTCACAGAGATCCATCTGGTAGTGAGTCTTAAATGGACACTAACTAACACCTTATGCTAAACTAAATTAGTCCAGTTTAATCCATGCAAATTCTGTGTGAAGTTACTGTCACTAGGTGTCAACTTCTTCTAATCTGCATTTCTCTCCTGTCGTCAAACAAAATCCATCCCTTGTTACAGAGCAAAGGAGATGGCCAACAGGAAGTGTGTGTGTTTGTGTGTGTGTGTGTGTGTGTGTGTGTGTGTGTGTGGGGGGCGGGGTCTCTCTGCCAAAGAACACTCTAGTGCAGGGGTCTCAAACTCGGCAGGGTAAGTGGGCCGCATATAGAAAAAATGGGAAGTTGACGGGCCGCATTACTTTCAAATTTGATACAACACAAAATTATTGTTAATAAATTACTTATTTGAACTACTATAACACTATATTACTATAATAATAATAATACTACATTACTATGAAATTAATACATTACTATAATAATAGCGCTAGGTTTAAAATTTGAGATATTTCTCCACGTGCTTATTTCAACAATCTAGTTTTCCAATTTAAGTGTCGCTAAATGCAGTCCGGCGGCTCAGTTGACAGCGTTTGGCAGACACACATGTCAAGATTGGGCAGCCCCTTTTTAGATAGTGCCACTGTGCCCTCTGTGGGTGCTGCCGCAGTGCCCTCTGTGGATGCTGCCGCAGTCTTCTGTAGGTGCTGCCGCAGTGCCCTCTGTAGGTGCTGCCGCAGTGCCCTCTGTAGGTGCTGCCGCAGTGCCCTCTGTAGGTGCTGCCGCAGTGCCCTCTGTAGGTGCTGCCGCAGTGCCCCCTGTAGATGCTGCCGCAGTGCCCCCTGTAGATGTCCATATATGGACAGAGTCCCGGAGCAGAGCCTGTACTAGCGCTCTGCTCGGGACTCCGCTCTGGGGAAGACCCTGACACACTGTCCATATATGGACAGCGATGTCAGGGAATTCCACAGAGTCCCGGAGCAGAGCCTGTACTAGCGCTCTGCTCGGGACTCCGCTCTGGGAAAGACCCTGACACACTGTCCATAGATGGACAGCGATGTCAGGGAATTCCACAGAGTCCCGGAGCAGAGCCGATACTAGCGCTCTGCACGGGGCTCTGGGGAAGCCCCAGACATCGCTGTTCATATATGGACAGCGATGTCAGGGAATTCCAGAGTCTAGCGGCTCTGTGTGCCGCAGATGACAGCCCCATGGGCCGCATGCGGCCCGCGGGCCACGTGCTTGAGACCCCTGCTCTAGTGCCTTCACAATCTGCCCACAGAAAGCTATGGAGGAGGTGGGTGGAGCAAAATAAGAACACGCTGCCCATGCAAGTCTATGGGGAAGAGAGGGGAAAGCAGGAAGTGGGAGTAAGAGCAAAGAGACACGGACACACTTCCACTAAACCTAGCCTTCTTTTTAGTAAGGTGGCTCAACAGTCGCAATGTTCTGCATATTACGACTTTTGAGGCATTTGTGACTTTTCTATGCTAGAAAACTGGAATAATAAACTCTCCCCACTGTCTCTTTAGTCCCACCAATAGTTGACTCCCTCACAATTGCCCTTAAAAGGGATATACCAAGATCGACATATATGACCTATCCACAGGATAGGCGATAAATGTCTGATCGCTGAGGGACTGCACTGATCACAAAAACAATGGTCATGAGCCCTCCGTACATCCTCACTATACCCCCCCCTGCAGTGTGGAGGAGCTTGAATAGAGCGTCCGTCGAGCATGTGCCCTGAGAATCCTTTTGATCTCTATGGGGCTGACAAAAAAATCTGAGTGCTAAGCTTGGCTGTCTCAGTCAGTCCCATAGACGTTGAAAGAAGCAACACCATGCATGCTCGACCACCGCTCTATTCAAAGTTCTCCTTACCACTCATGCAGTGGTGAGGTAACGGGGTCTTGGGACACGTACTAGTAATGGTGGGTTCCCAGCGATCAGGCATTTATCACCTATTCTGTGGATAAGTGATAAATGTCGATCTTGGTACAACCGTTTTAAGACTCCCTACCAGTTAGATCTCCAGAAGGAGAATTAGTGCCTTCCAAAAGTATCTCAGTCAGTCAACGAGAACCCTATTCTGTACTGATGAGGAGCAACAATTCTAAAACAGTGCTCTCTACAGATGGGTGTTGACTAGTACAGTGGATACTCAGCTTGTAGTGGATACCACATTTGTAGTGGTAGTGCACAGTATTACTGCTTCATTAAATTCACTTGAATGGGAGGAAGCTGTAATTCTGTGCACCTCTGCTAAGAATGTGATGACAGTGGCGATACTACCACAGCATGAGGTGGTCCGTACACGCCCCCACCATATGCCCCCCGTTATGGCTGCTACAGCGGTAGCGACGCTACTACGGGGACGGAAACCGCCGAGCCTCTAACATTTATGGGCCGGGCGGCACTGGCACTCTCATGCCAGGTGGCGTAGCTAGCACCGGAGAGGGCCCCGGTGCGAGCGACAGCCACCCCCCTCTCGCAGTAATTGTACCTGCGTCTATAGCACGCAGGTACAAATACATGCATTAGAGCAGAATAGCCTTACAATGATGCTAATTATAGGGGGAAAATGACTTGCCCCGCCAATCAGTGCCTTTCAACGAGGCGCCGCTTGCGTCGTTCAACTCCTGCAGACCTGCTCAGAAGAGAGCAGATCTGCATTGCCACCGGACGGCAAGGGACATTATCTACAGTGGGGGCTCTATCTTCAGGGGGTGTCTATATGTGGGGATGTGGAGCACTATACTATATACAGGGGGAGCTACATGTAGGGCACTATCTACAGGGGTGCGCTATATGTGGGACACTAGATACAGGGGTGGGTTACCTGTGGGGCACTATCTACAGAGGGGCTATATGTAGGGCACTATCTACAGAGGGGCTATATGTAGGGCACTGTCTACAGAGGTGGGCTATATGTGGTACACTATATACAGGGGTAGGCTACCTGTGGGGCACTATTTACCGGGGGCTATATGTAGGGCACTGTCTACAGGGGTGGGCTATATGTAGGACACTATATACAGGGGGAGCTATATGTGAGGCACTATCTGGTGCTGTATACACGTATGAGCTTGGTTCTGGTGCTGTATACACGTATGAGCTTGTTCTGGTGCTGTATACACGTATGAGCTTGGTTCTGGTGCTATATACACGTATGAGCTTGGTTCTGGTGCTATATACACGTATGAGCTTGGTTCTGGTGCTGTATATATGTACTGAGCTTTGTTCTGGTGATGTATATATGTACTGAGCTTTGTTCTGGTGATGTATATATGTACTGAGCTTGGTTCTGGTGCTGTATTTACGTACTGAGCTTGGTACTGGGGCTGTATTTATGTACTGAT
The DNA here is from genome assembly GCF_050947455.1 of Rhinoderma darwinii. NCBI lineage: Eukaryota > Metazoa > Chordata > Amphibia > Anura > Rhinodermatidae > Rhinoderma > Rhinoderma darwinii. The sequence goes on from NC_134688.1 coordinate 279,846,165, forward strand.
CTTGGTTCTGGTATTGAATATATGTACTGACCTTGGTTCTGGTATTGTATATATGTATTGAGCTTGGCTCTCGTGCTATATTTATGTACTGAGCTTGGTTGTGGTACTGTATATATGTATCAGCTTGGTTCTGGAGCTGTAATTATATAGGATATATTTATAATAACAAAATTGCAGGGCAGATGGATAGGTTTTTAATTCAATCTATATTTAATGGGAACCAGTCTGGTAGTTTTAACCCCTTGAACAGCAACCATGCAGTAATACATGACCTGACAATATTTCCAAATGTATGTTTTTTTCAGATGCAGCAAAATCTATAAAATCAACTTTTAAAACGGCGCACACTATATGCTAATTAATTGGGGGGCTGTGTGCCACTATAAACAAGTGGGAGCTCTGTGGCACTATCTACTAGGGGGGCTGTACTGCACTATTTACAAGGGGTAGCGGCTGTGGCTCTATCTACAAGGGTCTGTGTGTGGCACAATCTACAGGGGTCTGTGTGTGGCACTATCTACAGGGGTCTGTGTGTGGCACTATCTACAGGGGGACGACGACTGTGTGGCACTATCTACTAAGTGGACGACGACTGTGTGGCACTATATACAAGGGAGGGGGGCTGTGTGGCACTATATAGAAGGGGGAGGTGGGAGCGCTATCTACAAGTGGGGCATGACACGGTCTACAGGCGGGGCTGTATAGCACTATCTACAGGGGGACTATTATAATGGGGCTGCAAGTGGCACCTGGTGAGGGGCCCAGTCAAGAGTTTGCTATGGGGCCCAGTCTTTCCTAGTTACGCCCCTGTGTGACGGCATTGTTGTTTTTATTTAGCTGTATAAGGAGCCTCACACACGAGCATGTTTGGTCCGTGATATACGGTCCGTGCGTCGGACGCATTTTCCAAACACAGTGCAGGGAGCCGGGCTCCTAGCGTCATAGTTATGTACGATGCCAGGAGTCCCTGCCTCTCCGTGGAACTACTGTCCCGTACTGAAAACATGATTACAGTACGGGACAGTTGTCCTGCAGAGAGGCAGGGACTCCTAGCATCGTATATAACTATGACGCTAGGTGCCCGGCTCCCTGCAGTGTGTTCGGTCCGGGAAAAAGCGGCAAACATGCGGTCCGCTCGTGTGTGAGGCTCCTAAGGAATGCAGCACTCACCGATGCGGCCGCCTCAAACAGCTGATTAGCGGGGATCGACTGTCACCGATTAGATATCGGAGGCCTATCCTGAGCACAGGCCATCAATTTTATCTCACCAGACAACCCCTTTAACCAGTCATGTATCAAGGCTCTAGAAAAGAGTCAGCATTGACTTACAGATTAGTTACCTATAGGCGGCACTATACATAGATTTCTTCCTACTGGAGGGCTATTTTTCATGCAGTTCTAAGTTGGGAATCACACAACAGTTGCATCATGCAATATGAGACGGACTACCTGCTTCTGACTGGGACCATACATGGAGTCATAGTCTAGCACCAGCCCGAACAATATACAACCATCATACAATTTATATTGATTTTTAATCGACCAGTCATTAGATTGGGCTGCGACTACCTGCATTTCAACGAGCATCCCGTACACAGGCCTATAGCCATGCCGTCTACTATACATTACAGTGTAATGAACCTGCACCTGACGGTTCCCTCATTTACTAGTTCGTATACTCATTCCCTGATTAGCAGGTTTCTTCTACAGATCAGTAAGGACCGCTAGTCCTACACATAGAGGTTGAGCGTGGGCACGCCCCTTCTTCCCAGCAGACACCGGGACGTCACGTTTTCCCCGTGTGTCCTTCCTCCCATGATGCCGTGCTGCTATAAGACACCGGGAGTCTGGGTCTTACCGTAGGACCTGTGTGGGTTCTCCGTGCTTTTCGTACACTAGACCCCGGGGTGCAGCTGTGCTAAGCTGGCGCCGAATCAGTCTCAATACCGGCCACATGTCTTCGACCTTCACTCGGGTACTGATACGTGACGCTTCGGTTTCACCCACTGCCTAACGCGTCAGGCATCGTACGGCCACGCCCACTGCTGAGTAAGCGCGATGTCGTGGTATAAAGGGCCAGTGTAGGATCATGGAGACACTTTTACCGAAAGGATGCTTTATGAACGTTTCTGAAGCCAAGCCGTCCAAAATTTGGAAATACATCCTCCCCCGTGCAAGACGCAACGAAAAGCTGCCACATAATTCACATACACTATATGTAGATTAAAATTTACCTCAGTGAACCTGTGGCTCTCGGGCTATAGCAAAACTACAACTCTCTCCATATCCTGGCAGCATGTGGCCTTGGGCTTCCATTATAAACTGCAGACATGAACAGAACATAAGATTATGTTCAGATGTGGTGAAATTGCGGTCCAGAATCTTGAAAACCCCATCCATGTGTAGCAGAAATCAGGGCATGTTGCAGATGTTTCTAGTCTACAGCATGCACGTTCTGTCATGAAAATACAGCAGATTTCACCCTTTGCAATGTAATTTCACATGTGGATTGTGCTGCGGATACACAACATAAACCGCGGCAGGCCAATGCATAAGGAACGCAGAAGCTACGCCACCATGGACTTTCCTTCTCACCTTCGCAAAATATTCCACCCACAATAAACCATACAATTGTCTTGTCAAAAAATTGTGGCAGCCACTAATTTCGGCTTAGAGAACGCAGGGAATTTTTTAGCCATGACAAATATATATATATATTATATTGTATTATTGCACTATTTTGGGGTACATATATCTTCAACATTTAAAGAGGCTCTGTTACCACATTATAAGTGCCCTATCTCCTATATAAGGAGATGGGCGCTATAATGTAGGTGACAGTAATGCTTTTTATTTAAAAAAACGATCTATTTTAAACCACTTTATGAGCGATTTTTAGCTTTATGCTAATGAGTTGCTTAATGCCCAAGTGGGCGTGTTTTACTTTAGACCAAGTGGGTGTTGTACAGAGGAGTGTATGACGCTAACCAATCAGCTTCATGCACTTCTCTCCATTCATTTACACTGCACTAGCGATATAGTTATATCGTTATGTGCAGCCACATACACAAGCCCTAACATTACTGCAGTGTCCTGATAATGAATATACATCACTACCAGCCTGGACGTCATGTTTATTCAGAATCCTGAATCCAGCCATATTTAATCATTGGCGGTGATGATCTCCGATCTCGACTGATGCCATGTGTGGGCGGCTGTCAATAATAGCCGTCCTCCCGCAAGGGATGGTGGGGGCACAGCTTTTTTGGCCATGTCATCACAATGACCTACATTTACGGCACTGGTTCTTAACAGCAGGGTCCCAGCACCATAACAAGTATTCTTGCCATATATAAAAGAGGAGCCTAACTCCTAAGGGGTTAACATGCCTTTTTGACATACAGCAAAGCGAAACCTAACCATATGGTAGCTCTACACTCCTTGAGCTTGGACCCGTCTTCCACGATTGCCTCCCGGTGGGAAGCCGCCAGTCACTCTCCATGGCTGTACCATACCGCCACCATTGGAGTGCAGAGACGTAAACCAGAGTTTCACAAACCAAAACACACCATAATTCAAACATTTTGCTGAAAGGTGGGTTAGGTGGGAGCCTCCTTGTCCTCTGCTCTTTAAGATACATAAGAATCTGGCCCTTACCTCCAAACTTTTTTTTTTTTTTTAAACAGATTTTATTGAAAAAGAAATATAGGTAACATACATATTTTTGCTTACAAAATTCAATTCAGGGCATTCCCCTACACAGCAAAAAAACAAAAACAGACAAGAATTTGCCAAAATACAATGAAATTGTACAAATATAATATTCAGCAAATATTCAGCATGCAGTTATGGAATCGTAGGAAAATGAAATAAAAATGTGTACTCTGGAGAGTCAGATCTTTAATCATTAACTCCTTAACGCCGAAGGACGGATATATCCGTCCTCTGCAGCTGTTAGTTCGCGCAGGAGGACGGATATATCCGTCCTGCACTTAACCCCTTAGTGACCGGGCCATTTTGCACGTTAATGACCAAGGATTATTTTTTGTTTTTTCATGGTCGCATTCCAAGAGTCGTAACTTTTTTTTTATTCCGTCTACATAGCCGTATAAGGGCTTGTTTTTTGCGGGACGAGTTGTATTTTGTAATGCTCCATTTTTAGATGCTTACAATATATTGATTAACTTTTATTAACTTTATTTTAGGAGAGAATTGAAAATAAGCAGCTATTCCAGCATTAATTTTCACGTTATAAATTTACGCCGTTTACTATGCAGCGTAAATAACATGTTAATTTTATTCTATGGGTCGGCACGATTACGGGGATACCAAATATGTAGAGGTTTTATATGTTTTCTTACGTTTGCACAATAAAAACCCTTTTAGAAAAAAATTACTTGATTTTGCATCGCCGCGTTCCAAGAGCCGTAATTTTTTTATTTTTCCGTCAATGTGGCCGTATGGGGGCTTGATTTTTGCGGGCCAATGTGTAGTTTTCATTAGTTATAGATTAACTTTTATTTTATTTTTTATGGGGGGAATGGGAGAAAAGAGAGAATTTTGGCGTTGTTTTTTGCGGTTTTTTTGGACGCCGTTCATCCGGCGGTTTAATTAATGTGTTCATTTTATTGGTCAAGTTGTTACGATCGCGGGGATACCATATATGTGTATGTGTTATTTGTTTTGACACTTTTACTGAATAAAACCACTTTTTGGGCAAAAAAAGTCGTTTTATTTGATTTTGACTGTAATTATTTTTATTTTTTTTCAACAAACTGATTGACATTTTTTTTTTAAGTCCCCCAGGGGACTTCACTATGCGATGTGCCGATCGCATATATAATGCTTTGGTATACTTAGTATACCGAAGCATTATTGCCTGTCAGTGTAAAACTGACAGGCAACCTGTTAGGTCATGCCTCCGGCATCGCCTAACAGGCAGTTGCGGAAGACAGACCTGGGGGTCTTTGTTAGACCCCCGGCTGTCATGGAAACCCGACGGCGACCCGCGATTTGTTTGCGGGGGCGCCGATCGGGTGACAGAGGGAGCGCCCTCCCTCTGTCAAACACATTAGATGCCGCTGTCACTATTGACAGCGGCATTTAATGGGTTAAACTGCCGGTATCGGAGCGCGCTTCGATTCCGGCAGTTGCAGCAGGAGCCAGGCTGTGTATAACAGCCGTGCTCCTGCCGCTGATCGCGTGGGTACACTGGCAGTACCCGCGCCATCACAGGACGGATATATCCGTCCTCCTGCGCGAACTAGCAGCTGCTGAGGACGGATATATCCGTCCTTCGGCGTTAAGGAGTTAAACTGTCACCGTGTGTGTTTACACGGTGACAAGTCCCCGGCAACAGCTGTCATAGACAGCTGAGTGTCACAGTGAGCCGTTGAGGCACCAATGACAGTGGTCCCCGAACAATGATCACTGTGATTGGTCAGTCAAATCTGACAGACCAATCGCAGCATGCAAAGGCTGTAAGGCAGGGCAAACATCTCCGTTCTCCTCATTCCTGTCAGATCGTTGAGGAGAACGGAGCTGTGTGCTTTGGTCTCCTGTGAAAAGTTAAAAAAAGACATACTGATCACCCCCTGTACCCCAGTACCCCATTGACCCCTCCCCCCACCTTTGTTCTATTATAGTTTAAAATTTCAATCTATATATATATATATATATATATATATATATATAAAAAATATATATATATATAAAAATAAATATATACAGTGCGTGTGTGTATATATATATATATGTATATATCGATAGACAAATGGATCCAGCAGCATCGGTATAATGTGGGTGCAAGCCCAAAGGGATAGACCAAGATCCCAATTTACACAAAGAGCAAAATCTCCGGATATCGCTGATGCCCGAGACGCAATCTGTCTCACTGCGCATGCGCAGTTGCGCTACATACTTTCTTCAATGGCGGTTCCGTGTTGCTGGCATTCATGAGGTGATCTTTGTTTTTAATTATCGTTATCCTGTACAATCGTATTTCACAGCTGTATGCACTTGTTTCCATTGGATACTATAGGGTAAACAATGTCTTTTTGACTTTGTACTCATTGATATCCATCTTATCTATATATGACTTGTTTCCACGTTTTCCATTGATATGAGATGTTTTAAATATTGTTCTTTTATCAATGTATTTATGCTCATTTTGAGCTTATTGGTATATAATTACATTGCTGATTACTACTATGTTTTAAACACTTGTATTGCCACATGTTAGTTGCTTGAGAAAGGCTCCAAGGGAAGGAGCTGAAACGTTGCCTATGGGATAATAAAAGTACCCTCTTTTTTTCACCTTCAAAAACGGAGTGCTGCCTGATTTTTGCTCTTTGTGTAAATTGGGATCTTGGTCTATCCCTTTGGGCTTGCACCCACATTATACCGGTGCTGCTGGATCCATTTGTCTATCTGCATATTTGACCCACCAGCCTGCATGGTAACTATGTCTATTCAAGATAATATTGCTGCTAGTACTTTGTCTCCAGAAATCTTTTCTTATACCGATGAGGATGTCAAACGCATATTGTTGGGCCTTGGCGGCGAGGCTGGTTTCCTTACTACTCCTTCATCCACGGATTTAAAAAGGAAATTGGAAAATGATACCAAGCGCAAAACCACTTTGCAATTGCATTTGATAACCCTGGGTGAATATTATAAACACCAACGAATACCACGTGGGATGCGATCGAGTCTAAGGCCGATCCTTTTTTAACAGAATGAGTTTTTTTGCAATAGACTCAAACAAATGTCTAATAAATATGCATTGGATGTGATTTTATTAAATCTGGAGTTTCTACAACAAGAAATACAGATGGTACACAACAATATATGTGAGATTGATAATACTCTGAAATCCACTATAGAAGATCATGAATATATCAAGTTTTCGGATAACCTGAACACACAGGTACAAAGATTACAAATCGAATTAGAAGAGACCAAACAACGTAAATGGAGTAGGGATGCGGATGACTACAGTAAAGGAAAGATCTATAATTGGCAGAATGTGGATACCAGAGATGGGCCCAACTTCAGAGATATCAGGAGACGGAAAAAAATCTATGACACAGGGAGGTACAACTAATGTGGACTCCTCCTCTTTTTTTGGTGGAAACCCCAGTGTCTTCCACACCAGCAGGAAACGCACGAGAAGAGGGGGAAGAAGGCACTGCTGGCGACCAAGGATACAGGAATCACAAACCGAGGCAAATGATGAAGAGGGGAGCGATGGCGTTGAGGAAACGCTAGTGTTTAATATTTCCTCCAAGGTACTGTCGGAACCTCAAATAAAGCTCCTGAACAAGGGACTCTCATTCTGCCCCTCGTCTTTGACGGA